>NC_088920.1:67040000-67235000 GCF_038396675.1 Hydra vulgaris | reverse complement strand
ATAAGATAAAATTAAGATAAAAAAGATAAAAAATAAGATAAAAAAAGGTAATAATAGGCTAAAGTATTAGCACACTTACTATCTTTCAAAGACTCTAAAAAAAGTAAATATTTTATATGGCTACCTTTGTTTTTAAGACATGCCAAGACTCTATATGACAATCTTTAAGTTTTTTGATTAGATCTTGTGGCACAGCATTACACAATGCTTGAATTTGAGCCTTGAGCTGCACCAAGTTAGTGGGCTTGCTTTTTTTGAAATACAGTGAAAATCTTAAACATGGTTTTCAATTGATATGCTCTTTAAACATGGGTTTAAAGAGCATATCAATTGAAAAAAATGGCAAGTTTTTGGCATGCACAAAGGTAGTCTCAGCAATCAGAAATCGGACGTTAGCTCTCAGAAATCAGACGTTAGATCTCAGAAATCAGACGTTAGCTCAAGACCAGTGAAGGCAGCATTGAAACAACGCTCAAAAACTATAATGAGTTTGGTACAGATAAAAAAAAAAGTTGCTCTGCTTGTTCTAAAAATATGTCAGAAAGGGACACAAAAAACAAGCAAATATGTTGGCTAGACACAATCTAAACATGAGCATAACTAAAATCACCACAGACCTGGATACAACAATGGATACATACCAAGATAGCCAATCAACAACTACTAAGCTGATGAAGAAAAAAAAAATTCAATTCATACCTTGTAACAAAGAACCACTACAAAGCATGAAAGACCATCTCAAGCGAAGAAGCACTAATTTATAATAATACTTTTACTAGATTTTTAATAAAATTATTATATACTTTCTAAAAATTCACTTGTACAAATAAGATACTTACTGTAAGGTAGTTGACAGATTATGCGGATTCTACTTATTGAATACCGCACAATCTGTTAACTGACTTAACTTGATATATATATATATATATATATATATATATATATATATATATATATATATATATATACATATATATATATATATATATATATATATGTATATATATATATATATATATATATATATATATATATATATATATATATATATATATATATATATATATATATATATATATACAGGGCTTGTGATTAAGAAAATCGTCAAGCGTGTTATATCGCGCTCGTAAAATTATAATAAGCTTTCATCGAGCATGATTATGTGCGCTCGAGATAACGTCGGCGAGCGCGATTATGAAAATTGCTGAAGGCGATGCTCATAAAAAGCTTTTTATTTTTTATATCTTTTTTTATTTGTTGCATAATTCTTTCGTCAAAAAATGTTTGAATTAGTATCACACTCATGAAACTACTTCTACGAAGTAGATTTTTATACTTCCAAACTTCTTGTATATTGTAAGATCGCGATTTTATTTTTAACTATTTATGTTATAAAAAAATATATCAAACAAAAACACAACTTCTTATTGATTTAGTATTGAAGTATAATTTGGTGACTTAGTTTTGCTTCATTGTTTTGATATATGTATTTTAAAATGTTACTCTGTAAACTTAATTAACGGTTATGGTTTTTATATTTCTTGATATTTTTTATTTAAATTAATTTTTTAATTTTTTTCTAAAATTTCTTTTGTAAATTACGTTTTTTTATCTTAAAAAAATAACACAAGAATAATTTGAAATAATAATAAATAAGAATATTAACTTTCTATTTAATAAATATTGACATCGTTACTTTGTTTCCTATTCGAATGTCCTTGATTGCGAACATTCTAAACAACATAATCGTTTTAGTGACTATTAACGATTTCAAACTGCTCATTCATTACGTTAGTGCAAAAGAGAACGACGTAGTGCTTTTTATATTTTATATCAGTGCTTTGATAATAAAATATCTTAAACAAAAAATCTTTGTTAAATATTTTATGAAAATAAAAAAATAATCCTGAACTAATGGACGAGCGTTATTTTATACGCTCGTTATAAGCTGAATGAGCGTTGTTTATCGCGCCTAGAACATTTGAAAATACCGTTTACGGGTGCGTTTCACGAGCGGAGCGCGATCGCGCTTGTTCATCACAGGCCCTATATATATATATATATATATATATATATATATATATATATATATATATATATATATATATATATATATATATATATGTGTATATATATATATATATATATATATATGTATATATATATATATATGTATATATATATATATATGTATATATATATATATATATGTATATATATATATGTATATATATATATATATATGTATATATATATATATGTATATAGATATGTATATGAATACATATATGTATATATATATATGTTTGTATAGATGTATATATATATATATATTTATATGTATATATATATATATATGTATATATATATATATGTATATATATATATGTATATATATATATATGTATATATATATATATATATATATGTATATATATATATATCTATATATAGATATGTATATATATATATATATATATATATATATGTATATATATATATATATATATATATATATATTATATATATATATATATATATATATTTATATATATGGAGCGGTATGGGCGCCCAAAAATTATTTTATTTTTAAATTTTTCTTTTGCCTTTTTATTAAAAATAGAAAAAAACAATTTCTGTTTTAAATGCAGTAGTATATAAATAATTTTCAATTTATTTTAGCTACCTCATTTATTCTTCAGGTCAATAAAATGAATTAAAAAGAAATTGCTTTTTTACATAATGAGGCAACTGTCTTTTGGTTACTAACTGAACATTAGTTTTAAAAAAATGAATGTTGTTACAAAACTTAATTTTAAAAACTTGTTGCAAAATTTTATAACAATGGAATTATAAAAAATTTGCTTTTTCGGAAGAGAGAATGATTTTAAAATATCCATTCAGAGTTAAGTAAACTTTTGTTTTCGGCAATTAAGAGTAAACTGCTTTTGATAATAAATGAAAAAAAGTAAAAAACTTCAGTCTTAATAACTATCACGCAAATTTAATTTTTGAGTGAATGATCTTTTTTTTTTTTTTTTTTAGATTATTCACCTCCCCAAGGCCCGAGGGGGGCCACTACAGTTGAGGAGGCTACTCATTTTTTTGTGTTTTTTTTTTTTTTTTAAATTTTTTAGTTGTTACTCGTGGTGCAACCCTCTCTCAACTCTTTAACTCCGAAACATGAACCTTGCCGAGCAAGGCTGCTGCGCAGAGAAACTAAGTTGAGCGGGGTACTTCCAGGGACGTGGTGGGAGTCAGCTCCAAAACTCTCGCTTACCAAGCGAGCGCACTTACCACTACACCACTACCGCATCTTTAGCTTGCTATTTTAGTTTATGCAATGAAAACGAAAAAATAAAACAAAAACTTTTTCAGAAAATTTCGTTTCTTTTCCATATTCTTTTTGACTTTTAAAATAATACAAATAACATTATAACCTAATTTTTATTTTAACTTTTTAACTATTTTAACATTATAACTTAAGTTTTATTAAAATCTGTTAAAAATAACCTATAATAAATGGAGCTTATTTATTTAAGTAATTTTATTAATTATACTTAATGATTAAAAAAAATATAATATATTTTTAAAAATATGTTTTTTAAAATATAAAAAAGTAACATTTTTAAAATCATGTTTATCGTAATTATCTTATTTTTAAATATCTTTAATTTAAAAGGCGCTTTAAAATCACTTTAAAAATTAATAACCTTTAGTAAAAGTTAAATGAAAAGATTTACTAATATTTATATAAAAATTTTAATTTTTAAAATTATAGTAAATAAGTTTATCAAATGCTTATGTTTTTTGTTTAAACAGTTATTTGAATACAAGACGTAAAACTACTTTGTTAATTTTACAAATATTGCGCGAATTAATGTGTGTATATATATATATAGATATATATATATATATATATATATATATATATATATATATATATATATATATATATTATATATTTATATATATATATATATATAATATATATATATATATATATATATATATATATATATATATATATATATATATATATATATATATATATTTCAATTAAGAAAGTTATTTTTATAAAAATTTTAAGAAAATTTATATTTATTTTTTTATTTCCTTTGAATTATTTTTAAATAATAAAAATAATATTTTATATAGTTGTAATTCAAACTTTTGTAACAATGGTGTGTGGTTTTTAATACGTTGAGTACTTCATTAAAAGGCTGTTAAAATAAAGTTTTTTAAATATTTTGAAACAAACAAGTTTTTAGCTTAACATAAATAGCCCAACTTTATGCAAAATTACTTTTGTGTACTTGAAATGCACCTTTTATTACAAGGCTTGCAACCTTAGGAGAAAAAGATGGCAAATTTGTTGACAAGTTTAAGGAGACAGACTGTGTTTATGATCCAGAAAGATCCAGATCCATTTTTTATTTTATTGTTATGGAGGAAGCTGTTTAAATCATAAAAAAAAATAGTTGAAGAAACTGACAATATGACAATTCAAGGGGGCGCTGTTAAATTTCGGATAAGCACAGGCAGCTATTATCTTACTATTAAACAAGCAGGCTTTTGATCATTCATTGCAAGTGCTAAGTAAAAACTATTTAGACAAAAGAATGTTGACTTTAACAAATTATGTTGTTAAAGTCAGAAGAATAACAATATAACTTGGTCAGTTAAGAACAAACTCACAGTGAATGATATTATAGTCTTAATTGTTGCTATTGGGCCTAATCTAATCTGCACAAACAAAAAACCTGTGCTTAACTCTAAGAATGGAGTAATGGTGTGCTGTGGAATAACTTCATGTGGTCCAATTGATTCATACTTTTTTGATATTTTGGTTACAGATGATTCATATTTACAAGGACTTGAAGAGTATTATTGCCTCAAGTTAAACAACATGTATTTTTAACAAGAAGGGGCATCTGCCCATAATGCCTATCCGTTAAAAACCTGGCTTGATTGAACGTTCCCTCAATGTTGGATAGGCAGGTAAAGTCCAATCAAATGGTTTGCTCGTACTCATAATCTTTGTCCTCCAGACTTATTCCTTCAGAAATTTTGTTAGGACAAAGGATAAATTCACTACAATTGCTGAACTTAGTGAGCTAGATAGTAAACAAGTTGACAGCCTTCAGAATACACAAAATACAGTACAGTGTCTGAGATTGACAATTTTTTGCCAACTTCCTTTTTATGTTGTTATGGTGAAACCTTCAAGTTAAAAATTGTGTGCCAATCTAATGATGACCAAAAATAGTTTAAGGTTGCCAATTTATTGCTGACCTTATTTTTTAAATAGCCACATATACTATATTCTTATACTGATAAGCATAAAATTAAATTAAATTATAAATACATTCTTTCTTTATTCTTTGTTTAAATATTTAAAATCAAAAGCACATACACAATTTAAAAATCATCCTGTATAATAAAAAAATTACCTCTGCATAATTTTGATCTTTGTCTAAAACAAATGACGGATTATTTTTTAATAAAAGAGCAACCATACTATCTTCACCTTTTTTTCCCCAAGAACTACATTGTACACCACATTGAAGTATAAAAACTAAACAAAAATCATAAAATTTTGAGTTTGAGATTTACTTTAAATAAATGTTATTGAATTTTTTCTTAACAATGCTTTATACAAAAAGATTTATAAATAAAAAAGCTTTTTAATTAATGTTCTACAATTACCCCAAACCTAAATTTTGTATACTGGATAATTACAGAACACTTTTTTCAAAAAACCCATCTAAAACTAAAAACCTGTCAAATTAGGGATGCAAAGTTCTATTAATTTTTTGAGACCCAAAACTCTGAGGTTTCTTAGAAACCAAGCCTCAAAATACAATAATTCATTATATACAGAGACTCTGTATAATCAGAATTATTATTGAGAGTATTAGAGTTCTAAAGAAAAAATAAACTAAAGGAAAACATACTTAGTCACGTGTCAACCGTCTTAAAAAATCTTTAAACTAGCAACTTTTTTAAAAGTAATCTATTGAGCATGCATTCGTTATTTAGCAGGATTTGTGCATAACATTTAGTCCTGCTGGAATAAAGTTAAATGCTGCGCAAATATAATAATTGTTTAATACCCATAAATGAATTTATACAACTTTTAAATGTATTCATATTTACTTTCATTCACCAATCACTGCTTCTTGTGAAAATGAAAAACAGAATTGTTTTTTTTTTTAATTAATTCAATATATTTAAAAATAATAATTTTAAAAAACCATTTATTATGCTGCAAAATATTACATTTAAAAATTAAATAACTACTCTAATATTAAAAATGTGTATATCATAGCCATTCTTAATAAAACATTTGAAGAATTTAAATTATTATATTTAAACTGATTCTTGAAATCTATATTGTTGCACATAGCAATTTGTTGTCAGTCATTTTTTCAGAAGTCAATAAAAGTTGACATTTTTTTAACAGAGTAGACTAAAAATTGATAAAATGATGCATAATCTCCTATACAATCATTCCCATGCCCTTTAAACTGTATATGCCATAGTTTTAACAAACATTGAATTCTACATAAACCCCAATACTTTGGGCATACTGAATAATATAGTACATAGGCTCATATTTTTATCACATGGTTTATGCTTTTGATCAAAGTGTAAAAACTTTGATCAATGCGTATAAACTAATTAGAAATTTTAGTCTTTAACAGTGGCATTAACAAAATCAAGTTTAACATTCTATCTTTAATGTACATGGATCTGATCAACCAATATAGATCTTTAGTCTAAAAATTTACTCTCTGACAACCAATATAGATTTGATCCTCTTGATCTAAATCTAATATGCTAACTGATATACTGGAAAGGTTATACTCTACATTAGATGGCCTGTACACACATAAAATACTTTACTTAGACATCTTGACCAAAACATTTTTTGACTGGGATTTCATAAAAAATAAAGTTGCAAATAAGATTGCATGATATGCAATCAAAAAATAAAAAGACTTGTATGCACTATAATATGCACTAAAAATCAAGTCTTTATTTTTGCTAAATTTTTATGATTTATAACCTGTTTTTTTTTTTTTTTTGCTTTGGAAACAATTTTGTTTCCAAAGATGTATTAGAAATGGGCACATTTTCAAAAATGGATTTTTAGCTCTAGCCAATGCCATGAAACATCTTTATTTAATACTAAGTCAAAAATATACAGAAAAAAAACTGATATTGTAAAGAATCAAAGAAGAAACTAAGAGCTATCAGAAAAAGATTTTATTGATAAACAAAAAAAGGGTTTTATTGATGAACAAAAAAAGGATTTATTGATAAACGAAATGCGAAAGAAAAGAAAGTTATTCTAAAAGATCATTTTTTTTATTCATTAAAATATGTTATTTGTGACATTTCATACTTAAAACACACATATCTAAACTTCTATAAAATACACAAATCTCAGCTTCTATAAATCATTTTTGAATAAAAGGTTTATTCATCTGGGTATATGCTAGCATGTGAACTAGAAAAAAATTAATCCTCCAAGTACTTAATGATTTATGGAATAGTTTTCTTTGAATTGGACCTCCTAAATTTTTTTAATGTATGCAGCTACCTTTATGGATCTAAAAAAATTTTGTTTTTACAAGTTAAAATACTAGTTTTATATATATCCTGCATGTATACCAAAGTTTATGTATAACAAATATACAAATACCTCAAATAACTCTTTGTTTTTAAAAAGTAAAGTTTTAAGCATAATTTTACTAGTTAATTATTAAAAATTGTCAAAAAAAATTGCAAAACTTTTTCATTCCAATATATATACAACTTCTTTATGTTAAAATTAAAATAAATTATTTTTTTTTACTTACTTTTTAATATGTCAAAAGATGCAAGCAGCTGTGGTCAAGTTATCAAATTAAAATAATGGGGTCAAATTATCAACATAAATTCAATTTCATGTGACTTATCATTCAGCAGTCATATCCTTTTACTGTACCTGTCCTTTCATGCTCTAAAAACTTTCATTTATTTAGTTGTTTTTTTTTGTTTTTTTTTGCACATCAACTCTCTCCCGTCTTTTCTTACTCAGGTTTGTAATAAGATTTTGTTGCATAACAGAAAAGCATAACGAGAGTAAATGAACCTTTACTCAATATACATATTTATATCATAAAAAGTTAAATTGCGTTGGTTTCATATTTTAAAGTACCGCATTGTAATTAAATTTAATTTGAAACATTAAAAATTGTTGTATTTTAAAAATTTATTATTTAAACTTTTATTTAAACTTATTTTTATTTTTTTTTAATGAGGGGGCAATTGTTTATGGTTAAATTTTTAACGGTTAAAATATTAATAAAAACCATCAACATTTTTTTTTAATATTTTGGCTTTAACAAAATCTTTGCATACTAACTCATAAATTAGTTAATTATTTCTATTCAACGTTAATTCTATGATCAATTCAAAACATTAATGATAAAGAAAAAATTCAGTTAAAAAGCAACTTCAAAACTGAAAAAATTATCTTTTCATAAATTTATTATATAAAATTTACTAAGAATTCTCTAATATATTTTTAACAAATCTAATAATTTTGCCTACAGGCTTGATTATGGTTTATATGGCAATGCATTTATATACAGTTATAAGTGCATTAAGCGCTTTTGTATATTAGCACTTTTGTAACAGAATGAAAAAAAATTATTGATTTGAAACTATAAATAAATAAACAAAATAGTTAAATGTAACACAAACATTTTAAAGTAACTTGAACTAAATTTTTTTTCTTTTAATTTACTTTTCTTTAACATAGTTCGGAAATTTTAGCAGTAAAATAAAAAAGTAAAATAAAGCATTTAATTAAAATTAAAATTTTTTTAAAAAACGGAAAATAGAAAAACATTCAACTATCTGTTTTTTATCTTATAAAAAAAATATTTCACAAATATTTTTTACAACAATTAATTATTGCTTAATGTTTTCTGCATAAACTATTATATGCTTTGTGCTTTAAAAGACTAACAGACACTTAAAATAATTTATGCAAAAATAATAATCTAATTAAAAAAACTTATGGCATAACGTTTATGACTTAACGTGTAGGTGAAATCGCAAAATTAAAATAGTGTAACACTTCTTAACAAGACAAGCTTAACACTAATAAATGTAAACTCAGGGTTCCTAGTCAACATTAATGAATGCTTCATGCTTTTGCATGCTATTTTTTACTAAAATTGCATGCTTTTGATTTTATATATAGCATATGGATTATATAAATTATAATAACATTATATATGTATATATATATATATATATATATATATATATATATATATATATATATATATATATATATATAGATATTTATATATATATATATATAGATATTTATATATATATATACATATATTTAAATCATATTAAATATTAAGGAAAACTGTTGACTGTAGCATTAATTTTAAGATTGTTTTTGAGATTGAAGCATTTGATACTTTTGAGATTGAAACATTATTAACAAAATATTATACTAAAACATAAGTATGTTGCTGAAAAAAATTTCACATTTTTATTATTTTTAAATCATCATAGAAAACATGTTTTTCATTGCATTAGAATAAGCTCAATTTATTGGAAATCAAAAAACAAAAAACAATTAAAAAAAAAAGAAAACAAATGTACTTAGTATTATTCTTAGTAGTAAAATATATAAGTATTAAAATATAAAAAGTTTGATATTTTGCTTAATAAAAAATAACATAAAAAGTTTAGAGAAAAAGATTTTTCAGCAGCTTTTATAACTTTATTTTGCTAATTTTTTTTTCCAAATTTTCAAGATTTATTTGTAATTCCTTTTTATGCTTTATTCCCATGTCAATCATGAAACTTTATATCTTTGATGAGACTCTTTACAACATTTAATTAAGTTACTTGCTATTAGAAAATTCATAAATTCACTTACTTGATTAAGTTTATTTTTAACTGAAAAAATTGTTCCAATAATTCAAACTATTTATCATAAAATGTTGTAATATTACTAAAAAAAAAAAGATAAAAATATTTTTATTTAAACCATACCTAATCTCAATGCAACAGTAGTCCTTTAAGTTGGTACTGTGAGCTTTTATAAAGCTCACAGTAAATTATCTTATTTATAAAAAATCCTCTTTCAAGTGAACTGTTGCTATGACTAAGAGATAAAACACACTTAACAAGTGCAAGCAGCTGAGGAAATTTTAAATTGCCCGGTTCATTACATATTGACTCCAATAATTATCTATTCACTTATATTTGGATGGTTTCAATTTTGATGGATGAAGAAATTGAGCATACTTTAAAAGTGAAACATGAAAAGGTAAGTTTTCTTGTAAATATGACGCAGAAGCAATATAAAACTCTTTGCACTCAGTCTTAAATTTTTCATCTACTGAACTAGGTGGAGCAGCTCCATGCAACAGCAATTTTACTGTTGTTCCTATTTCAATTGAACTTAATTCTCTATGGTTTTCAATTTTGCAGAAATTATTAAAATTTCAGACTGTGGCTTGAACTCTCCATTATCATTTTTTAACTTTTTGGGGAGAATAAATTTTTGAAGAAAAGAGTTTAATAGCTTACACATAGCAGAATAAAGCATGTGAATCATTGGAGATTCTGTTTGAAATTGTACTAAAAATGTTTCAAAATCTTGTGCTAAAAAAGCACAAAAACCTAAATACCCTCGAGTCTAAACATCATTACGCAGAGCTTCACAAATTCATTTGCATCTGTTTTAAACAAAGCGTTAAAAAGTTTTTTTGTCTTGGAAGAAATGTTATAAAATACTCTTTAAGGTTCACCCATTATTCCAAAATCCTAACAGCAACATTTTCATTGGAAGCCATTGCGTTTCTATATGCTTTTTGGCAAACTCAGCAAGAAAATTAGTTACATTAACTGAATTAGCATAATCTTCAAGTCTGACACTAGGCAACTTAAAAAAAATGTGAATATCAATAAAAAGTTCATCTAAATCAAAGGAAAGCTTTTTAATTCCATTTCTAAAAGCAGTATGGACTTTATGAAGGTTACATGTACTAAGTACACATAAAAATATTGTCAGACTTTTTCTTTAAATTCAGTGATAACTTAATTTTAAAGGCCTTGTTAAAATTTGGCCCATCCATCCCAACATGTAAAAGATATGCAAAATCCAAATCCAAATCAGTCTAAATTTAAAATAACTGTCTACTGTTATTTGTGTTGTATTGTGGTCACAATGACCAATAAAAAGAAAACCACAGTATGACGTTACAATTTCTCTTTTTTTGTCTGACGAATACGGAAGATATCCATCATACTGTTTTTTTTACTTGCCTAGTTGATGTCTCATCAGCTTGTTTGATATTTTACAAGGATCTTTACTAACATGATTTTTAACCTTATCGTTCTTCACAAGTTGACTAATGCCACAGGCAGATATACTGAAAGATTTCTTACAATAAATGCAATGTGCTAAACTTAAATTGTTGTTAACAGCTGTGACCCACCTGAATTTACTTTCCCAAGATTATTTGTACTTAAACTATAAATTCTAAATTGACCAAAATATTTCAAACAAAAAGAAGTTTTAAATAAACCAAATAGTTCAAATCATTATAATTAACAAATAAATAAAACGTAAATAATATTAAAACATTTTTTATTAATAGACATTTTCTATATAAAAACTACACTGTAGTTACTTTAAAAAAATGTGACCAGAATTTTTAAAAACTTAATTTGAAAACTGATTATTTTTATTTTTGCATGCTTAACTAACAAAAATGCATGCTTTTACATGCTTAGCATGCCTATGTAAGCAATTGCATGCTTTGCATGCCGAGTGGGAACCCTGTAACTTTAACTCAACCTTGATACTTACATTGTTAAAAATTAAATTGCCTTATTAGTAGATAATTTAAATGATATTTGTGTTCATACAAAAAATTTTAACTGGTATTTAAACTCATTTAAACATTTAAAAAGAACAAATCAGATTTGCTTTTTTTATATGTTTGTTGTTTTTTTTTGTTTAAAATATCACGTTTTAAAAACCTTTTTAATCTAACTTTTTACATGATAACTTGGAATTTCAATTAAAAAAACAAAAGTTTAGGACTTCAACTTGAGGAATTGTTTTAATTTCATGGTTACATAGCAATTAAATAATCTAGTTGTAGGTAAAACAAGCAATAAATAAATAGTTTTATTGATTAAATGTTTAAAACTATATAGTTTTATTGATTAAATGTTTCATTAAAAAAAACTATTTAATTTTACCAGCAATTTTTTTTTAATACTTAAAAATCAGCAATTGTGATTTCTTTTAATTAAATTAAACTAAATTTAAAAATTTTTTAAGAACGGTCAAAAATTTGGCGACTTAATACAGCAACCAAAAAATTTTATGGAAACAGTTCTTTACCATTAAATTCATACTTAATATGAATTGGTACACCCATTGAATCAAGATATTCAATTCAATTCAAGATATCTGTATAGTCATATCTTCGGATATGAACTCAGAAATTCAGTAACAATTTTAAGCTACTGATCAAAGCCTATGTGGAATCCCCATCTTTTAAAAAATATAAGTCAATTTGAAAAGGTTTAAAAATCTTTTATTAGAAGTGTCTGTCAAAGAAGCCGTATTCCTTATAAAGATTATTCTTTAAGACTCAATATATTCAATCTTGAATCTCTTAAATGCAGTTGAATAAACTTGATCTTGTAATGAACTATAAAATTATACATAACCTTGTTGATCTACCTTTTTCTGAGTTTTTTACATTTACTCTTTCTTATTATCCTACAAGATCTCATGCCCAAAAACTCAATTCACATATTAAATGTAAAAATGATGCACAAAGATTTTTCAACTGTGAAAGAATTATCAAGATTTGAAATTCTTTACCTGAATATATTGTTTACTCGCCCACTTTGTCATTGTTCAAATCAAATTTAAAAAAGTACAATGTTCATTACCATTGCACACTATTTTAACTAGTTGTTTTTTGTTTTGTTTTTTCTGTGTTACATAAGAGTAATTTTGATATTACCTGTATCACCTTTTTGTATTTCTTATTATTAAATGCAAATAAATCAGAAAATAAATAAATAATTTCAGGATTGCAAATTCTCATCTGATCACAATTGATTTTAACAATTGTATGCAATTGTTAAAATCAATTTATGTGACGTAATAATAAACATTTTTTGCAATTATTTTTGAGTAAATATTAGATAATATTTCCATTTTATTATGCAAAATACTCATATACTCACAGTTAAACACTTTAAATCAGATAGTTAAAATTTTAAATAAAGTTTTGACAAAAAGTCATCACTTTTTGATTGCTTAGAACAGGCATTTAATCTTGATTTTTCCTTCTGTAACAGCTTAGGGCTTGTAGTAGGTGGTAAACTTTAGAGGCTTGTAGTGGGTGGTAAACTTTAGTGGATTGCAGTAGGTGGTAAACTTTAACAAAACTCATTTACTGCTATTAATTATTATGATATTATAATTCTTTACTGACGAATAACAACTCTTTTACTGAGTCTTTTACTTCATATCATCTTGGATTATCATTCACTACTGACCTCTCATGGAAGCATATATACAATTGATTGCAAAGTTAGCAGCTGCTAAAATTGCCTTTCTTTATCATGGTTGCCATGTTCTTACTCATGATTCCATTTTTTACTTTTTACTATTTTTTATTTTTTTCTTCCGTAAATTATATATACACACTAACTTTAACTACACACAAAAAAAAAAACTTTTATTTAACTTTCCTTTTATGAACTTTTGAAGTTTCGACTGCTTTTTGACTAATTCATATTGCAAACAAATTATTTAGGTTTTCTGCAGTTATAAAGTGTAGATGTGTTAAAATGTATTAGAATTTGCAGTCATTATCTTAATTAAGACATTGGCTTAAAGAGGAAGATTGTATATTATCAATATCTCTAAACACAGATGCAACTGATATAGGCAAATAATTCACTAGGGACTAGTCTCATGGTAGAAAGAAAATTAGAGTAAATTTTTTTATGAAATTTATACCAATTGCGTCAGTAAGTAAAAAGAGCCATCCAAAATGTAATCTTATGTGACAATTATTAAAAATGATTTTATTTATTTATTTGATAAAATTTAAGCATTTAAAATTATATTTTGTTTTATATCTTTAAGGTTGCAGGGACTTTTAATAAATTTTTTTATTTTAAACATCTTTGCTTCTAACAAGGCTGCAAGCAACCACTATTAGAGTTGGAAGTTACTGGAAGAGAAAAGATGAAGATTGTAGAGCAAGATAACGATTGACAGACAACTTAAAAGATTGCAAATTATATTAATCAGGAAAGCAAGATGAAGGAAGTGAATTCCAAAGAACTGATGTTCGAGGAAAAAAATTAGAGGAATAAGAGTTTTTAGAGCATTTAGGAACAGTCACAGAAAAAGGATGAGACCTAACTGAATGACGAGTAACACGAGAATCAGTTTTAGTAGATGTTACAAGAGGCGCTAGCTCTTTAGAGCAGTGCCCATTATACCAATTGTAGAAAAGAAAAAGAGAAGCAACATTACGACAATGTGATAATGGTTGGAGGTTGGCTGCAAGAGCAGGTCCAACTATGTTTACAACTTAATTGGTTAACAAGACAAAAACTTTGCAAAACCATTGTGCAAGTTTTTCTACTCTTTTCTACTTGTAATTGTCAATTTTGATGGTTGCTAAAAATATTGTGATTAGACATTATTAATTAGGAAAGCAATCGCTAAATGGTATATAAAATTGTAACAAAAACAAATAATAGTCAATAGAAAATATATTACTATGTTATTACATCATTATCATTATTATCATCATTAACCATCCTGATATATTCCATTATAGTTTTAAAACAAAAGCAAATCATTATAATCTATATGGTATTAAATTTGAATTGGTGTCATGGTTGATTTAAAATATTTCTATAATATAGTTTTTATTGTCAAAACAATGTTTAATAATTTCAAAATGTATTTACTTTAATAATTCCTGAATAATGACTATTGCAAATATATATCAAACATATACATTAAACCATATCAAAAATATAAATTAAACCATTAAATATTTAACTTTCAAACAAAAACTTAAAAGACTTAAAGGGTTTAAATCAACTAAAATTAAATTAACTTAAAGTTAAACCAGCTTAAAGTTAAACAAACCAAATTTAAATCAACTTTTTAATATTATAAAGTTAATATAACTAAACAAACCCATTACTAAAAATATATATGTTTAAAAGTACTAATTTAGTTGATTAAATATTTCAAAAAATAATCAAAATATATTTTTTAATTGATGATTGTCTTACCAAACTCAAAGATACAAAAAAAGTAGACCTTATATTTAAAAATAGTTATTAAAATGGTCTAGACCTTAATCCTCTTAAAAATGGTCTAGGTAAAAAGGTCTATACAACTTTAAAAAATTAACAATAATTTGAGTTAATCTAAATAACAAACCTCTTTAAAAATGAAAAATTAAACCAACCTCCATCATTTAAAATTTGATTTGATTCTGTCATTTCTTTTTAATATTTTTTTTTATGTTGGTGTTTTATGCTATGTTATTTTGCCTAAAAATAATGACAGTTCAGGGTTTGTATTTTTATTTCTACTTTTAAAATCTAGTAGCCGTTAAAAATACTCACTCTTGGCTGGACCAAATCTAAACAATCATTATATGTACTACATATATTGACCAATAGCTCTGGTTGGTACAGCCATAAATATATTTATAAAAATGACAAAACATATCTTTATAAAACTATAAAACTTTGACATTTTACTGTTCTAATACTTAGAAAATAGTTAAATACATTATAGTATTTGATAAAAATAAAACACATATAAAAAACAATACAAAGACAACTTCCACAATGCTTAGAAGTGATAGTTATAGTTGGCTATTGGTTAAAAAGTTTATATTTTTGTATTGCCTTTGACCTTTAAGCCTTGCTTTGCTCATAGCCAAAAAAAACTTTAATTGCTATAGCATCATTTCTAAATAGTTCACAACTTTCAGATTCTAGTAACTTTAATGCTGAACAACATGAGGTAGCAACTCAAAGATTTCCTTTAAGTTTCACATTCCTTGGTTATAGTAATACTAAATGCAAGTTTGTCTGATATTGTATCCACTGCATTATATAT
Organism: Hydra vulgaris; assembly: GCF_038396675.1. Taxonomy (NCBI): domain Eukaryota; kingdom Metazoa; phylum Cnidaria; class Hydrozoa; order Anthoathecata; family Hydridae; genus Hydra; species Hydra vulgaris. The sequence goes on along the minus strand of NC_088920.1, from coordinate 67,218,772 downwards.
ATGGTTTTAAAATCACCAGCTGTCCCTCGTGGCACAGAACAATAATCATACATTTATTTTTTGATAAGGGCATTGGAGCCAAGGTCTATAAACTGGCTCTGGCTCCATGCTCTGGCCTCATTAAAATATTTGGCTTCAACTGCAGTTCCAGCTCTAGACCAGTTTACCAGTTAGTTTTCTAAAGCTTTCTCTGCAGCTCTAGAGCTTTCTCAGCAGCTAGAGCTCTAGAGCTTTCTCTGCAGCTAGAGCTCTAGAGCTTTCTCTGCAGCTAGAGCTCTAGAGCTTTCTCTGCAGCTAGAGCTCTAGAATTTTCTCTGCAGCTGGAGCTCTAGAGCTTTCTCAAAAGCTGATTTCCTTTTTAAATGTTTTATTTCTTTCATAACTTTACAGCCATTCAAGAAACTTGTACTATAAATATTTTTATCTAAAAATTTAATTTTAGTCACACTTTTTCTGTTTTCTTTTTTATCAAGCTCTTTATGTAACTTTTCCATCAGAATTAGATTTACTTAAAACTAGATAAAGTGCTGTAAATGATTCAGCTGTATTTCTTATTTCTTGATTGGCTATTATTTTTTTAGCATTTATTTTATAATTTTTTTTTTTTTTCGCTATTGCTTTTAACCCTTATATTGCTTGTATTATCTGGTACTCTTCTAACAGTACTATACATCTAGCTTCAGCATAAACTGAAGCTAGAAATATGTATTAAGTTTTTCTTAGTTTTTTCACACCATAAATGACCTTTTTAAAAGTTGTATGTTTTTTTAAACCATCACAATTGCCTAGCTGCAAGTATAAATAATACAGCACATCAGCTCAATGTCAGTAGACAACTGTTAATTGACAATTTTACACTGAATCTAATTTGTACACTGTCATAAATACTACTCTTGTTTTTTTCATCTTGTAAATTTAGAAACTTTTTATCACCTGAATTATCATTCAAAAGTGTGAAAATAACTTATCATAGGCAGCGATACGAAACACATAACATATTACAAAAACTAATTTCATCAAAACTAATTTCTAAAAAAAAGCTTTTTTGAATGTAAGCTAAAAACAACTTTATATACATCAGCTCAAGTACAATTTTTAAAATATGAAAATCCTTTGTGCCTCAGGATGAGCACCAAATTTTAACAGTCAGTCAATATATATAACTTCAATATCAAAATATTATAAACTGCTTTATTTAGAAATCATAAAATTTTAAATAAAATTATTAATGACAGTTTAACATTTTTTTAAATTTTATTTAAAAATATAACTTGATGGTACTTGGGAAACCTTTTAACAACAAAGAATCTTTTTGATATTTCATATTTAAAGAAGAGTAAGCTTAGAGCTGACTCAGGAACAAAACCCGGAAAGATTTCAGTTCCAGCTTTGGTTCAGCCCCTTGCAAAAACACCAGCTTCAGATAACTCTAGGAAACTCTAAAGTCATTTTTTTGACATTAAGAGATAGCTGGTAATAAAAATACCTTCTTGCGTGGTAGTGTCAAACCAAGATTATAACCAGTAAAACTAGTAACTAAAATATTTAACCCAAAATATTCAAAAAATAATTAAACTTGTTTTACTTATTGTTTCTAAATAACTGTTTTTTTTTAAAACATTGTATATATATTTAATTTAAATTCACCTCCTCAAGGCCATGAAGGCTAATACAGTCAAGGAGGCTACTTTAGTTGTGCTCAAAACTATCTCTCAACTCTATAACTTCAAAATACAAACCTTGATAAACAAGGCCGTTGTGCGGAGAAACAAGTTGAAGGGGGCACTACCAGGAAAGTGGTGGGGATCAAACTCAGAACTTCTCACTTATAGCCGAGCGCTCTACCATTACAACACTACCGCATATATATGTGTATATATATATATATATATATATATATATATATATATATATATATATATATATATCAGAAATCTTTTTTTGATGAGTCTTTATTGATAAAACACAGTGTAAAATGAAAAAAAATTTTGTTATGTGATTTTCTACTAATTTATAATTTATAATTGCTCTATTCTTTTAAGAATATTGAGCACATTATTTTGTAGAATACATTTTAAAGTTGTTTAAATATTATATATATATATATATATATATATATATATATATATATATATATATATATATATATATATATATATATATATATATATAAATTATGTTAGTGTATTCTACAAATAGAGTGCTTACTGTTCTTAAAGACAGAGCAATAATAAATTAATGAAAACACTTATCTAATTTTTTTTTTCTTATACAAATTGTTTCACCATCAGCAGGTTCATCAGGAAGCTTGATGAATTTATTTACCTTCCTGATATATAGATTGCCCTCTATATGGAAAATACCTTTCGAAAAATGTAATTTACAAGTGCATTGTTTCCTCACAAAACAACCCTGATAAATAATATATTGGCTTAACCGAGGGGGAATGGAAAAAACGTTATGCCAACCACAAACAATCATTTAAACACAAAAAATATTCAAAAGAGACTATGCTGTCAAAATATATTTGGGATTTAAAAGAAAAAAATAAAAATTTTAATTTGCAATGGTCTATTCTAAAATCTGCCCCAGCCTATAATAACATTTCCAAAAAATGTATGCTATGTTTGCAAGAAAAATTTGAAATAATTACTCATTTAAATCAAGAAAATTTATTAAATAAAAAATCTGATTTAATTTCTAAATGTAGGCACGAAAATAAATACCTTTTAAAAAATTATAAAAACAAATGACCAAATTAAACTATCCCCATTCCAAAGAAAATTATTTCATAATTACTTTCTGTAACTTCCCGCTAACAAAAAAATATAGTAATTAAAAATTTTTTATAATAATTTATAACTTTCTGTAAAATATTTTTTTCTATAAATTGAATTTTTTTTTAGATTTAGTAACTCTTCCTGATGATCCAGCAATGGTGAAACTTCAAGTCGAAGATAAAAGTTAGATAAGTGTTTTTTACTAATTATATATATATATATATATATATATATATATATATATATATATATATATATATATATATATATATATATATATATATATATATATATATATATATATATATATATATATATATATATATATATATATATATATATATATATATATATATATATATATATATATATATGGTAAAGCTGCAGTTAAGCGGCCTAAAATAATTTTATTTTTTCACTTATTTCGCTCTCATGTGAAGAATTGCTTAAAGTAGTGACTTTTTAATATAAACATCAGGAATATTTATTGGCTTCAGAAAATACATCGACTATCTTATAGCCTATTGCTACAAGGGAGTGTTGCTACATCGACTATCTTATAGCCTGCTGCTACAAGGAAGTGCTGCTACATCGACTAAGGGTTTGGCATGAAGCAGCAATGTTTTTTCTTTTATTATTTCATTTAATATTCTTAATGTTTAAAAAGCCTCCTCTGACGAAAGCACAACAAGCGAAAAAATAAAACTATTTTAGGTCGCTTAACTGTAGCTTTACCTATATATATATATATATATATATATATATATATATATATATATATATATATATATATATATATATATATATATATATATATATATATATATATATATATATATATATATATATATATATATATTTATATATATATATATATATATATATATATATATAAATATACATATATATATATATACATATATATATATATATATATGTACATATATATACATATATATATATATACATATATATATATATACATATATATATATATACATATACATACATATATATATATATATATAAATATATATATATATATGTATATATATATATATATATATATATATATATATATATATATATATATATATGTATATATATATGTCTATATGTATGTATATATATACACATATATATATGCATATATACATGTATATATATATATGTATATATATACAAATATATGTATGTATATATGTACACATATATATATATATATATGCATATATACATGTATATATATATATATGTATGTATACATATAATATATATATAGATATACATGGCTGAATTGTTTATAAAAAATACATTTATATATCTATATATATTATATATATACATACATACATACATATATATATATATATATATATATTTATATATATACATGTATATGTATATATATACATATATATATATATATATATATATATATATGTATATATATATATATATATATATATATATATATATATATATATATATATATATATATATATATATATATATATATATATATATATATATATATATATTATATATGGTAAAACTTTTTTCTTTTTTCTACAATATATTCAAGTAAAAAAAACATTTATTTGAAGTCCAACGACCGGATAATTACGCTTTAAACACCAACACCATGGTAACGCTCCTTCGAATGCCACCCTTGACACCTGTCAACGCCAACCTTGCAACACGGCACCTGATAATCACGCTTTAAACACGCCAACCTCTCAACATTCCAACCTTTTTAAACACCAACCATTTTCAAAACCACCCCTTCCCCCTATTTTTATAAGAAAAGAAGAGAGAGAATTGTTTTATATTCTTATATTGTTCTAAAGTAAGTTTTTAATGAGACTATGCCATCATCAAATATGGTATTGATAAAAGATGGGTAGTTAAGGAGCGTCTTCTTAGGGTCGAAAATCTCGACAAAAAGAAAGGTGCAGATATTGGCAAGCTAATTATGGATGTCTTGGAGCAAAACGATATCAATCTAAAGAACTATCGAGGTCAAGGATACGACAATGGTGCCAACATGTCTGTTGTGTACAAAGGAGTACAAGCGATCATTCTTCATAGAAATTCTCAAGCTTTCTACATGCCATTCAGAGCTCATAACCTTAACCTAGTTGGTGTTCACTCCCTTGAATCTTCTGTAGAAATGAAGAACTATTTTAGCCGGATTCAGATACTCTACAATCTTTTTAGTGGAAGCTCTATACGATGGAAAATCTTGACCGAGACAACTGGTTCTCTCTTCATCAAACCTCGCAAACCCTATGGAGCTATGGAGTGCACGCATTGAGGCTGTAAAGCCGTTGGTTAAGCGACCCAGAGAAATTTTTCTTTCTTTGCAGAAACTTCAGGATCTTGATTTAACTGGAGATCTTTTGAACGACGTAAAACCTTTGGCGAAATGCATTCAGTCATTTGAGTTTATTATCATGACAATCTTTTGGTTCAGAGCACTTCAAGCAATAAACTATGTCAGCGTGTCATTTCAATCAGAAAATATTACTCTAGATGATGGGATGAAACTTATGAGGACTCTTATCGAGGATTTTACTAGATTCAGATCTTCTTGGCCCGAATTAGTTAATGAAGCACATTTGGTTGCCTCAGGTATAGGAAGCTATGGATTACAGTCAAAACTAGTTCAAAAAAAGACAAGGAAGAGGAAATCGTTTTACGAAGAAGCAAGGAACGAAGTTCATTTCTACGAAAATGATGAAAAGCAGTTTGAGGTGAACGTGTTCAACACCGCTCTCAATACTTTAATTCAACAAATGAGAGACAGATTTCAAGCTGCAGAAAAGACGAAAAACAGTTTCTCAATCCTATGGGTCTCAGAATTAAATAGTAGGTCGAGTGAAGTAAAAGAAGTTGAACCACCTTAAGTGGAGGAGAAATGTAAAACTTTGGCGCAAATCTATGTGAGCGATGTAGATAAAGGCAAACTTATTTTAGAGGTCCGTCATCTGGATACTCTGAAGCGCGCCAATCTTTTCGGTCCAAAAGAAAATCTCACTTCAATGAAGCTATTAAATGGAATTTATCAGAAAGGTCTAGAGTCTCTCTTCGAATCAATATGCATTTTGTTACGTATTTTTAACACGATTCCCGTTTCCACCGCCGAAGGAGAGCGGTCTTTCAGTAAGCTTGGTCTAGTCAAAACAACATTTAGATCTACAATTAAGAAGGGCTAACAAATCTCCTAGTTATATCTATTGAACACGATCTTGCAAAAAGTCTGTGCTATGACGAGGTCATTGCAAATTTTGCTATGAGTAAAGCTCGCAGAGTCAACTTCTCTTGAAGCATTAAGGGTGGAATGCAAGAAGCGAACTTGATTCAAGTTCGACTTGAACTTTACATTGTAACCAATAGCGGCAAAGTATGGGTTTTCCCCTCAAAAAATACTCAGCCGCTATTGGTTACAAAGTAAAGTTCAAGTCGAACTCGACTCAAGTTCGAGTTCGACTTGAACTCGACAAAGTATAGGTTTTCCCCTCAAAAAATACTCTGCCGCTATTGGTTACAAAGTAAAGTTCAAGTCGAACTCGACTCATGTTCGTTTCTTGCATTCCACCCTAAATATCTATTACATTTAAAACTTACAGTTACTTGCAATATAACTAAAGTTCAATAACATGTCTATTTGTGCATTTCTTTTTTAATATATTTAAAAAATTATTAGAGGCTTCCTCAACCCACCCCCTCGGAATTCAGTAAAAAAAAATTAGCATTTAGACAGTACTCAAACTTTTTTTAGTTTGGTCAATATGATTGGGTGCCAGTTAAATTTTGACCCCAAGCGTCATTAAGGATCGCGGCGGGCCTGTATATATATATATATATATATATATATATATATATATATATATATATATATATATATATATATATATATATATATATATATATATATATATATATATATATATATATATATATATATATATATATATATATATATATATATATATATATATATATATATATATATTTATATATATATATATATATATATATATATATATATATATATATATATATATATATATATATATATATATATATATATATATATATGTATATTAATTATTTAAAACGGCTGAAAAGAAACTTTATATAATAAATAGTACGTAATAGTATTCCGGTTTCATTATTTTGCGATTATTAAAAAAAAAAACAATCTAGATATTTTAATGGATATTAAACTAACTTTAGAGTTGTAATAAAACTTAATTAAAACTTAATTAGAAACTTTAATTAACATTTTTTTTATATTGTTATATGGAACTTTATTTTTTTCATTCGTAAACTATATACTCTTTGGTGCCTATTAGAAGGAGGTGGGGGAGGGGGGGGGGAGGGGGAGGTGGTTAGAATAAGCGGGGGAGGGGGGGGGGGTTGGAAATATCACTAAAACTTAATTAGCAGGGGGGCTGGAATACCCGTCGGGGGGGGGGGGGGGGGTGTAGAAAATTGCGAGTTTTTAAAATACTTAAAGCAATAACTAAGTAATGTTTTTATTAATTATTAACATATATATTAGTGTCTGAAAACAAGTAAATATATAATAAAGAAGTACTAAAGCCCAAAGAAGAAATATCAACAGAAGTCTTTGAAGTCAGAAGTTTTTGAATGAATGATATTACGTAAAGTAAGTAAGTAGTGAAAAAAAAAATTTTTATATAAAATTGTCTTATCTTGGATGGAATTTTTTCTAAAATTTAATATTGGAATAAGAACGTCCTGGGTGGAAAATTTTTGAAAAATTAATTAGCGGGGGGGGGGGGCGTCTATTAGGCACCAAAGAGTACATGAAGGATGTAATATTCTAAACATATAATAGTGATTGTTAGTGATATATTTTTGAATTAATTTACGGGATGTAATATTCAAAGATTCATAGCAGAAAATACAACTTATTGTTATGACATATATAAACAATATACATGGGGGATGTGATATTTTAAATAATATAAAACTGATAGTATACAATAGATTTCTTAAATACATTAGGGGATGTAATATTCTAAGATTCAATGCAGCAAATATGACTTTGAAAATTGCAAACAATATACATGGAAAGTGTGATATTCTAGACATATAATAATAGTTTGCGGTATATTTCTTTTTTTTTTTTTTTTTTTCAAACCTCTTCAATTCCTACAAAGGCTGCAAGCAACCATAAATAAAAATTGGAAGTTACTGAAAGAGAAAAGATGAAGATTGTAGAGCAAGATAACGATTGACGGATGTATTAAAGGATTGCAAACTATATGAATCAGGAAAGCAAGATGAAGGAAGCGAATTCCAAAGAGCTGATGTGCGAGGAAAAAAACTAGACGAATAAGAGTTTTTGGAGCACTTAGAAACAGTCACAGAAAAAAGATGAGACTTAATTGAATGACGAGTAACACGAGAATGAATTTTAGAAGATGGCACTAGAGACGCTAGCTCTTTAGAGCAGTACCCATTATAGAATTTGTAGAAAAGAGAAAGAGAAGCAACATTACAACGATGTGATAATGGTTGGAGGTTGGCTGCAAGAGCAAGTCCAACTATGTTTAAAATGCGTTTTTGCACCTTGTCTAAAAGAAAAAGGGCATCATTAGAAGATCCACCCCAGATATGGCAACAGTATTCCATACAAGGCCGGATTTGAGATTTACAGAGATAGAGAATAGAATCCGAAGTAAGAAAGTGTCGAGCTTGATATAGAGATGCAACCTTAGCAGATGCTAATTTTGCAACGGATTTGATGTATGGAATTTTATGTATTTCCAATTCATCAAGATCGGAAGAGTTAATCCTAGAAGATGAAGAGTAGATGACTCATCGAGTACATCACCGTTCATAAATATGGGAAAGTCTAAATCTTTTTTTTTTTTTTTTTGGCTTTTGGCTTTTGAACTGACAAGACTTATTTTCCAATTTTTTTGATACTTTTTAAACGAGTTTCTCAGTTCTTTTCTTTCCATTTTTCTTCCTCTCATTAGTTGTCATATCGAATAGTTATGCTGTGCACCTGGTCTACTAATCTGTTTGTTTTATTTTTAATTTAAATTTCTATAAGCTTTTTTATTGTTCTTTTATCATACCTAAAGTGTATATATCTTTATATAATATTGTTTATAAATATAGATATATATTGTTAAAAAAATATTTTTCCTGAAGTCTTTATATATATATATAAAATATTTTTCCTGAAGTCTATATATATATATAATATATAAACAATATTAGGTGTTTTACTATTATATTCATTTTTAACGAAAAACTTACTAGCATATATAATATATATTATTTTTTTTGATATATATATATCAGTTTTTTGATTTTCAACTATATTCAATATATAAGATACGATCAAACAGTTATAAGACAAACACAAGAATAATTTTTTAACAAAACTATACCAGAAATCAATTAATCATTAAAACAAAGAAATAAGCAAAACCATGACTAATTTAACTGCTTCGCAAGAAAAACAGATAAAAAAGATAATAGATAGCGCAATAAAAAATTTTGAGGATGAAATAAAAAACTTAAAGTCTGAGGTTGCAGAATGTGTTAAAGAAAACAAGCAACTGAAAAGTAAAACTGCAGAAATGGAAAAATCAAAGGAAATCAATTCTGATATAAAAGAAACTTTGTGGTTGAAAGTTGTATCAGGGGCTGCCAAAAAAACGAATGACCAAGTGTCACTTCTTTTTGAAACCACAAAAGAACATAAAGAGCAGGAACGCAAAGAATTAAATGTCATCATCTATGGATTACAAGCTGACAAAATTGACAAATTACAAGTAAATAACTTACTTAGTGCTATTGAATCCGATGGAACTAGAGTTAGATCTATTCGCCGCCTTAAATCTAAAGGAATCATTCATCCTTTGCTTATCGAGCTTGAAGATGTAAATAGCAAAAATATGGTTCTTAAAGCATCAATTAATTTAAGAAAAATCGAAGAATATGTAAATGTGGTATTAGAAATGATAATCTTACTAGAATTTTCCACAAATAGCCACTAGCAACCACTAATTTAGAACCGTCATCAAAAATAACCTTAAAACAAATGATAAATAATGACTATACTTAAATAAAATCTAAACATATTCAAGATCAACCTTTCGACAAAAACACTTCCTACTTTGACTCGGATAAAGCCACTATTTTTCTTAAAAGATTTAAATAATGCTTTTCTAATCAATTCTCAGTGTTTCATCTAAATATTCGTAGTATTACCAAAACTTTGAAGAACTCAAAATCCTACTACTTAATCTAAACTTTAACTTTAGCTTAATTTGTTTAACGGAAAGCTGGATTTTAAATACATCATATTATCAAAATTCTAATTTTATTTTGCCCAATTACAAAGCCATTAGCTTTGAACGTAAATCTTTGAAAACAGGTGGAGGTATATGTGTCTATGTGCTTGAAGAATTTACTTATAAAATTAGATATGACCTGTCGTTTTCTAAGCCGGATTTCGAATCTTTCACTTTAGAAATTTATAACAAACCATCAAAAAATATTTTCGTAACAACTTCATACCGACCACCAAACGGAAGTTTAAACAACTTTAAAAATCACTTAAATGACTATTTTGAAATCGCATGCAAAAAAAAGAGAACGTGGACTATCTCAAATATGGTGAAAATATTAAAACACAACAATTTTACAATCGCTTTAATGAGTTTGGAATGGTGCCTATAATAAAGAAACCTACAAGAATCACGCAAAACTGTTATTCTGGAATCAACAATATTTTCACAAACACTCTTTTCCATTCCACACTTAAATCAGGCATTCTTCGAAGTGACATAAGTGACCATTTTCCAGTCTTTGCAATTTTCAAAAAACCAAAAAATATACTCAAGAAAAATTCATTCTTAAAAAAAAGAATCTTTACCACCCAAGCAAAAAATATGTTTAAACTAGAGTTGTCTTCTATAAATTGGAACTTTGTATTTCTCGAGACATGCGCTAACAAAAGCTACAACCTATTTCTAAATAAATTTCCTAATTTGTACGACAAGCATTTTCCTAACAAAACTAACCGAATTAAAATTAAAAGACTTCTCAACCCTTGGTTCTCAAAAAACCTTTTAAAGTGTTCGAAGCGAAAACAAAAGCTATATATACGTTTTATTAAATCAAAGAAAGATCGCGACAAGCATAATTACTTAAACCACAAACGTCTATATAAAAGAAACAAAAAAATAGCCCGAACTACATATTTCAAAAACAAGCTATTGAGCCTAAAAGGTAACGGGAAAAAAACATGGGATGCAATTAAAGAGATTCTCGGTAAACAAAAATTTCACAATAAAGTCTTACCAAGCGTGATTACCGTTGACGACACTTAGATCTCTGATGGTAAACCGGTAGCAACAAAATTTAATGAGTTTTTCGTAAACATAGGTCCAAACTTAGCCAGTAAAATTGAACACACTCCTGTTCATTTCTCGAACTATCTATCGAAGTCTGATAAAAACTTAGAATTTAAAAAACTCACTTGTAAAGAACTTGAGGATTCGATGAAAAAACTCAATACTAATAAAGCAACAGGTTATGATTTTATTTCAGCAAGCATAATCAAAGATTGCTATGGATTTATTAAAGATGTTTTATTAGATGTTTTGACAAATCGCTCAATACAGGTATTTTTCAAGATAAACTTAAAATTGCAATTATTACACCCATTTTTAAAACAGGAGATGAAAGTCTGGTTTCAAATTATCAACCTATTTCAGTGTTACCAGTTTTTTCTAAAATCCTCGAGCGTATCATGTATAATAGGCTATTTTCCTTTTTGAACGATAACAATCTTCTTTATTGTAACCAATATGGTTTTCGATCAAATTACTCTACGGAGCGTGCACTTATGCAACTAGTTGAAGTTATCAGTGGAGCATCTTCTCATAACAATTTCACTTTAGGCATATTTCTAGATTTGTCAAAAGCGTTCGATACCGTTAACCATCAAACTTTACTAGATAAAATAAAATATTATGGAATATGCCATACATACCATAAATGGTTTACCAGGTACTTAACTGATAAAAAACAGTTTATATCTCTAAATGACGGTTTTCAGACAAACAAACTTAAAATATTATGTGGGGTTCCACAGGGCTCCATCTTAGGTCCTTAAATACTATGTCTACCATCATGTTTTATGATGACACCACTTTATTTCATTCTCACAATAACATTATTTCTCTATTTCAAGTTGCAAACAATGAACTAGAACAAATATCTATCTGGCTTAACGCAAACAGCCTATCTTTTAACACTGGTAAAACTAAGTTTTCCTTATTCCATTCTAAACGAAAGTTTCAATATATTCCTAAATCCTTACCAATCCTATATATAAATAACATGGAAATTGAGCGCTCTTTCACAAATAAATTACTTGGTGTCTTAATAGATAAAAACTTATCCTGGAGAGATCATATTAAATATATTAGCAATAAAATCTCAAGAAATATTGGTATTTTATATAAAACCCGTCAAATCTTAGACAAATCTACCCTAACTCAGCTATATTTTGCATACGTACATAGTTATTTATCGTATGGCAATATTGTTTGGAGTAGTACAAACAAATCTAAACTCAAATGTCTCCTCAAACAACAAAATCATGCAGCACGCATTATTTATTTTCAAAATCGCTACACAAACGCTAAACCTCTTCTAAGAAGTATGAGGGCACTTGATATTTATGAAACAAATGTATTCAAAATCACACAATTTATGTTCCAACATCAGTTTCAAAAAACTCCGAAGGTTTTCGAAAATATTTTTCCTAAAATATCAAACCGACACAACACTCGATCAACCGGAAATTATAAAAAACCTTTCCCTATATCAAAACTTACGAGCTTTGCCATTTCCTATCGTAGCCCAATGCTATGGAACCATTTTACAAGCATGAGTTGTAAACTAAGAGAAGCCAATACCTCTCAAAAATTCAAAAAGAACATAACTGAACTAATTGTCAATCAAGATTCCTTACTTGATTTTTTCTAACAATAAACTTTTACTGTCTTTTTTATTATCAAAGGTTACTGATGATAAGATTTTATCTTCTTCAGGTTCTCCAGTCTTGAAACTACTATATATAATAAAGTGTATTTTGTATTTAATATTTTTAAATATTTTATATGTCGGAAATCATCTTTAATTGTAAATAGTTGCTTGACAAAAAAAAAATAAAAAAATAAAAAAAATAAAAATTATTGCGATAACCATTGGCTGAAAAAAATTGAATTTTATCTGTATTAAAGTTCACCAGCCACTGTGAGTCCCATGCTGTAGCAGAAGTGAGATCCTTTTCAAGCTCAAATGCCCCTCCAAGCAATCAGAGAGTGTTGGTTTCTTATCACAACAAGGATAAATGGTAGTATCATCAACAAACAATGCCACCTTAAATGTGAGAATATGTGAAAGATCGTTGATGTAAATTAGAAAGAGTGTAGGGCTAAGGATAGAACAATGAAGTTACAGAACAAGAAGAAAAGTGCTGTCCATCGAGGACAACTTTTATACTACGATTGGAAAGGAAGGATTCAATAATCTTAAAGATGTTACCAGAAACACCATAAGAAGAAAGCTTATGGAGAAGACCAGCACGCCAAACTTTATCAAAAGCTTTTGAAATGTCAAGAGCAATGGCCTTAATCTCTCCACCTTTATCTAATGCACGATAAAACCTATCAGTTATTAATGTTAGCAAATCAGCTGTAGAATGAGAAGATCGAAGTCCATATTGATGGTCAGAAAGTTATTAGATTCAATATGAGAAATTAAGTGTTTGTTAATTAAAGATTCAAAAACCTTGCTTATGATAGGAAGAAGACTAATGCGACGGTAGTTAGACGAATCAGATCGCTTTTCAGAATTTTTGAAAATAAGGATAACAGATGCAGCTTTCCAGGAGGCTGGAAAACAAGTCTCTGATTAGCACTTATTGAATAGTATAGCATAGTATAGTATAGCACTTATTGAATAGAGTATAGACGACAGCTCCGGAGAACATTTTTGCGAAACAATAATAGGTATGTTTTCCGGGCCACAAGCTGTAGAAGAGTCTAGGCAGGAAATCACTTTAGATACAGAAACTGGAGTGATACGAATGTCAAGCAATAAATCAACCTGTTTGTTTGCAATATCAGGTAGAACGCAACTAGTGGAATCCAGCGATGATATTGATGAAAAGTTTTTAGCAAACAATTCAGCTTTGTCTTTAGGTGAGGTGACTCAGTCTGAACCATTCAAGAGAGGTAGAATTAAAGATTTGCCCTTATAATTAATACTATTAAAATTTCTCCAGAAGTCACGAGAGCCTAATTTTTGAGATGAAATCTGAGATTTCATGACCTGAGAATAGCGGGCTTTGGCGTTAGACAAAACCTTTTTACAATGGTTTCTAGCAGTAATAAACAGACGTCTGTTTTCAGGAGAATTGTTTTGCTGATAGATATGGAAGTAACGGTTTTGATTGGCAATCGCAGCAGCACAGTGTGAGGAAAATCATGGAGGAGAGTTAGGCTTGACCTAGAATTGTCAAAAGCGAACAAAAGATTCCATGCTAGCCTGAATCCACGAAGTTATATAAGAAGCACATTTGTCGACAGGAAAACAAAAGATTTCTACCCAAGGGCAATCACGAAGAAAAAAGGGGTACAATAATAGGGGGATTCAGGTGATGAAGAAGAGTGAGATATTAGTTTTAGAGAGATCAAACTGTGATCAGAAGCACCTAAGGATAAATGTGGAGAAACTGAGCACTGACTATGATTAGAAACAAGACATAAATTTAGTAGAGAAAGTAAATGATTCGGGTTGTCTGGAAAGCGAGTTGAAAAGTTGACTATTTGAGTTAGAGATTGAGAAAGGCATAAGTTGTGGGCTTTAATGCCTGCAGAATCACTGACACTAGAGCCAAGCCATTCAGAGTGGTGAGCATTAAAGCCGCCAACAACAACTATATTAGCTGATGGAAAAAGAGAGAGGGCTTGGTCAATACGATCAGAAATAACATCAAAAAGTGTAGTCTTGAGACGAAGGAGAGAGATATAGAACAATGAGAAAGGCAATAAAGTGAAGTGGTGCTAAACAAAAGCACATGAAAGAATAGTCTGTGGATTCAAACCTAGTTTCACGACAAATGGGTGAATTCTTATGAATGTAAATGCCCAGGTCAAGCACGTGACTATTGAAGTCTTTACGAATTAAAGGAAGTTAACCATCAACACTAAGATCGCAAAGTGAGACAACTGAACTTAAATTAGTCTCACAAAGAGCAAGTAGGTCTGGCGAACTTTGCAAGAGATAAGACTCAACAGAGGAAAAGTTACTTCGAAGACCACGATTATTAGTGAGTGGTAGGTTTAGAGAACTTGGCGATGATGATGGTTTTTTGTGTTTTATAGTTTTTGGTACTTTATTCATTTTTAAATTAGATTGAAGAACTTGACTCAAAGCATACATAGTTTTCAGAACACTGCTTAATAACCCAAGCAATTACGTTATTACTATTAATAAACCCTAAGCCGTAAGAAAGGGCTCCAAATGTGGCCTCCGCAATGCACACCAAAAGTACAAACAGGGACACCATTCATGCGCAACATGGCACTGTTAATACTTTGATATTTTTCAGCTGCTAATGGAATCAGCCTCTCTGAGAGCTACCACAGAATTCGGGAAACCTGACTACCAACTGGCCTCAGAACCATAAAACTGAATTTTAGAGCTGTACCCTCATTAGGAGATAGTAGAATGAGTTGCCTAGTCATAAAAACAGAGACGCAAGCACAACCCATGCATTGAGTCAAGAAGATCCAGCATTCAACATCCTAAACTGGAAACAATGTATTAAAAATACATCTGCGCCAGCCTAATAGATGAAGAAGGGGTGTGAGGCTCGTCAACAGATAGAATCTGTTTGCACCTTAAGTCTTTGCCAAGGTGGCCTTCTACAAGACAGTAGCCGGATGCATTTAACATCTGCCCAAGATGAGTATTTTTTATCGAGACACCATCTCTAGCCTTTACTCAACCAAGAGCCCCAAGGTAGGAGGTGTTTTAAGTCGGAGTTGGAATCTCCTTGCCTTTGCCTAAAAAGGCGTATCCTACGAGGCAGCAGGACATGAAGCAGATTGTACTGGGTTACATGTTACCAGTAGCAGGATAACCTGACCTGACCATAAATCTTAGTTACACTAAAAGAGTGTAATATTTTAAGCAGCAAATACGACTTACTATAACACTTATAAACAATATGTATAGAGGGTATGATATTCTTAACATATAATACTGATAGTTTGTGATATATTTCTCAGTTACACTAAGGGAGTTTAATATTCTAAGCAGCAAAAACGACTAACTATGACAGGGGATGTGGTATTCTAAACATAATACAAAAAATATGCGTTATATTTCTGAATTTATTAGGAGGTGTGATATTCTAAGTTTCTAAGCAGAAATTACAACTACTTTTTATAACAGTTATGAACAATATTCATGGGGAATGCGGTATTCTAAATATATAATTCTGATAGTATGCAATATATCTTTTAATTTTCTTAGGGTAATGTGATATCCTAGGATTCGTAAACTAAAAATGCAACTATTTAGTATGATATTTATAAACAAAAACACATAACGGATGTGATATTCTAATTATATGATACTGATAGCAGTATTTTTCTAAACTACATTAAGCGATGTAATATTCAAAGATTCTGTTCTCCACTTTTTATATCAATTGTTTTTTTTGACTTTCTATTCATCAAAACTTCATTTTCTACACTCTAAGCCAACAATCTTAAGAGAAGTTTGTATACCA
Organism: Hydra vulgaris; assembly: GCF_038396675.1. Classification (NCBI taxonomy): domain Eukaryota; kingdom Metazoa; phylum Cnidaria; class Hydrozoa; order Anthoathecata; family Hydridae; genus Hydra; species Hydra vulgaris. The sequence continues at coordinate 67,202,116 of NC_088920.1, read as the reverse complement.
CTACATCTTTTATGAACCCATTGATGAAAAAATAAACAAGCAAAAGAGTTAACTGTAACTTCTTTCTTAAGCACTCTTTCAGAAAACAAATGATACAAGAAAGAACTAGAAAACAGAAAATATTGTGACCATGAAAGGCCACAGTATTTTCTATTTTCTCATTCTTGGCTTTACAATGCATAACTTTTGTCTTATTCATGATTATCCTATGCCCTGTTGCTTACATTCTATTTTCTATTTTCTCATTCTTGGCTTTACAATGCATAACTTTTGTCTTATTCATGATTATCCTATGCCCTGTTGCTTACATTCTATTTTTCCAATACTGGACTCTTAATATTGTTTCTTCTTCACTTGTTGTATTCGGTAAAAAAACTATCTGTGCAGAATAGTTCCCTAAAAATAAATGTCAAAAAAACTGACCACTGAACTCTGATGCATGCCAAACTTTACTTCAAAACTATAATTCTCTTCATTTTTTGTTTTGATTCCTGCTAAGTTATTTTCATACAAAGCCATAATTACTATCTCCAGCCAATATTCAACGTCTTAATACCTCAAAGTTCATCACGCTACTTCTCTTTGTACTCTGTCTTTTTTTTAGGTCAACAAATGCCATCAATAGTAGGGTGTCCCAAAATTTCATTTTTTAAAATTTTAATGTGCCCACAATTTATTCCCATTCTATTTTTTCCCCTGGTTGCAAATACATTTAAAAAACATCCTCTAACTGATTTACTAAGAAACAAATAAGTTAAAGTCTCCTTCAATCTGTTTAACTTGCTTTCCATCAAAATAAATACAGATCTTCTTACCTTTCAGAGTATTTATAATTGTTTGCCTGATTTTGTCTCTAAGTATCCCAATCTTGCTGAGCCATTTTCTATGGACTATACCACTTGATAGACAAATATTTTCATGGTTTACACCAGTTTTATTGTAAATTGCAGCTACTAATAAAGTTTTGTACGCAAATATCTATACTGTATTAAGCAGAAACTAAATCATAACAACCAGCACTTATGTTTATCATTATCTTAGACATATGAAATCAATTAAATCAGGCATATCGTCATTATCTGAAGAATCTAAACTTACTTTAGATCCAGAATCAGGTGTGGATGAATGGTAAAAATCTTTAAGTTCATGGGATTTTATTGCATTTTTTGTTATTTCACCTTTAGATCTTGTCTTCTCCATCCTCCTAAACCAAATATGCTTATTCCCCACAGATTTACAGAATGATTGGTCAGTCACTTCTATAATATACATGTTTCTCTACTGTAATATACATGTTTCTCTAATTTCTTATCTAGATAGAACATATTATTTTTCACTTTGGCATTCTCAGAACAAAAGCAATCCTGAAAAACTTTCTGTTTAAACATTAGTATAGCAATATCTAGGGTTGCCAGACGTCCGGCTTTTACGGAGATTACAGTGCCAAACCTGTAAAAATAACCTTACAGAAGTAGCTTGCGCTGGATTTTCAATTAAATGATTTGAGACAATGCATAAACTTATTATGAATAGTCAATATTTTATCCCTTACACTAGATCTACTGATTATAAAGTCTTGAAACTCTTCTTTCTTCCAAACATAGATTAATGACAACATTTGTAACATAGTCTTTGTGTCTTGCAAAAGTGTTCTCCATAAACCTTTTTAATTCTCTCTAAACTATTTAATAAGTGCTTGACTGAATCTTGTTTTCCTGCCTACTGGAAAATGGCATCTGTAGTTCCAATTTTTAAAAACTTTGGAGAACACTCTGACCCCTCCAACTATTATCCAAGGTACTCCAGAAGGTGTTTTTAATACCTTCTGGGGCACCTCAAAGAGTTATCCTTGTTCCTGTATTATTTTTATCTACATTGATGATCTTCCTGACAATCTTACATCTAAAGTGGATTTACTTGCTGACAAATAAACTTTATACCCCTGTCTAAATTAAAAATCTGATCTCACTATTGTAACAGCTTGCAGTGCATTGTGAATTTTAACTTCAACAATATTCAGTTGTTTACTTTAATCTAACTCCAATTGTGGTAAAGTTGCGTCTCTTTCTCTTTTCTACAAATATCATCATGGTTGCTGTTCAAAGGAGCTATTATCTCTAGTTCTATTAACTAAAACTCATTCTCGGTTGAATCTCCATTCAGCAAATTTGTGTTCTTTTACTGTATCTGTCCATGCATACTCTAAAAACTTTTAATCATCTAATTTTTATCTTGTACTTCTATCCCGTAGAACTCTCTCGTACAAGACTTTTCAAGTCTTCTGACAACCTTTTCCTTGCTTTCTAACTCTATTCTTTGTTCAGTAACTTCAAAGTTGTTGGTTGTTGCTTGTAGCCTTGTCAGGGATTAAATTGGAATAAAATAGTTACCCCCCCCCCTCAATTTGAAGGGGCTGTAAACATTGCATATTATTGCATGAAACTTGAAATTTGTTGATGAATATGAATTTAGATAAAAATAGTAAAAAAAATATACGCTTGTTGCTTCCACGTTATGGGCTGGGTGGGCCTTAAAATTAGGGTTTTTTTGTTCGCAGGCTCCAATCACCCCAATTCTTTGCAAAATATTCTTTTTTGATATAAGCATAAACATACAAAAATTTGGAGTTTGCGCAATGTCTGTAAGTGACAAAACTCAAACATCTGAAAATCCAGTGTACGCCACTGATATATATATATATATATATATATATATATATATATATATATATATATATATATATATGTATATATGTATATATATATATATTTATATATATGTATATAAATATATATATATATATATATATATATGTATATATATATATATATATATATATATATATATTTATATATATATATATATATATATATATATTTGTATATATATATATATTTATATATATTTATATATATATGTATATATATATATTTGTATATATATATATATATATATATTTATATATATATATATATATATTTATATATATATATATATATATATTTATATATATATATATATATATATATATATGTATATATGTATATATATATATATTTATATATATGTATATATATAATTATATATATATATATATATATATATATATATATATATATATTTGTATATATATATATATTTATATATATATATATATATATATATATATATTTGTATATATATATATATATTTATATATATATATATATATTTGTATATATATATATGTATATGTATTTATATATATATATATTTATATATATATATATATATATATATATATATATATATATTTATATATATATATATATATATATATATATATATATATATATATATATATATATATATATATATATATATATATATATATATATATATATATATATTAGTAGAAAATCACTTAACAAAAATTTTTTCCATTTAACACTGTGTTTCATCAACAAAGATTCATCAGAAAAAAAAAAAAAAAAAAAAAAAAAAAAAACTAACTTAGTTTGCGCATTTATCTAGTTGATTTTTGCAATGAAACAAAACTTTCAGGAAACAACCACATTTTATGGTTTCATCAATATATTATAGTAATTTTATTTATAGATATAGTTTGAAAATCTAACTATTTATTTTCTTTCAATTATTGCTTTTTTTTTATTAAAAACATTCGAATCACAAATATAGACTCAAAAACATTATCAATCACTTTATCACTTTAATATTATACAATATGGTTAGTTAAATGTAATTTCAAAAGTTAATCAAATTTAGTTTGGTACTAACTGAATGTTTTGCTCTATGCTCTGCTATTGACAGTGGAATATTTTGTTTCAACGTCTTATTTACGCACACTTTCGAGTAGTCTTGAATAAGTTTTAGCGCTCTTTTGGCAGGATTATTTACTACATGTAGTTTGTAAACCCAGTCCTTAAATCTTCTGTAAGTGCTGTATTTCCCCCATTCCTTTCAACTAACTTGACACAATTCAAGATCGTTCTTTGTAAATCCAAGGTTCTCAAAAACCAACCAACTCATGCCTCCTACATATGATGACAGATTAGAAGTATTTGAATTTTTGTATTGCTCTTGAAAATTTGGCTTGTCAACATCCTATTTAGAGTCAGAGTTAAACAGCTTTTTAGCAACACGTTTGCTAACTTCGTGCATTAGTTTCTCGTCAGCTATGGAGAAAATTACTGTTCTCTGGTCGTGGTACCAATGATGTTGTTTCATCACGTCAATGCATGCTTGGGCAATATCAGGTCTTTTAATTTTAAAATTTTCCATATCTCTGATTGCTTGTAAATCCATATCTGGAGCCGTACGTGCAAAAGGAGCTTTTAAAAACCAAAAAGTATTAAAAACACCAACAAACTCAGCAAAAACTGTAAAACATGACATACCATTTGCAGAAAAAAGATTTCAATTAAGCTGTGGGCTAAGAAGACAAAGTACAAGATTATAGATTGGTTTAGCAAGATATCTTGCATGATGGAAGGCACCAGGTTTTTAAAATAAAATCCCGTGACAAATCCGCCTAAGTATGCAACTGTTAACTAGCAAAGGTACTTATAATCACCTCTGGAAAATATGTTTTCTTTTCAAGCTTCACTGCAAAACTGTAAGACTTTATCAGCCTAGAAAAAATACTTATTCAATTTGTTATGAGAAATTATTTGTTTGTTGATAATAAATATGCTTTATTAATGTTATATATTTTCTTTCCTAATAATAAGTCTTAACAGTTTAAAAGCTCTAAAATATTTTTATCTCACCTTATTTTCAATAAACGTTCCACGGTTACTTTCCAGTCAAACTTGTTCCTATTCTCATAATTTATTCCTTTAGCAAATATTTTATCCCATTTATCGTGTAACGTTTTAAATGTATTGTCTGTAGGTCCGGTTATAACTTTGCCTATCGCTTTTTCTATTTCTTTAACTCGGAGTTCTACAACATGGTGTCTATATGCTAACCAAATTAGTGATTTGCCTCTCCATCTCTCAATAATTGACACTGCTTCATTAATTCATCCAGTATTACTCGCAGTTGTATCAAAGGATAAACTATCAACTGCTTTGAAAAGATTCCATACATTTAAAACCTTATTTATTGCAATAACCTTGGTTATTCCACACTTATTAGAAATTCCAATTACTTCAATAAGCTGGGGCTCATTGAGATCTTGTGAGCTTACAACTACTGCCAACCTTTTCACATTTTTGCCGTGATTAAGAACATCTGTAATTTTTTTTGTGTCCAGGTGATGAGTCAGAGATAAGTGTTTAGCTTTTGGGATAAAAGATTCCTTTATTTTAATTCCTTCATTCGTTAAGACCATTTTGTTTTTCCTTTTAGAAGTTGTTTCTGATAGTGAAAACTTGTTCAAATTTCCGTTGCCTGCATTTATGATACTTGCAATTATAGCTACCGGACCTGTTGAAGAAATACTGTATCTTTTTGCAACAACTGATGTTAATTTAATTATATCTTTAGACAAAAAACCCGTTACAAAATCGTCAGCTTTTTTCCTTTTTTAATTGTATTCTTTAAATTCTATATCTAACTCATCTGAGTCAACAAACTCAGTACAGAATGTTTTTGAAGACTTGATTGAAAATGTTGTCAGACGTTTGTTGACCTATCATTTTCGCTTGAAATTGATTTGTTTTTGCAATCTTTCTTTTTATAAACTTTTCATCACTTTTGTCCTTACGATCCATTGAACACTTTCGCAGGCTTTTTTGGTTGTCCAAAAACATACAATCTTCTTTCTGGTTGGAAGTGATTTAGTTTTATCTTTCATTATTATGTCATTAACATCTGAAGGAGAAATGCCGAAAAGACTACGTATTCTTCCCGAAATTCTATGCGCGATTTTTTACACCCATTAGATGCTTTATTTCTGTTTGTTTGTAATCGACTTCTGCGATTTTCCAATTCCATAATGTTATTCCTATAAGATATAAGATATATGTATAAGATATATGTGTAAGATATATGTATAAGTTAAAAAGTAAAGTTAATAATTAGCATTTTATCATATTTATGTCAATATTATTTCCGTCAAAATTGGAAATTAATAGTATTATTTATTCCTTATTTGTTTGTGACACAATATATGAATTGAAGCTTTTTTCCGTATATTAACTAAGGCTTTAGTAACACACATCAAGCTGTTCTCTTTTGTCTGACAACCACTAGATTTGTTACATTTAGGCGTAAAAAAAAGTTTAGAGCAATCAACAACGTCCTGAGTCTAGCAGATTTAGAAATTAATGTCATAAAGTATTTTCTATAATGAAGATATCCAAGCACATCTCCTTTTGTTGGCAGTTTATTATCAGGTAGCTTTTCGATGGTTTTTTCTACCAAAAAAACCTTTTTTTATCTTGTGTGAGACATCCATATATTTTTCCAAATTCCAGACAATAGTAAGTGCAATGTTTAATAAAAATATCGTAATACGTGTTTACAATATCCCTAGAGATATAAATTAAAATCGCGCGTGAACAAAACCTTGAATTATACATATGGTAAAACTAGTAATGAACCTGTTTTATTGTAAGATTTTTAACATTTAAGATTTCCCAAGTGAGTATTTTATGTTACATTTTAAGTTTAATTTATTAAGTTGTCTTGAATAAGTTACGTAAAATACTAGCGTAAACAATACTTTTCGTTAAAACAAGGATGTTCGAAAAAAATATTCAAAATTTCAATAGACTGGAGGAGGTAGTAAATTCAAATTTAAAAACAAATGTTTATAATTTTATCTATTTAATCTTCAAAATGCACCAGAAATCAAATGACGACCTTCAAAAATCAAAAATTTTGCGTATATATATATATATATATATATATATATATATATATATATATATATATATATATATATATATATATATATTTATACGGATCAAATCAAGAGTTAACAATTTGGAAGACTGAAAACATTGATACATTACTACTTGGAAGACTGAAAACATTGATACATTACATTGATACATAGTTAAACTTGAGCATTGACAAAAGTCACTGTTCAAGTTTAACTATTTTTTTTCGAAATTGAGTATACATTTAATAATTGTTTCGGTCTTCATAAAATGTAAATAATCTTCATAAAATTTTCGGTCTTTTAAAATGGTGAATCCTGTGACATCAATGGCGCGGAATTGTATGAAGAAATAATTTCTTTGAAAATAATCGTAAAAGACAAAAAGCAGCCGAAGAACTCCTAAATTTTTTATATAAATACAATTTGGAGACGCCTTTTCGAAATGTCGCCACGAGATTAAAACTTTTTCTAACAATTCTAGATTCCGTTGCTTCAGAAGAGCAAAGTTTCTCCATGACAGAAGAACGTCAGTAATGTTTCAATTATTGCAATAGAAAGTGGCTTTGCTGATTCGCTAAATATTCAAGAAGTGATTGAACAATTTGTTTCCATAAAATTGCGTCGGGTTAATTTTTAAATTTTGATTTTTTTTCTTCGATTTTTGTTACACTGAAGGGCGGCCATACATACAAGCACGCAGCCGGCTAAATGCCCAGACACGGCCCTGATTATAATATATAAATGGACATTCCAAGTTTTATTTCATAAGACTGTGTATATTTTAGTAACTTGCAGTTTGAATGATAAATAAGTAAAGAAAATGTTTCAAATATGGAAAATTAACTTCGACTGTCCTTGCAACATACACCTTGCTTAGTTTGTGTTTTATTAAACTTAGAATATAGAGTTTCGTTCAAAGTGTCGCACGATTCGCAAGTTTTCAAGCCACTCAAACAAAAACACGAATTGAAGTTAGTCCGTTGGAGAGAAATATGGGAGAAAAACATCACTTCCTTAATCGTGAGACGACCAAATGTTATATTAATGGTGTATAATTTTCATAATCATAATAGTATTTGAATACAAGAAAGGAAGACAGAGAGTTAATACAAGAAAAAGCTGTTTTAAATTGCATCGATAATATAAATAATATTTATATGCAAATTTTGGACTTATAAATCATTATTTATCCAAATTATTTATCCCCATATGAGACTTCTGAGATTTATCATTCCCCGTGTTTTTAAAGGGCCTTATCTTCTTTTTTTTGTAATGAAATAATTTTTAACTTGAAATATGATATTTAACCAAATAAATTCAAAAATAGTCAGAACAGTGAAACAAATAGAAAATCCAGTAATTCTTCTTTCTCACAATGTTTTTATTGAAAACAATATAATTACCAAACAAAATTACCAATACAAAATATTTTTTATATATAATAAAACTATTAGCACTAGAGGCCTTTCAAATAATCATCAGTAGTGCTGTTTTTAGTATTATACAAGATATTTGTAATAAAAACAAAAATAACTTAATTTTTATATTGTTGCTATGGGTAACTGTTGATTGTGAAAGATTGAATTGTAATTATATACAGGAAATATCAATTAAATGTATCATGTTTTTGTTTGTGCAAATGCTTTTCATATGATAACAAAAAACTTTCGTTGTTAATTATTTCGTTGTTTCTATTTGTTTCACTGTTCTGACTATTTTTGAATTTATATATATATATATATATATATATATATATATATATATATACATATATAAATAAAGATGTTCTACACTGAAAAAATTTAAATACTGTTTTATATATTTTAGAGTGATAAAATGCAGTTTTTTATTTATTTATTTAATAAAATACTTAAGTATGAAAAAAAAAGAGTAAAAAAACTATTTCACCAGTACTTAATTGCTTTATATATATATATATATATATATATATATATATATATATATATATATATATATATATATATATATATATATATATATATATATATGTAAATTATGTTAGTGTATTTTACAAATAGAGTGCTCTATGTTCTTAAAGAACAGAGCAATAATAAATTAGTAAAAAACACTTATCTAACTTTTTAAATCAATGAAGTACAATAGACTAGCTAGAGGGAGAACGAAGCCCCAAATTTTTTAAATTGTGTTAGAGCGTTGTAGTATAAATCTAGCGACATACACACTGATTGCATTTATAGTTAGATGGCAAAATATATGTTCTATATTTATAAGAAATATATGTTGCATGAATATAAAATATATAATATGTTGTATGAATATAATAAATAAAATGTTGTATTAACGTAAAATATATCTATGAAATATATGTTCTATAGTTAGACGGCAAAATATATGTTCAAAAAAAAAAACAATCATAAACTGATAATATTCCGATCTCATTGATCAATATTTAAAATAATAGTAATCAACTATCTGTGATCTTTTTCCCTCACTTCAGTAATATGTAAATAGATAGATTTTTCCCTCACTTCAGTAATATGTAAATAGATAGATTTTTCCCTCACTTCAGTAATATGTAAATAGATAGATTTGTTCTTGATATTAACAGTTTTCTTATGTAAATTTATTTTCTTATTCGATTTTATTGTTTATCTGATAAAAAAAAATTCTATTTTTTTTATCTTTCTAATTGCTTTAAATGATGACCAACTTTAGTTTACAAAAATATAAATCCGGTCAAATATAGTTTTTCATAAAAATAATTTTAAGTAATAAATATTTCATAGGAGATTTATTAAATACTCTTGCAGAAAAAAGTTCTATACTTATTAATGGAGAACTTTTGGTTCAGTAAACCGCTGCTACTTTCATAAACTTTCTACTTCGTAAGAATTTCCGACTTATGTGTTTAGTTTTTACTGTTACTATAAAACTACATTTAACGTCACAATGCAGAAATTTTTTTATCGCTTTTTTATATTTGAGTCTTTGTTTTCAGAAAAAGAAACATTTTTTTTTAAATAAGTATTCTTTTTTTTTATAAAACTTTATGATTAAATTAGAACAGAACTATTAAACATATTATATAGTATTTTAAACGACACCATAAATCGTGTGACACCTGTTCTGTAAGTTATATAGTGTTTTTAATGAAGCTTAAACGGCAGGTAGAAAATTTGTTTATCTAATAATGTTAAAAATTTCAAGTATGTAACGCTATAGTCCCATAACTTTAGTTCTGGTGATCACATAGTACTTTACTAAATTCCTATTGATGCGAAATGAATATTTTTTGCTATATTAAAATATACAACTTTGTGACAATTTGCCAGATAATACGTAATGTTAAAACATTACGTATTATCTTACATATTACGTATATACAGTATTTTGGGGTTGTTTGTCTATATCCCTAATATAACCAAGTAGTAAAATAGTTATGTCAACTTTTATTTTATTTATCATTTTTGGTTATCTTACCTTATATTATATGTTCTTACACAAACAAATGCATATAATGAAATTTATTAAACTGAAATTGTTTGTAAATTAAACATACAAAAAAAAATCAAAAATTTTTAAATGACAAGACATCTGACTGAATTTTTAAATGACAAGACATCTGTAACTTTTCTTTAAGCAGCTGCGGGGCAAAGGTTCCGAGTTGTTCGTGGTTTGAAGCCGGCTCTAGTCCATTAAGCAATATTTGTATGGAAGGAGGCACGAACTTTCCAGTTAAATGTTCGTCCGCGGTGCTCTGTGATAAAACAGATTCTTCTAGAAGCACCTAATAACTAAAAAAAAAATGCCCCGTGTTCTTTTAATAATAATGATGCTTTACAGTTTACGTATATATAGATATATTGTATATAAACTATACTATACAATTTTTTTAGTATAATTTGTATACTATAAAATTTGTGAGTTTTGCTATACCGTAAAATCACCTAAATTTGGTCACCTTAAGCTTTGAACATTTATATCTTACGCATAAGTAAAATTTTTCAAACTCATAAGTTCAGTTTATAAATACATTCCAATCAAAATAACACCAATATTACAAATTTAACATCCCAATAACAATTTTTATATCGCAATATTGCAATTGCGATATGAAAATTGTGGCACGTCGGTCACCGTGTAACTTTAGTTACACGGTGACCGTTGTGCCGAGTTTTGTTTCACCTACAAAGAGTTTTCCTCACGAACACTCCAGCCTGTAGACTCCAGGATAAGAGTCGTTGGGAAGTCGAGGTTTGTTTTTTTGAGTTATCAATTGTCGAAGGTTTTTTGGTGATTTGAAAACTGAACCATGCATTTTTTGTAATACATTGTAAAAAAAATCAGCTAAATACAAAAACAATAACAGCAACAAATAAAAATCTAACTCGTTGTTCCAAGCAAAGAAACATTTTTTAACCTATATCTTTGTATTATTTTTTCTCTTTTTTTTTTTAATTGTTTAAGTATGATTTGACAAGATTTTTTAAGGTGGAATGTAGATGACGTAAAAAAGGATTTATTAACAAGATGTCCCGCTCGATTGAAAGAGTGGACAAAAAACTGTTTTAATAGAAAAAGTTTCTGTTAAGAGAAGTTTCAAATCTACCATTTTTATCAACAACTAAAAAATCAATGAAATCAATCAAAAACAGTCAAAAAAGTTGATATTGGTGTTCTCTATCTTAGGTTTACAGAAGATTTTAAGTCTATCTGGAAAGTAGAAGTCATAAAAAGCTGCTAAGAAAAATGCAATGGAAGCGTTTAAAAAAAAAAAAAATTTGCATTATTCTTGGCATGTTAAAAATTTCATTTTTCATAACATTTTGATAGTACACAGTATTGTTATGTTAGAGTTATTATATTTTTGTAGTAACAAATTAATAAAAATCTATACATACTTTTGGTTAGTTTTTATTTATAGTACGTTTTTACTTATGAGCGTTTGAGTGTTACCGAGCACAGTTCATTGTGTTTGAAGTTAAATAAATGGTTGACAATGGCAACCAAAGATAAAAATAAAATCAAAATAGTTAACACTCCAAAAATTCGATTGAGTTTAGTTTTTTCTACCTGATTGTGTTTGAATAGGTTCTGTTGAAATCCTTCTATAACAGACACTGTAGACGTTTGCAAGTTTATTGTGTCGTTATGGATACAGTTAGAAACTTTCTGTTAACACAAATCATTGAGTCTTTTTTCAAACAATAAAAGCCATACCAAACTCATTTTGAAAAAATACTTAACTTACGCCCTTTTAACAAAAAGCTATTCTAACGGTTTGCAACACGGTTTGTAAAAAAGTGTCGACGTTCTTGGTAACCTTTGATTAGTTGGGGTTTGAAAGAAGCAATTTTTTAAAATCATATGCTAAGTTTGCAGAGAAAGACTGTAATTGCAGATTATAAAATTCAACCTATTGTAAATGACAAGCATTTTTCCATAGCAGCATGAATTCACTGCATTCTTCGAGTGTTTTTAAGCGAGTATTTTTAGTTTTTGATTGTAACTGAACTGTTCAATTGACGATATTACGTGTTGTTAGACACGTTTGAGTAAAGAAAATATTGGGAAAGGTTGGCCAGTCTTGCAAACATAACTCTAGATGCGATATTTAATGTACAGTTGGAGCATTTTTTTTCTATAGCTGGAGAGCTCCGACACTGAAATGACTTCTTAAGACAACCAAGTTGCTGCTTGTACTTGTGCTTTGACTTTGAGATTGTTAGATATTAGTACTTCAAGGTCTTGCTCAATGCATGCTGGAGTTAGATTTCGTCCGTTACTGTCAATATTATCTATGGCATTCTTAATTAGTTTTTGACACAACTTGCATTACTTTGCCTATATCGACGTTAAAATCCACATAACAGTTGTTCAACCAATTTAAAACAATGTTCAATCAATATAAAATACTGTCAATTTTTGCTTGCAGTTTTTCATAACCACAGGAAAATTTGATTTGAAATGATTGACATTGATAACTCATGTGCTCTTGCCATCTATCATTGGCTAATAACTTCGTATGGCTATCAATGGAGTCTGAAAAGTCATTGATGAAGAACACAAACAGCAGTGATGTAAGCACTAATCTTTAAAGAACGCCACTTTCACCCATTTAAGCATAAATCATACGAGAAGAGACTCTGTATCCTTGGACTCACAACTCTTGAAGAAAGAAGAAATCGGGGTGATTTGATTCAGCAATTTAAAGTTGTTCAAGGTATCGGAAAAATTGCTGTCAATGTTAAATGCACTTAGTAAATTTTCAAATTTATTTATATCTTTATTGTTTAAAACGTGTTGTAATTCTTTTTATTTTTTGATCCTTAGACTTTTGTTTTGTTATCTCAATTTTAATATTTAAAAAAAAAATTAATTCATAATTTTTCAATAAATAAAAGATAAATATTTTCGTGCTTTTAGAAGAATATGTTTAACTTAATAGTGCTCCTTGTTATTTTTTAATAATGAATGTTTTATTTATTACTTTACCAATTTTATGTTTATTTTATTTAGTTAACAGAATTGTTTATTTTTTAAATTAAACTTTACATTTACAGAATTTATCAAGTGGCTTAACGATAAGGCATATTAGCCTTCTTCTCGCCCCTGTTTTCTATATATCTTGTTAGTAACATACGGATTGTATATATTTGCACGGCAAAAAAAAAAAAATTTGCCGTCGTTACTTACGGTACAGAAATAAATGTTAATTTCGAGACATAAATTATTAACAATGAAAACAAACAGACATTTAAATATTATTTTTAAAGAAAATATGTATTTAGACTATAATCTATATAATAATTTAATATTTCATCTGTTATTTGTTTTGCAGTATATACTTCTTTACTCCGATTTTGTGATTAGTTGTAGAGTTTAAACAATTAATGATAAATTATAAGATTTTTGTTTAAAATCATAATTTTATTCATTCTTTATAAAATTTAAAATCTATATTTAATAAGATGGAAGATAACCTCAATTCGTATCAATTTTTTTTGCTGTTTTTATTTTCGAAGTTATCGTTCCAGACTTAAAGAAATAGCGTTTTGTATGTACACTAAAAGTAAAGTAAAACAAATAAGAAATAAAATATAACAAATAAAATATAAAATATAATATATAACAATTAAAACACATAACAAATAAAACAACAAAAAACAAATAACAAATAACAAATGCAAGTAAAGTAAAACAATAAACAGACTACATTAGAGTAATTTAAGAACGAATCAAAACGATTATTATTATTCATGGATATATCCAACTTTAAATGTTTATTCTAAACTAAAAACAATCATAAAAAATAAATTTAATTGTATTAGTGATTAATATAAAATAATACAAAATATTAAAAATATACATATATATATATAAAATGTCACTGATGATGTTAATAATTTATCTAGTGATTATATTAATTATGAAATTTCATTTCTTGTTGTCTTTTATCCTCAAGAAATTTTGTTTTTTTGACTTTTTTATTTTTTATTTATATATTTGTTAAACATTTTAGCAATTGTTTTCATCACTTCTTAAAAAAAAACAAAAGCAAAATACTATTTATTATTTCTAATTATATTATTATTTTCGGTTTTCATTTCTATTTGTTATTTTATATATATTTTTACGTTACGATAATGTAGAAATTATTGCTATTATTTTTTTTTTTAAATGGGGCTCGGCGATAAGGCTGAATACGCCTTCTTCTTGTTCCAGCCAATAGTTTATATAAATGTATTTGCAATGTAAACATTTTTAAACGGTAAAATAAATAATTAAAAAAAAAAAAAAAAAAACTTTATTTGAACTGAAAAATATTTCTTGTAGATTTAAGTTAGATTAGGGTAATAAGAGCACCATAAGCGAAAATTGGAATACTTTGAAAAAAAATTATGCTGGATCCAAAATTTTTGCTAATATACAATTTTTAGGGATCCCTACTCATGATCCACTTAGATATTTGGGCAAACGAAGCTTTTTTTAAAATACACATAGGTTTTAAAAAAGTAGCAAAAATGCTCATATTACCCAGACCACTTGGTAATATGATCACTTTAAAATAGCTCAAAAAAATAACATTATTTAAGTAAAAAAATACAAATCTGACAATTAGAACTAACTTTTGGAATATAATGATTCTTAATTAATAAAACTTATTATTAAAAACCATAATTTTAAACCATGTTTTGTTGAAACAATACTACCATGTTTTCAGCAAAAAACAATTAGTTCGTTATTTTTTCAATTTTAATAACTCAAACCTTCGAACAACAAAAATTCCAATTTTTTTTATTTAAATTGCAAAAAAATATTTAGTATTTTTAAAATATTAAAAATTTTCACTATGTTTTGTTTTCATTCAAAAAGAAATTAAAACCACTGCTATTTTAGGACTTTAAACTAGGTTGCTTCTAAGGATCAATAAGTCCTTTATCAGAATTAGCTGCTTTGTAGTTCTATTTGACAGAAATTCCATACTTTTTATAGAATGTTTAAGCACCTGTAGTAATAACCATGTTTTTAAACTGACTTGCAGGCCCATCTGTCCAAATTATTAACTCATTAACTTCTATATGTACGCTTTGAATTAATTTTGATTAAATGAGACACTATGGTTCTTTTTTATGGTTATTACAGTGTTTCATGTTTTAAAAGTTACCTGCTGTTGACTCCAGCAAGTATTTTGAAATTGATCTTGTGAAAAATATTTATAATTTTCAGCGTAATCATTTGTATCACTGCTATTTCATTCATATTTTTTTTTGGTGTCGCTAATTCTGTGAGATTCTAAACTTTGGTGCTGCTATTTTTTAATAAGGTTTGAATTAAAAAGGTAAACATCAACAACCGCATATGATCCTATAATACCCTCGGTTTGACTATTGCACTGCAATGGATAATTTTATTGAAACTAGATTTTTCATAAAAACACTTACTAAACCAACATGCTGAGTTGTTTGGAAATTGAAGACAAGTGTCTGGAGATTTTTTTGAATAAATAGGTACGTTAGCAGCCGTTGTGTAGTGGTTAGAATTCTGGCTTTAGAACTGAAGGTCTGTGGTTCAAAGCCGGCTCTGGTCATATGTGCATTATTGGTAAAAAATGCACATATGACCAAGGGAGTGTTGCATACATTTCTAGTTAAATGCTTTTCCGCGGTGCTCTGTAATAAGACCGTTAGGACTTCTTGAAGTACCTAAGTAATGAATATTAATTTAATATTTGCACTGTAATCTTTCAGCTTTTTTTGTGCAAGAATTATATTTTGATGATACATGTGTATGTGCATACGTTTGATGATATATGCATGGGCATACTGCTGACGTATTTCAACCAAAGAGAAAAGACATAAAATAGTCTTAAATATAACTTTAGTATAATCTTTTTTGCCATTATTTCAAATAGCAAGTTTATCTTTTATTCTAGGAGATATGTGACTAACATCATTATTTTCAAAAAATTTAACAACTTTTTTCTTGATTTCTTCATTCAGGAAGTTGATCCTCTTATTTCATTTCAACATTCCACAATGTCGCAATGAAGTTCAACAGCTATTTTTAGAACAACTGCTTTAAGTGTCTATTAGGTAACATTAGTTTTACTTTATTTAAAGCCCTTGATAATGATGCAATTGTAAATATGACTACTGGCAGCAAATAATTTTGTTAGTTTTATTTGTAGTTGTTTTTTTCAATTAAACTTTCTTTCTTTTTCTTCCATCTTTCTTTTTTATTTCAGCTTTTTTTTTTTACTTTTCGGTAACTTTGTGTATTCTTCTCTTTTTTACTCTCTGTGTTTCTTGAGATACCCTTTAATTTTTTCCCTTGCTAAAACAGGATCAAGTTACTTGCATTTATCTTAATTTTTTTTATTCATTTGAAAACTGTTTCATAGTTTAATTTAAAAATATAATTTGGAATTTTATAGTGTTATAGTTTTATAGTGAAACTTTCTATTTAAAAATTTATAAAGTTTTATCCTTGCTTTTTCCCTAAAAAGTAAAACATCCTCTATTGTTACTAATTATAGGTTAATTAATTTTTTATAATTGCTAAAATCAAGTTTAAAATTGGAGATTTTTTTTTATTGTTTCTGACTTTGTTACTTTAGAAACACTCATACTATTGTGAAAGTAAAGAAAATATTATGTATTGTTAAATAAAAAAGTCTTATTTAAAACATTTCATTTTTTAAAGTTCATAAACATTTTCGCTGGTCAAACTGTCCAATAAAAATCTGTAACACCAAAGGTTTATTTAAAGAACTTAATACTTAAGGGCAAAATTTATTTGTCCAGGTGACATCTTCTTTTTGATACCTTTGGATAAATTCATTTGTCCAGATTTAGTTATCTTCTTTTTAATAACTTTGGATAAATGCATTTGTTTAGACAACCTATCTTTCCTTTAATACCTAGGGTGGAATGCATTTATTCAGATGAGTTATCTTCCGATTTGTTGTCAAAAAAATAATGCTAAAACTAATGTCAAACTGTTCTCAAAAAAAGATTTTACGTTTAACTTTATTGGATGTGTAATCTCATTTACCAAAAAGAAAAAATGGAAATTTGCGAAAACAACATTTTACTTATAAAGAACTGACTCCTTGATTATTTTGAAGTAAAAATTGCCGTAATAATATTCTTCCTTTTTTAGTGTTAATATAAACTTGGGAGACAATAAAGATGAAAGTTTTTTGCCTAACACACTGGTGATAAATATATTGCGAGAACTGATCTTTAAATTGTAAAAACGGTCGTCTAGTAAATAAAATCACTTTTTTTCTTATTTGTATTGTCAAATTTACGGCAAGTTTTTTTTCAAAAGTAACAAAAAATTACTTATAATAAACAAAATTTCGAATAACCGCAGGTTCATTAGATTAAAGGATAAATGCACCTGTAAAACATATTTCAAAGAAAGACATAATATAATGTGGTAGTCGTAGTCTATTTGACTTAATCTGATATTTATTATTTTAGTAAATATAGACATTGTTTAATAATCATTTTATAACAAATAACTCGCAGCAACTAAAACTTATTAATTTTTATTGATAATAACATATTTATACTGATAAAGCTATATTTTAAAGTAACTAAACTAATATTTTATCTTCATATCGATGATTTCAAACAAAAAAAGTTAAAAAGTTTTATGAAAAATCTAAAGATATCAAAATAAATGCGTGATGTGAGTTCTAACACCTGTGAATTTTTATTTAGTCGATTCCAACTAAGCTTTCTTGTCTGATTCTGCGCGTCACGACGTCAGACATATTCAGACTAAATATCGTCTACAGATTTCGGTAATGTTTTTGCATTAAATAAAATAACACTCGGTTAAAGCTCATTTAATGAAATATGGTGTTCGGATCCGGTTTTTTAAAACTAAGTTCGGGTTCTTTCCCATTTTATGGTCATCATATTAAGGAAAGACGTCTTTACAAGAGTTTTCCACCATTTAAATTCGATTTTATACAAACATTTATGAGTATATTATATCAAAAATTAATAGTTGTATACTATTTTATGTCATTACTTTTTACATAAAATAATATTTCCTTAATACAGCAAACAAATAATATTATATTTGTTATGTAGTCTGCATAATAAATATAATATTATTTGTTTGCTATATTGAGAAAATATTATTTTATGTAGAAAGTAATTACAGAAAATACTTTCTTTACATTGTAGAGTAAACGTTATTGCTAATAACATAAGCCGTTTGGGTTTATTATTTATCAAGGTAATATATATAGTTTAATCATCTAATAATGTTATGTAAATGCGATATATACATACATACATATATATATATATATATATATATATATATATATATACATATATATATATATATATATATATATATATATATATATATATATATATATATATATATACATATATATATATATATATATATATATATATATATATATATATATATATATATATATATAGTTATATAGATAGATAGAAATATATATATATATATTATATATATATATATTTACCATATATATATATATATATATATATATATATATATATATATATATATATATATATATATATATATATATTATATATATATAAATATATATATATATATATATATATATATATATATATATATATATTATATATATATATATATATATATATATATATATAGTAAATATATATATATATATGTAATATATATATATATATTTAATATATATAATATATATAAAATATAGATATATATATATATATATGCATTTAATATATATATATATATATATATATACATATATATAATGCATTTATATATATATATTTATATATATATATATATTCGGTATGAAGTTGTTACGAAAATATTTTTTGATGGTTTGTTATAAATTTCTAAAGTGAAAGATTCGAAATCCGGCTTAGAAAACGACAGGTCATATCTAATTTTATAAGTAAATTCTTCAAGCACATAGACACATATACCTCCACCTGTTTTCAAAGATTTACGTTCAAAGCTAATGGCTTTGTAATTGGGCAAAATAAAATTAGAATTTTGATAATATGATGTATTTAAAATCCAGCTTTCCGTTAAACAAATTAAGCTAAAGTTAAAGTTTAGATTAAGTAGTAGGATTTTGAGTTCTTCAAAGTTTTGGTAATACTACGAATATTTAGATGAAACACTGAGAATTGATTAGAAAAGCATTATTTAAATCTTTTAAGAAAAATAGTGGCTTTATCCGAGTCAAAGTAGGAAGTGTTTTTCTTGCTTTGAAAGGTTGATCTTGAATATGTTTAGATTTTATTTAAGTATAGTCATTATTTATCATTTGTTTTAAGGTTATTTTTGATGACGGTTCTAAATTAGTGGTTGCTAGTGGCTATTTGTGGAAAATTCTAGTAAGATTATCATTTCTAATACCACATTTACATATTCTTCGATTTTTCTTAAATTAATTGATGCTTTAAGAACCATATTTTTGCTATTTACATCTTCAAGCTCGATAAGCAAAGGATGAATGATTCCTTTAGATTTAAGGCGGCGAATAGATCTAACTCTAGTTCCATCGGATTCAATAGCACTAAGTAAGTTATTTACTTGTAATTTGTCAATTTTGTCAGCTTGTAATCCATAGATGATGACATTTAATTCTTTGCGTTCCTGCTCTTTATGTTCTTTTGTGGTTTCAAAAAGAAGTGACACTTGGTCATTCGTTTTTTTGGCAGCCCCTGATACAACTTTCAACCACAAAGTTTCTTTTATATCAGAATTGATTTCCTTTGATTTTTCCATTTCTGCAGTTTTACTTTTCAGTTGCTTGTTTTCTTTAACACATTCTGCAACCTCAGACTTTAAGTTTTTTATTTCATCCTCAAAATTTTTTATTGCGCTATCTATTATCTTTTTTATCTGTTTTTCTTGCGAAGCAGTTAAATTAGTCATGGTTTTGCTTATTTCTTTGTTTTAATGATTAATTGATTTCTGGTATAGTTTTGTTAAAAAATTATTCTTGTGTTTGTCTTATAACTGTTTGATTGTATCTTATATATTGAATATAGTTGAAAATCAAAAAACTGATATATATATATCAAAAAAAATAATATATATTATATATGCTAGTAAGTTTTTCGTTAAAAATGAATATAATAGTAAAACACCTAATATTGTTTATATATTATATATATATATAGACTTCAGGAAAAATATTTTATATATATATATAAAGACTTCAGGAAAAATATTTTTTTAACAATATATATCTATATTTATAAACAATATTATATAAAGATATATACACTTTAGGTATGATAAAAGAACAATAAAAAAGCTTATAGAAATTTAAATTAAAAATAAAACAAACAGATTAGTAGACCAGGTGCACAGCATAACTATTCGATATGACAACTAATGAGAGGAAGAAAAATGGAAAGAAAAGAACTGAGAAACTCGTTTAAAAAGTATCAAAAAAATTGGAAAAGAAGTCTTGTCAGTTCAAAAGCCAAAAGCCAAAAAAAAAAAAAAAAAAAGATTTAGACTTTCCCATATTTATGAACGGTGATGTACTCGATGAGTCATCTACTCTTCATCTTCTAGGATTAACTCTTCCGATCTTGATGAATTGGAAATACATAAAATTCCATACATCAAATCCGTTGCAAAATTAGCATCTGCTAAGGTTGCATCTCTATATCAAGCTCGACACTTTCTTACTTCGGATTCTATTCTCTATCTCTGTAAATCTCAAATCCGGCCTTGTATGGAATACTGTTGCCATATCTGGGGTGGATCTTCTAATGATGCCCTTTTTCTTTTAGACAAGGTGCAAAAACGCATTTTAAACATAGTTGGACTTGCTCTTGCAGCCAACCTCCAACCATTATCACATCGTTGTAATGTTGCTTCTCTTTCTTCTTTCTACAAATTCTATAATGGGTACTGCTCTAAAGAGCTAGCGTCTCTAGTGCCATCTTCTAAAATTCATTCTCGTGTTACTCGTCATTCAATTAAGTCTCATCTTTTTTCTGTGACTGTTTCTAAGTGCTCCAAAAACTCTTATTCGTCTAGTTTTTTTCCTCGCACATCAGCTCTTTGGAATTCGCTTCCTTCATCTTGCTTTCCTGATTCATATAGTTTGCAATCCTTTAATACATCCGTCAATCGTTATCTTGCTCTACAATCTTCATCTTTTCTCTTTCAGTAACTTCCAATTTTTATTTATGGTTGCTTGCAGCCTTTGTAGGAATTGAAGAGGTTTGAAAAAAAAAAAAAAAAGAAATATACCGCAAACTATTATTATATGTCTAGAATATCACACTTTCCATGTATATTGTTTGCAATTTTCAAAGTCATATTTGCTGCATTGAATCTTAGAATATTACATCCCCTAATGTATTTAAGAAATCTATTGTATACTATCAGTTTTATATTATTTAAAATATCACATCCCCCATGTATATTGTTTATATATGTCATAACAATAAGTTGTATTTTCTGCTATGAATCTTTGAATATTACATCCCGTAAATTAATTCAAAAATATATCACTAACAATCACTATTATATGTTTAGAATATTAACTCCTTCATGTACTCTTTGGTGCCTAATAGACGCCCCCCCCCCCGCTAATTAATTTTTCAAAAATTTTCCACCCAGGACGTTCTTATTCCAATATTAAATTTTAGAAAAAATTCCATCCAAGATAAGACAATTTTATATAAAAATTTTTTTTTTCACTACTTACTTACTTTACGTAATATCATTCATTCAAAAACTTCTGACTTCAAAGACTTCTGTTGATATTTCTTCTTTGGGCTTTAGTACTTCTTTATTATATATTTACTTGTTTTCAGACACTAATATATATGTTAATAATTAATAAAAACATTACTTAGTTATTGCTTTAAGTATTTTAAAAACTCGCAATTTTCTACACCCCCCCCCCCCCCCGACGGGTATTCCAGCCCCCCTGCTAATTAAGTTTTAGTGATATTTCCAACCCCCCCCCCCTCCCCCGCTTATTCTAACCACCTCCCCCTCCCCCCCCCCTCCCCCACCTCCTTTTGAGAGGCACCAAAGAGTATATAGTTTACGAATGAAAAAAATAAAGTTCCATATAACAATATAAAAAAAATGTTAATTAAAGTTTCTAATTAAGTTTTAATTAAGTTTTATTACAACTCTAAAGTTAGTTTAATATCCATTAAAATATCTAGATTGTTTTTTTTTTTAATAATCGCAAAATAATGAAACCGGAATACTATTACGTACTATTTATTATATAAAGTTTCTTTTCAGCCGTTTTAAATAATTAATATACATATATATATATATATATATATATATATATATATATATATATATATATATATATATATATATATATATATATATATATATATATATATATATATATATATATATATATATATATATATATATATATATATATATATATATATATATATATATATATATATATATATATATATATATATATATATATATATATATATATATATATATATATATATATATATATATACAGGCCCGCCGCGATCCTTAATGACGCTTGGGGTCAAAATTTAACTGGCACCCAATCATATTGACCAAACTAAAAAAAGTTTGAGTACTGTCTAAATGCTAATTTTTTTTTACTGAATTCCGAGGGGGTGGGTTGAGGAAGCCTCTAGAATTTTTTAAATATATTAAAAAAGAAATGCACAAATAGACATGTTATTGAACTTTAGTTATATTGCAAGTAACTGTAAGTTTTAAATGTAATAGATATTTAGGGTGGAATGCAAGAAACGAACATGAGTCGAGTTCGACGTGACCGTTAATTTGTAACCAAAAGCGGCAGTGTATTTTTTGAGGGGAACACCTATACTTTGTCGAGTTCAAGTCGAACTCGAACATTAGTCGAGTTCGACATGAACTTTACTTTGTAACCAATAGCGGCTGAGTATTTTTTGAGGGGAAAACCCATACTTTGCCGCTATTGGTTACAATTTAAAGTTCAAGTCGAACTTGAATCAAGTTCGCTTCTTGCATTCCACCCTTAATGCTTCAAGAGAAGTTGACTCTGCGAGCTTTACTCATAGCAAAATTTGCAATGACCTCGTCATAGCACAGACTTTTTGCAAGATCGTGTTCAATAGATATAACTAGGAGATTTGTTAGCCCTTCTTAATTGTAGATCTAAATGTTGTTTTGACTAGACCAAGCTTACTGAAAGACCGCTCTCCTTCGGCGGTGGAAACGGGAATCGTGTTAAAAATACGTAACAAAATGCATATTGATTCGAAAGAGAGACTCTAGACCTTTCTGATAAATTCCATTTAATAGCTTCATTGAAGTGAGATTTTCTTTTGGACCGAAAATATTTGGCGCGCTTCAGAGTATCCAGATGACGGACCTCTAAAATAAGTTTGCCTTTATCTACATCGCTCACATAGATTTGCGCCAAAGTTTTACATTTCTCCTCCACTTAAGGTGGTTCAACTTCTTTTACTTCACTCGACCTACTATTTAATTCTGAGACCCATAGGATTGAGAAACTGTTTTTCGTCTTTTCTGCAGTCTGAAATCTGTCTCTCATTTGTTGAATTAAAGTATTGAGAGCGGTGTTGAACACGTTCACCTCAAACTGCTTTTCATCATTTTCGTAGAAATGAACTTCGTTCCTTGCTTCTTCGTAAAACGATTTCCTCTTCCTTGTCTTTTTTTGAACTAGTTTTGACTGTAATCCATAGCTTCCTATACCTGAGGCAACCAAATGTGCTTCATTAACTAATTCGGGCCAAAGAAGATCTGAATCTCTTAGTAAAATCCTCGATAAGAGTCCTCATAAGTTTCATCCCATCATCTAGAGTAATATTTTCTGATTGAAATGACACGCTGACATAGTTTATTGCTTGAAGTGCTCTGAACCAAAAGATTGTCATGATAATAAACTCAAATGACTGAATGCATTTCGCCAAAGGTTTTACGTCGTTCAAAAGATCTCCAGTTAAATCAAGATCCTGAAGTTTCTGCAAAGAAAGAAAAATTTCTCTGGGTCGCTTAACCAACGGCTTTACAGCCTCAATGCGTGCACTCCATAGCTCCATAGGGTTTGCGAGGTTTGATGAAGAGAGAACCAGTTGTCTCGGTCAAGATTTTCCATCGTATAGAGCTTCCACTAAAAAGATTGTAGAGTATCTGAATCCGGCTAAAATAGTTCTTCATTTCTACAGAAAGATCAAGGGAGTGAACACCAACTAGGTTAAGGTTATGAGCTCTGAATGGCATGTAGAAAGCTTGAGAATTTCTATGAAGAATGATCGCTTGTACTCCTTTGTACACAACAGAAATATGTCGGCACCATTGTCGTATCCTTGACCTCGATAGTTCTTTAGATTGATATCGTTTTGCTCCAAGACATCCATAATTAGCTTGCCAATATCTGCACCTTTCTTTTTGTCGAGATTTTCGACCCTAAGAAGACGCTCCTTAACTACCCATCTTTTATCAATACCATATTTGATGATGGCATAGTCTCATTAAAAACTTACTTTAGAACAATATAAGAATATAAAACAATTCTCTCTCTTCTTTTCTTATAAAAATAGGGAAGGGGTGGTTTTGAAAATGGTTGGTGTTTAAAAAGGTTGGAATGTTGAGAGGTTGGCGTGTTTAAAGCGTGATTATCAGGTGCCGTGTTGCAAGGTTGGCGTTGACAGGTGTCAAGGGTGGCATTCGAAGGAGCGTTACCATGGTGTTGGTGTTTAAAGCGTAATTATCCGGTCGTTGGACTTCAAATAAATGTTTTTTTTACTTGAATATATTGTAGAAAAAAGAAAAAAGTTTTACCATATATAATATATATATATATATATATATATATATATATATATATATATATATATATATATATATATATATATATATATATATATATATATATATATATATATATATATATATATATATGTATATATATACATATACATGTATATATATAAATATATATATATATATATATATGTATGTATGTATGTATATATATAATATATATAGATATATAAATGTATTTTTTATAAACAATTCAGCCATGTATATCTATATATATATTATATGTATACATACATATATATATATATACATGTATATATGCATATATATATATATATATGTGTACATATATACATACATATATTTGTATATATATACATATATATATATACATGTATATATGCATATATATATGTGTATATATATACATACATATAGACATATATATATACATATATATATATATATATATATATATATATATATATATATATATATATATATATATATATATATATATATATTAATATATGTATATTGTTATATATATAACAAGAGTTAAAGTACATTGCATAACTGAGATTCCAATGCTTCATTTAGATTCGCTAAGTAACATAAAAATAGCTTTAATACTTGAGTTATTCTGTTTTGTAAAAACAAAACATGTTCATTTTCAAGAAAAAAGATTCTGGCTGACAAAACAGAAAAAATGCGGCAAATAAGACAGCAAATAAGCAAAAATTAAACGTACATTCGAAGATTGTGGTATACGAGTTAAAAAAAAAAGGATGGGGAAAGGCCTGCAGTTTCCAGATTGATTATTACAAATTCCTCCCAGACACGTCAAGCTTTTGAAATAGTAAGTTCATTAATGTAAACATAACCTTCTTTTTCATATATCTCTTTATTATATTTTTGCTATATAAATCAAGAGATTTTTAAATCTTTTTTTTCATTTTCTAAAGGATGGCTTTGCAAATGAGTCTTATGAAAATTTTTGAGCTCAGAAGAAGCACTGCTTCAAGTAGCACAATGTCATCAACAAGAGCTGAAAATGGAAACAATGTATTAGTAAATTTTGCTTTGCGAAGATTCTTTTAATAATCATTTTGAGCTTGTGTAAATAATATACTTATTTAAATATTTATTTGAAATATTAGTATAAAAATAAGATGGTTAAGGCAATTACTACAAACGATCCTGCTTTGTGGGCTGAAAGTATGTCTAAAGTAGAACGTGATGCAGTTGTTCTTCAGGGGCATCCTAAAATTCTTCATCTTTTCCGAGAGACTCGAACAAGATTAAGGTTCCCTAATCAGTTTTCCACGAAATAACTCGCAACGTGGAAAAAATAAACAGAGATTGGCTTCTTTAGAGTGCAACTTATAAAATAATTTTTTGCTTTTTGTGCTCACTTTTTGGAAGCAAGCAAGCTTGCGGGGCTGGTAATCAATTGCATCTTCTACGTTGCAATGGTGGCATCAATGGAAACTGGAGAAAGCTAGCTGCAGATAAAAAATAAAAAGCCACCAAAACAATCTTCACCATCGAAACTATTACATTAAGTGGAAAACAGCGCTGGAAAGCATGGAATATCAGTGTGGGATTGATTCAAGTCTAGAAAAATTGTTAAGAAATGAGGCAGCTAGGTGGCGTGAAATTCTGCGGTGCATCTTAGATGTAATTCTCTTCTTAGCATCACGCAACCTTAGCTTTAGAGGTATATTTATGAACGTTAATTGTTATATTTATATTTACATTTTAATTTTATCTGCACTCTAATTAAAATGTCGTGATTTATTTGTGTAATTATAATCATTGTTTTAGGCTCATCAAAAATGATTGGTGATGACAATAACGGCAACTTTCTTGCAACTCTAGAGCTACTCGCAAATCACAACAAGACTCTTCAGTTACACCTAAAAGAAGTTTCTTGCGGCCAACAAGAAGGTAAACAATTTGTTGCTCATTATTTGGGTTGGAATTCTTAAAATGAATATATCAAAGAGTGTGGAAGAATTGTCCGCGGTGCCGTTATTATAGAGGCTCATATAGCAATTTACTATTCCATACTTGTCGATGGAACGCCTGACGTCTCTCATACTGAGCAAATTGCCTTTGTTCTCCGCTTTGTCTACTATGTGATGATGGCATAGTCTCATTAAAAACTTACTTTAGAACAATATAAGAATATAAAACAATTTTCTCTCTTCTTTTCTTATAAAAATGGGGGGGGGGGGTTTAAAACAGTTGGTGTTTAAAAAGGTTGGGATGTTGAAAGGTTGGCTTGTTTAAAGCGCGATTATCCGGTGCGGTGTTGAAAGGTTGGCGTTGACAGGTGTCAAAATTGCATTAGCCGGTGTAGCGTTAGCCAGTGTAGCAGGGTGTTAGTTGGTGTTCAAAGGTGGTTAGCAGGTGTTAGTTCGTATACTGCCTAATAATGGCTAGAAGTAAAGGTACTGCGCGTCATTTTGAGGAGTATGCAAGAGCTCGAGAGAAAAACCAAAAATACGTTCCTAACCACGCAGAGGACGTGGACTTTACTGTGTTTATAAAAAACAAATAACTAATAAAATCAATGTTTTTTTTAAAAAAATTTTAATGATATCATTTTTACACATGTTTTTTTATTAAAAAAGTATAAATATTATTTGAAAAACGTACAATTTACATATCTAATTTAATACGCTTGTTACAAAGTTTATTATCTTCAGTTAAACGTTTAGTTAAGTTTAAATAAAAAGACTCAACAGACGCACAGTGACCCAGATTAAGTTAAAAGCGGCAAAAATTACTAAACTATTATAAACATGTACATTAAGCTTATACTATGCATCAAAATGAAGTTTTTGGGGTCAAGGAATTCGAATTAGCAACTTAAATTTTTTTTTACATGCACTTATTACCCGTATAATGCACATGTACGCGTCAAAACACGCGTTAGAGGACTTTAAAATTTGTAAATAATATTTTTAGTAAAAAACTTAGCTTCCTTGACCCAAAATATAACATTATTTTATTATTACACTAACGCTCGAGCACGCGTTAAAGACTTGCACACGCGTTCAACGCGCGAATTTGCTAAATGCGCGCAGACGATTAACAAAGCGCGTTATGAGTTTTTAACGCAATCTATAATACAAAAATAAACAAGTCAGAACATTAAAATCTTTTTACAATTTAAATTACTAATAAGTTCACTACCTCTGGAGGCAAAGTTCTTCCTTGATAACTCCTGTGTTTTACAAATGAAATGCTGGATATTTTTTGATCCGATCTAATCAAAAGGTCGTGCATCTGATCTTTCATTGTGTTAATTCTTGATATTTTTGTCGTGTGATGTAACCTTACATATCGGATTTGCTTGTTTAGACTTTCCTAAGCTTCCTCAGAATATTGGGCAATTGGCAAATCAAATTGCTTTGAAATGTAGCAACCATGTATCAGAATTTTGTGAACACTGGGTGGCATTATATACCAACCATATTTATTAACTATAATTTTAGCTGTATCAGTACAATAAACTTCAAATTGATTACTATCGATATGGTACCCAGAGGATATTGTAATAAGGACAATGTGCATTCTCTTTATAACTTCCATATCAACCCCTGTTACTTCAGAGAAAATCGCAGAGTTCTCAAATGCTCTTCTTGAAGTATTTCCATCATTGCTATTACCAAAGCCTACTTTGGGCTGGTCAACAATGAGACTCAACTTTTCTCTGAACTTTGATTTAATAAAGTTCTTCTTTAAAATTACAGTTAGCTTCTCTTTTTCAGTTCTGGCTTGAAACTTCTGGATTTCCATTTTATAACCTAAATGTAAAATTAAGGCTATCAAATTTTTGTTTGTAAATACTTTGACTTGAAGCTCCATCAAACCCAATTTTCACATACAAAATTCCATTCATCTCAACTTTACAACTTTCCTTTAAATCAATCATATCTATAATCCTAGTAACTGTATGATTTAGCATACTTTGTAATGAGCATTTTGCTGACATTTCATTAAATTGAATACCTTCAGGATAACATTTCAGCTTTTCTTCCCCAAGTTTATTAAGACTAGGATATATTTTTACATTGTGAGAAAGAGCTGAATTTCTCAACATTTGGTATTGTGAATCACTTAAGTCAGTTTGCGTTTTCAGGGCAAGAGCCTCCTCTAGTTTCATAGTTGTTGGAGTCAAGGAATCAATACTTCTTCTCATCTGGGCTACATCAACACATTTAGAAGTTCTCTTCAAAATATAAGCTGAATCGTTTTCTTCTGCTGATTTAGCACTCTTTGATGCAGCAAGAGATAGAGCTACATGGTGTTCATTAGCTAAATCTGCAATCTTTGCTCTTTTACTTCTTTCACAAAGATCTCCCCATTCCTTAATTGGTCTTCCAGATCTAGGATGAAAAGACACACTATAATTAATGAGATTTTTTCCGAGCCAATTATTTTCGTACTTTAAAAACTTTTCATAGTTTCTACAATATTTTTTAAGCTTATTTTTCACTTTCGAAATAAAAATCTGTACAAATCTATTTAGTTCACCAAGTTTGTCTTTAGAAATTATTTCGGATTTTTTGATAAATTCAACAAGTATTTCAGGAAGTGCTTCGTTATTTGTTTCAGATTCGCGAATTTTTAAAAATAAATCCAACCTTTTCATTTCACTTTTGAAGCTTAATTTTTTTTTTCCAAATAATATTATGATTAGATTTCTTTTATTTTCAAAATAGAAGGTAAATACTAGATTGTATATTATTACAGAGCGTCCGAAAATTATTTTTAAATTGGAAAGGGAGGGGCGGTGTTGCATTTGACAAAACTATGCATGAATCAATTTAAAATATCTCCTTAAGGAGCAGGAGGTTGCAGCAAATATTGCAGAGTTAACTTGGCTATAGATTAGTGGTTTTATTTCACTAAAAATGAACGTGGAACAACGTAGAACTTTTTTTTGGCTGGCACTTATGTTTAAACTTGTGTACTAAAATTTTAATTTTTGAAAGAAAAATTTAAAAAACTTACTTTTTAAATCTAAAAAAAAAAGTAAATAAATTTTAAATATCTAAGCACTCATTACTTTAACAAAAATAATGATAAAGTTTTTTATGGAGGTGGAAAATAAGGTTGCTTACAAGATAACCATACCTTAGATTTTCATAATTTTATGGTGATAAATTTAACTTTTTACGCATATATCCCTTTATAATTACACAATAATAATATCTTTAAAATTATTTAAAGTTGATTTTAGACCAAAAAGTAGTTTACTTTAACATTTTAAGTCTAAAAATTATAAAACTTCCACTTTTTTTTTCGGACTTTTTGCCATTTTTAGGTTAATCTGGGTCACTGTGAGACGGGTGAATTTTAATATTGTATAAAAAAGTTTAAAAAAATGATTGTTGGGCTATAATGTAAACGCCTTTGCGTGTTTGTGCTCTCGACAGAGCCACATAAAACAAATGCCATGTAAACTGTGGTCTATTTAAATGAATAACAACTTTTAAAAGAGTGAGACCTTGCACTTTGTGAATAGTGAGTGCGTAGGCTACCACAAAAGGCATTCCTTTGCATTCGGTTATAATGTTTCTTTTAGAGTCATATAACATTTTCGTTAGGAGCGTGATTACAATTGGTTGTTCGTTTACCGTCATGACGACTCGCTCTTGGTTCACTGACTTTACAACGCCTTGCGTGCCATTAACAATGCCTAGCTCGGGTATTTTTCGAACACAAATAACGGGTATTCTTTTTTTGAACGTAACACTTTGCGGCGTTTTAAATGCCCATTTTTCATCGAGTTTGAAATTCTTAAATGTTTTTATTTCGCTTTTAAACACAAAATCAGGAAAAATAATTTTTTAAAATATTCCTCGTTGTGCGCAATCCGATCTTTGTTATACATGAACAACCTGGTGAAACTAGGATCCAAATGCTTATCGGCTGGCTCTAATCTTTTTCTTAAAAAAGCAAACATAGACTCGCAAAAGACACCCTCTTGTACGTTGTTCAAATGTGTTTGAAAAGTAAGGCCTTTGTTTTGCCTAAAGTTTTTTACGAGTTCGACATTAACAAATTGACACTCCTTACAGAAAGGATCCTCGAACAACAGTGTTTCCTCGCCCACTGGCGTCAGCTGGTAAAAATCTCCAGCAACGAGCAGCACGCATCAACCAAATAGCCCTTTTGAATTTTTAATGTTTTTTAATATTATATTTAATTTTTTTAATAAGTGTACAGGTAACATAGGTATTTCGTCTATAATCAACATTTGAACGGTCTTGAGACGTTCTATTACCAAGTCAGTCATATTTATTAAAATAACGGCAACGGACTCGAGTTCATAGCCGAGTCCAGCAAACGAGTGAACTGTGCTTCCTTTAGGATACATTTGTGCAGCGATAGCTGTGCTTGCCGTTACCCATATGTTTTTTTTTACTTTAAAATCCGCTCGAAGATGACATTGATCGTAAACGATATTCCAGTGCCAGCCTTGCCTGTGAGAAAAAATATTTTCGTTGTTTCTTCTCAAACAAAGCAGTGAGCTTTTCTTGGATCTTTGTTCCATTCTTACCCCCTTTGTTTTTTTAAAATTTCAAAAAATTGTGTTGTTTTTATATGAAGCAGTGACGAAAAATACTTAAGACTACTTAAGACATAGCAAATAAAAAATGTTTAAAAAATATAAGCCGCAAAAATTTTCGCTTTGTTGTTTACTTTTGCGACGTAGCCAAAAATTATTTATATAAGCAAAAGTCGCTGTTGTAAGAAAAAATATTTGGCAAACTATTACATTATAAACGGTGGATGTCGTAAAAGATGAAAGTAGAAAAAAGGATCGAGTGTCATTTGACATGGCTTAAGTTTTTACAAATGAAAGAGATAAGGTACGTTTTTGAGTTTAAAAGCGACTGTGTAATAATATTATTCTAAGAAACCTACAGCGAGATTAATAAGAATTATGAAAATGAAAGTCAAGTGTTGAGACTATAGTTTCAAAATAAAAAGTCATCTGACGCAGGGTTATGTTACCAAATGAATTAAATTTTTTGAAAAAACAACTGAGAAATAATATTTTTTTAAAAAAGCTAGGTGAGATAAAAAAATTGATGTTGACAAAAATTGGCGTTATTGATTTAAAAAAAAACATATAAAAAGAGGTACTTTTGACAGCAAAAGATCAAAAAACAAGTTGAAGCTAACAAAGTCACAAGCTCGCAAAAGTAAAGAAGAAAAGAACGTAAAAGAAAAAAAATGCAAGGCATTGAATTTACAGGGCAAACTGCAAAATTTATTTGCAGCGATTCTTTTGCACTAGGAAATTATCACATACTGGTAAATCCTTCTCAAGTGACATTATTGAATAATTCGCTTGTTGGACAGTTTTTCATCCGTGCGCATTTTCCTAACGTGACTAGAGTTAACAAGAAGGGGGAAACACTGTTAGTTGTACGAGAAAAGATCGATAACAATGAGGAACCGCAAACAAAAAAAAGAAGACAAAAAATAGTTTCAGATGAGGAAGACAATTAATAAAATGTATTTTATATTTTTTTGGAAAAAAGATTTTTTAAAAATTATTTGTTATTTTCTTTTTTTATTATATATTTGAAAGCAAAGAAATGCAAAAAACATTTTTTAAAAATAACATTATTTTTTTTAAAAAACCTTTTAAAAACAACCAAATTTTATTTGTTTCCTTTTTAACAATAAAAATATTTTTAATGTTTTTTGAAAAAAACCCATGAAAACAGCATGTTTTATTTGTTTATCTTTGTTATTGTATTCATATTGCTATTGCTTAGTTTTATTTTTTTTAAATGTTTTATTTTTTGTTATTGCAAATTTTTTTCTGTTTTTTCACAAAAAATAAAAATTTTTTTTTTAGAAAAAAATGTATTTTGCATTAAGAAGCTTTTTAATGGCTCATTCGAGCGAGTTGTGTGCTGGATTTGGAAACTGTTCATACGAGCCTTGTTCTTTTTTAGAATATTTTATTTTGATTGACGAGTTGCAATGCATTTATGACATCGCTGCAGAATATTTTCGACAAACAAAACATGAGAAATTGGGATATAGTAGTTTTTTGTACACAGATTATTCGTCAACATTGCAAACGTTAAAAAAGATAACATATTCTGATTTTGATGCTGAAGTTTACGAAGTTATTTTTTATATTTATTTTTTGAAAAATATGAAAATAAGAAAAAGCGAAATGATCAACTCGGTTACGGTGGAGTCCAAGTTAAAGGTATTTTTAACGCGTATTCAATTTGTTTATGAGTTGAGGAAAAGAAAAGTAAATATTACATTTCGTCTTCAACGAAACATTCAAAGTGATGACAACTACTATTACGAGATGTCGCTTTACCGATACATTTCAAGTATATTAGCTAATGATCGTGATCGAGTTCAAAGATCGAGATTAAAGAGATGTGAAAAAATAGATTGTCTTGTCGATTTAATATTGGACCCTGGTACTAGTTACCAAAGTAGGGACGGTTGCGCGTATGGTGTTAATGTTTTTGCAAGTTGCTACGGTAATCCGCCGTTGGTTATAAATTTTTTGAGAGGCGGCTATCTTGCATTCATATGGCAGTGCGTTTTAAAATACACTTTTTCTTTTTGTTGTGAAACCAACGGTAGGTCAGATATTATAAGAAAGGATTTGTTTATGCAGAGTGAGGATTTTTTTAAAATTCAAGAGGAAATGAAAAGTGCGGACGGCAACAAATGGTCTACATTTATAGATTACTTGAAAAAAAATTCGAAGGATTTTTTAGGTTTTAATTTGAAATTAGACGAAAATTTATCGACTTTTAACGAAGCTTGTTGTGCTCTTCTGAAAATTTGGGATAAAAAAACATATGATGATAATTACGGAATTACAGACATGTGACTTTAGAGAAAAAAACGTTTTTTCTTTTCTATGTATGAAATGTTTTTTTTAAAAATATACTTTTTTAAATATTTGAAAAAATATTTGAAAAAGTCTTTTTTATTAAATATATAAAAAAATTTAATCTTCCCAACTCATCTTGCTAACATTTAAATTTTGGAACAATACTTTTAATTTGACTACCACTGGATTTATAAGTCCTAATGGATCATAAATACTTGCAACAAATTTAAGAACTTCTTTTTTCTTCGAAATATCAACTGCGATCTTCATTAGATCATTAAAGTAAAAAATCAGAATATCCTTTTGCTTGTCCCAGGAAACACCAAGGACTTTGGTTTTAGGTTTAGGTGTAAAGTCACTTTCACAAAAGACATCTTCTAATACCTTAGAGTTTGATTCGAATTTTCGAAGGTTGAAAACACCTTTCTTTAATATCAATTTACACCACCTATAAAGGTTTATGCTATTATTAACTTCATCAGTGAAGAGTTCAAACCATCCACATGAAGGCTTTGTAAAAGTTTAAGAATATAAGTGGGGTAACTGTTTAAATACATTTCCACATGTAATTTTATAGTAGCATTAAGCAAAAAGGTGAAGAAGTAACACCAACTAAAACTCTACAAAGACAAAATGTTGCAAGCTTTGCATCAGGTAACATATTAAAATAAAGATTTTCAATGCCATCAAACCATAAAAATCGTACATAATCGCGACACATTTCACTAAGTCCAATTTGAAGAAACGCCTTCTCAATATCAGCCAGAAAGGCAAAGTTTTTTGAACGGAAAAACTGAATAGACTTCCAAATAATGATGTTGTCAAACTTGGGCCTGCATGAAGACAATCATTTAGTGAAAGTCCAAACGATTTCAAACTTGCATCAAACACGTAAGAACTTTAGTTGTAACTTTTTTATCACGCCTTACTGGTCTATGAGGTAAATAGTGTACATCACCTATGTCCAAATCATGATTTAAAACTTTTCCAATGATGCCATGGGATAGCTGATCTTTAATAATGTTGTTATAGGAGTTAAACAAATCCTCATCTTTTGAAAATTTTTTTAGAAGAGACTGTAAACGGTTAGCACATAAAGAATAGTTGTCAGGCAGTGTTGGATGATTTTCATGAAATGGTTATTGAACTACATAACGACCAGAGGTTTCATCAAAAAATGTACTATTTTATAACGACCAGAGGTTTCATCATACTACATAATGACCAGAGGTTTCATCAAAAAATGTACTATTATATAACGACCAGAGGTTTCATCAAAAAATGTACTGAAATTCCTGCAAAATAAGATTATTCTCTTTGCAACTATCACTACAGCACCATAAATCATTTAATGCATCCTTTAAAGTTACATTTTCTTCAACAAATTCAGCTTGAACCTTTAAAACATGAGTGATATTTACATTTCAACTATTATCTCCTTCATCACACACAAATCCTCAAAGAACATATCCTCCAAGTTTAAATTTCAATGCGACTGGACCTGACTTACTGCGAACTGCAGTGTTATCAAAAAAATTCCGCTCCAACAAGAATATCAATGTCTAGAGGACAATCTCCTGTAACACTATCAGCTAATTTAAAACCCTTCAAGTCTAAGAATTGTAATTGCTTACTGCAAAATCGACTTTCTGACCATTGATAGGGGCACAAATATCTTTCACAAATCAAGATATGAAAATGGAAAAATCATTAAAACATTTAACACTAAAATGAACCCTTTCCAGTAATTCCTTTTCACTTTTGTTCCCAAAACTGTTTATAATTATTTCTTTAACATTTATTGTTTGTAAATTGAGCTTTGTACGTAATGCTGGTGAAATGTAATTTACTTGTGAACAACTATCAAAGAGTATACGGGTAGGATAAGAAAGTTTGTCATTTGACATTGCTGTAACTTAAGCTATTTGTAGCAACACTGAATGTGCACACTTTGTTAATGTAGCAGCTACTAATGCACACAAGCCACTGATCTTAAAATATAACTGGATAGCGTATGCGGCAAATTTTTTGAAGCCAGTTTTGGCCTCATAAGATGGCGACGGTTTCGGTTGGTTACAAATGAAGAAATCTAACTTATATGTCATTTACATTTATAAATATTATGAAATGTACATGCCTCAAATATTATTTTTTGGTTTTACGTAACAATAATTAAAAAAGGCAATATTACATATTTACGTAAATTTCTAAATTATGTATTGTTTAACAAAATATATTCTAAGCAATAAGTTTGTATAATATCTTGCTTTTTTAAAGATAAGTAAATGTTTTTTTTTTTTTTTTTTTAAACATCTTCGCTTCCAACAAGGCTGCAAGCAGCCACTAATTAAAGTTGGAAGTTACTGAATGAGAAAAGATGAAGATCGTAAAGCAAGATAACGATTGACGGATGACTTAAAAGATTGCAAATTATATGATTCAGGAAAGCAAGATGAAGGAAGCGAATTCCAAAGAGCTGATGTTCAAGGAAAAAAACTAGACAAATAAGACTTTTTGTAGCACTTAGGAACAGTCATAAAAAAAGGATGACACTTAATTGAATGACGAGTAACACAAGAATGAGTTATAGTAGATGGCACAAGAGACGCTAGCTCTTTAGAGCAGTGCCCATTATAGTATTTGTAGAAAAGAGAAAGAGAAGCAACATTACAACGATGTGATAATGGTTGGAGGTTGGCTGCAAGAGCAGGTCCAACCATGTTTACAATACGTTTTTGTACCTTGTCTAAAAGAGAAAGGGCATCATTAGTAGATCCGCCCCAGATATGGCAACAATATTCCATACAAGGCCGGATTTGAGATTTATAGAGATAGAGAATAGAATCCGAAGTAAGAAAGTGACGAGCTCGATAAAGAGATGCAACCTTAGCAGATGCTAATTTTGCAACTGATTTGATATATGGTTTCCAAGAAAGATTGGAAGTAAGAGTTAGTCCTAGAAGATGAAGAGTAGGTGACTCATCGAGTACATCACCGTACATAAATATAGGAAGATCTAAGTTATTGCGATAACGATCAGCTGAAAAAATTGAGTTTTATCTGAATTAAAGTTCACCAGACACTGTGAGCCCCATGCTGTAGCAGAAGTGAGATCCTTTTCAAGCTCAAATGCCCCCTCCAAGCAATCAGGGAGCGTTGGTTTCTTATCACGACAAGAATAAATGGTAGTATCATCAGCAAACAATGCCACCTTAGATGTGAGAATATCTGGAAGATCGTTAATGTAAATTAAAAAGAGTATAGGGCCAAGGATAGAACCTTGAGGAACCCCTGAAGTTACAGAATAAGAAGAAGAGTGTTGTCCATCGAGGACAACTTTTATGCTACTATTGGAAAGGAAGGATTCAATGATCTTAAAGATGTTGCCGGATACACTATAAGAAGAAAGCTTATGGAGAAGACCAGCATGCCAAACTTTATCAAAAGCTTTTGAAATGTCAAGAGCGATGGCCTTAACCTCTCCACCTTTATCTAATGTACGATAAAACCTGTCAGTTATTACTGTTAGCAAATCAGCTGTAGAACGAGAAGATCGAAATCCATATTGATGGTCAGAAAGTAAGTTATTAGATTCAAGATGAGAAATTAAGTGTTTGTTAATTAAAGATTCAAAAACCTTGCTTATGATAGGAAGAAGACTTATGGGACGGTAGTTAGACGAATCAGATCGCTCTCCAGAGTTTTTGAAGATAGGGATAACAGTTGCCGCTTTCCAGCAGGCTGGAAAGCAAGACTCTGATAAGCACTTGTTGAATAGTTTTGAGAGTATAGACGACAGCTCCGGAGAACACTTCTGCAAGACAATAACAGGTATGTTGTCCGGGCCACAAGCTGTAGAAGAGTCTAGGCAGGAAATCACTTTAAATACAGATGCTGGAGTGATATGAATATCAAGCAGTGGATCAACTTGTTTGTTGGCAATATCAGGTAGAACGCAACTAGTGGAATCAAGAGATGATATTGATGAAAAGTTTTTAGCAAACAATTCGGCTTTGTCTTTAGGTGAGGTGACAAAGTCTGAACCATACAAGAGAGGTGGAATTAAAGATTTGCCCTTATTATTGATATTATTAAAGATTCTCCAGAAGTCACGAGAGCCTAATTTTTGAGATGAGATACGAGATTTTATGACCTGAGAATAGCGGGTTTTGGCGTTAGACAAAACCTTTTTACAATTGTTTCTAGCAGTAATAAGCAGACGTCTGTTTTCTGGAGAACTGTTTTGCTGATAAATATGGAAGTAACGGTTTCGATTGGCAATCGCAGCAGCACAGTGTGAGGAAAACTATGGAGGAGAGTGAGGCTTGACCTGGAATCGTCGAGAGGGAATAAAAGATTCCATGCCAGCCTGGATCCACGAAGTTATGTAAGAAGCACATTTGTCGACAGGAAGACGAAAGATTTCTACACAAGAGCCATCACGAAGAAAATCACGGAAAGAATCCCAGTCAGCTTTACTGTAGTTGTAAGAGGTTCGATAATAGGGGGATTTAGGTGATGAAGAAGAATGAGATATTAGTTTTAGAGAGATCAAACTGTGATCAGAAGCACCTAAGGGTGAATGTGGAGAAACTGAGCACTGACTAGGATCAGAAACAAGACATAAGTCGAGTAGAGAAGGTAAATGATTCGGGTTGTCTGGAAAGCGAGTTGGAAAGTTGACTATTTGAGTTAGGGATTGAGAAAGGCAAAAGTTGTGGGCTTTAATGCCTGCAGAATCACTGAATGTTATTAAATAAGATAAAAATTTTCAGTTTTTTCAATTAAGAATTAGTTATTTAACATTAGAACAAATAAGAAACTAGAAGTTATACAAGTTAACAATTTCCAAACAACTTTCGAATAATTATTTTAAGTTTGAAAAACTGAAATAATTTTATTCATATTTTGTTTATTTTTCATTCAACTACTTTCTTTTAATTTTAGTTTTACTATAAATTATTTGTTTAATATTGTTTATAATACAACTTATGCACCTTTTAGTTCTTAACTACCCAATGCTGTGTGTTAGAAGGTTACTAACATATCTGCATGGTAGGCAGCTAAGTATCTTTTTAAAATAAACTATTATGAAATTAGTTTTTCAAATAGATATCACAAATTTACAAATGCTGCATGAACTATTAGCTGAGCTCTGTGAGTACACACAACTCAGGGGTTCCTTCTAGAATTTTTTTATATAGTTATTTGTGTCATTATTTTATTATATATATATATATATATATATATATATATATATATATATATATATATATATATATATATATATATATATATATATATATATATATTTTAGTTAGTTTGGCAGCCAAACTGCCAAATGAGCTAAAACAAGGAAAATATATTGTTATCACTTATAGTTGAGTCAAACATGAGGAGCTAGATCAATTATTTTTTTCAAGAAATCGACTGATCTTAAAGCAGCATTTGCTAATGCATTTTGAATTCCAATTTCATTTGGAAAGAGGCAATCTATTAAAACAACCAATTAATTTGGAAACACCTTTCTGTTTCTTTGCATATGATAATAACACTTATGGGTGGTTTAATCAAACCTCCTATGTCTTTGAATTTTAAAAAGCTATTTTATTTTAAATGAAAAGGGAGTACTAGTGCCTTCTGACATTTAATGAGAATATTTTTTTTGAAGTCATTTTATCCACGTATCCAGCAATATATGAGATCAAAGTTTTTTTGTATTCAAATAGATTGTTGCAGTTTAGAATATCTGCATTATTGTGATCACTAACTGTTGGTTTTCTCT
Source organism: Hydra vulgaris (assembly GCF_038396675.1). Lineage (NCBI taxonomy): Eukaryota > Metazoa > Cnidaria > Hydrozoa > Anthoathecata > Hydridae > Hydra > Hydra vulgaris. Next base: position 67,162,261 of record NC_088920.1, on the reverse strand, counting down.
CCAACAAATCATATTTTCTTATTAATTCAATTTCAGTCAAAGATATTTTAGAACTAAAATCACCAAAGGAATCATCTAAAACATATATATGAGTTTTATCTCTGATGCTGCAGTTTTCATTTGAAAATTGAAGGGTACTTTGCATAAAAAGTTATTTTTATGTGAATTGTTGGCAATTAATATTGCTGTTAAACATTTCTGCAGATCTCACAGCACCAAAAAAGAGGTCTAGATGGTTTTGACTGAGCTTATATGATAATAAATAATTTAATGGTGAACCTTCTTTTTCAACCCAGTCAAGAAATACCTTGAGCAGATTTAATTGCTGCCAAATATCCAATGAAATTAGTTTTTTGATTATACAAGATCATTTGTGTAGCAGTAATCTCTTTAAGACTAATTATATTTTTTATCAAATTATTTTCTTGAATTTAATGTCATATAATCAATCTATTATGCAAATAAACTCAACAACATATTTATAAAATTATTTAACAACTATTTACAGTTCATTAATATAAAAAAGTCAACAAGCTGTAATATATAACCATAATACTTAACAGCAGGTAAGCAGGATATTTAATTAAAGTTAAGGAGATATTTCAAAAAGGAGGAAATGTTTTGAACATTTCTATATAAAGATTTTTTTCAAACAAATGTATTTTTATATACATTTGTTTCTTCAATTGTATTGAGAGATAATCCTTCAAACTATAAGAAATTATTATTTACTTTTTATTTGTTTTAAAAGTTGTTATTAATAACTATAATTCAGACCTGGGTTTTTTTTACCAGTATAAGTGACACTTAATAATATTTTATTCAAATAGTTTATGCAATAATAGAATTCAAGTATAATATAATTCTAAAAGGAACCCCTAAGTTTTTGTATACTGACAGCACTCAGTTAACAATTCATGTAGCATTTGTACAAAATGGCATCTTGCTACAAAAAATAGAGAATATAGTTGTAGAAAATATAGAGGTTAGAAATGATTGCCTTTTGTCATGCTGTTATGTTAATAACCTTCTAGCATACAGCACTGGCAACTAAAAACTAAAAGGTACATATATTATACATAAGGCTTAACTAAATTTGTAAATGCCATTTAATAATAAATTCAATTATACAAGAAAATAGTTTCTTTTTTTCTCTAATATTTATAAAGTTCATTTGTTTTCTTTTATTTTTAACAAATTTATAAGCTTACTTAATTTTTTTTTTTTTTTGTAATTTGATATAGCCATTTAAAATGTATATCGGTTTCACCGCTAGGAACTAAAATCGCCGCCATCTTGGGAGGCCAATTTTAGCTTCAAATTTTTTCGGAAAAAACAATAGAACCAGCTATCCAGTTATATTTTGAGATCAGTGCACACAAGCACACGAACACAGTTTCGTGTTACGTTACACACAAAAAAATATAAGAGAAGAAGCGTAGCGGCTAAAACATACTCAGAACACAACATAATTGTTTCCTTGCGGTGATAGAATAGGTTTTCGTAATTATTGAAAAAAAACTTGAAAATACATATCAAATTATCCATGATCTCTAAATCGAAATTACCAATTAAACTCGTTCCAGATTTACTCAATAACATGGATCAATGGAGGGGGAAAAGTCGTAGAAGCGGTAATTGAAAAAAAAAACAAGAAAAAGTAAAAAAAGACCCATAAAAATCAAATAATAAAAGAATAGTTTATGAAGAAAAACTATTGTTGTCAATGTAAACGGAAGGTGTTTTGTATTTGGCTACATAACTAGAACAACAATAGGACTTAAATCTTTTTTTCAAGTTGAAACCAAAGTCCTTCGACTATTTATCTTAGCCATATATAGTCTTTTTCACTTAATTCTTTGTTTTAAATGCAATTTTATTTTTTTAAATGAAAAAAATAAAATATGAGTTTAACTTTTTAAGTCATATGCAGAGTACAACCAATTGTCAGCGCATACTTTACATACAATAGACTGATTGTTTCAAATTTTATTGTCTTATGCTTTGGTTACTTTCTTTTATAATATACTTTGGTTACTTCCTTTTATAATAATACATTGTTGTAATTAGTTCGAAAACTCAAGAGACCAAAGTTCAATTACCAAAATTTTAAGGTACAAATACTTGTAACAAGAACAACAAATAATTATTTTTACTGTAGATATATGCATTGATTTTAGTTAAGAGATATATGCATTGATTTTAGTTAAGAGGTATATGCATTGATTTTAGTTATGTTTATATACGCTTTATTTTTAGTTTAGATGTATACGGATTAAATTAAGTGAATTGGTATGCGCATTGATTTTAGATCAAAAGCAACCAATGCATTTATTATTAAAACACAAGTGATTTTTGTATCGATTTTAGTCAAAAGGATGATTTGATGAAAAGTTTTATATTATTAAAAAAATTTTAAAATAACTATAGCTACTTTAATATAGTAAATTAATATAATATTTAATAGTTAATTATTAAATATTGTTTAATAATATTATTATAAATATTAGTTAATTATTAAATATCATTTTAATACTAATCGTCTATTGACAAGTAAAACTTATTAAGTGACACTGCAGCTAATTTGAGATAATCAAGTTTTAGTTAGTTTTACCTGCAGTAAGAACTTGCAAAACAGCAATTAATGATATCTCTAGATAAAGTACTACTATTTCGGATTGATTTACGCACTTAGTGACTTTTTCTTGCAATGTGTTGTTAATATTTGGGCATCACAGTGTATAAAAGTCAATTTCCCATAAAACTGTACTTAATGAGTTTTACTTGTCAACCGATGTTGCATGTAATTTTTAGTTTGAATTTTTTTTTTCAGGGTGAAATTTATTTTTATGTGCTATTGGTATTTTTTATCACTGGATTTAAATGCAATCTACTATTTGAGGTTGATAGCATTTACGGGAATGATAACATTAGTTGCTTAAATGGTAAAAAATCATGCAAAAGCTTAAACTATGTGTTTACAAACATTAAAAATATGAGCCATTCAACTTTAAAGATTTTAAAAGGAGTACATAAAATTTCTACAGTCATTCGGGTAAATGATTTAGTTTCCATGGAGATAGTATCCTTTGACAATTTTTTGCTCAAATGCGTTAATTCATCTGATTTAACATTTATTTCTTCAACGAACATTACAATACGAGGAGTTACAATAAAAAATTGCGGTTCAAAACATAATAAGATTGAATACAAAAAAAAAAGGAAATTTTTATCATTCTTTTATGAGCACTGCAATTTGTTTTACTAAATGCAAAGATGTTTTTATAGACAATGTTGTATTTCAAGAAAATGAAGGCGTGGAATCAAATGTAAATTATATCACAAGAGAAAAAATTTCAGTGGGCGGTGGGGTGTTTGTAGAGTTTACCAATCATACGAGTTTAAGTTCTTTTATTAATACAGATACCAAGTACTTTATTAAAAAATGCAATTTTTCAAACAATTCTTGGTCAGTGGATTAAAACAAATTGATATGTCTACCAAAGTCCAACAAAAAATATATGCCAGAGGCGCTGGTCTTTCTATTGTATTAGCAGGACATGCAAAAGGAAACCTTTTGAACATTGTAAATTGTTTATTTATAAATAAAACTGCTCTTTCGGGAGGAGGTATCTTTTTATTTTTAGCAAAGGCATCTGAAAACAACTCTATCTTTATCAATGGCTGTATATTTAAGACAAATAAAGCCTGTTTAGCCGGAGGCGGTATTCGTATTTACGAGGAATCCAAGCAAAAAAGAACGACTACAGAAAATAATATAATATTAGAAAACGTCTTCTTTAACAAAAACTCAGCTATATGGGGAGGAGGAGTCTCTATTAAAGGCACAAAACAAGGTTCGTACAAGTATGAAGATATGACAGCAAACGTCATTTTTTTTAGATGCATATTTGATGAAAATTTTGTTACTGTAGGTTTTGCAATAGGCCTTCATACACGAAATTTTAACAGAAGAGTATACGATAGAGGAGTATCATATAGGGTTGTTATAAAGAATTGTTTATTTAATAAGAATCAAATAAAATTAACAGAAGATGAAAAAGTTATTGGTCAAGGCTGTATTTACTTCAAAGAAGCGTTACTTGTTCTTACTGGCAACAATAGTTTTACATGTAATCAAGGAACAGCTGTTGTGTTGGAATCCTCATCACTAACTTTCGGCAACTCTAGTTCTTCTGTGTTTCAAAATAATACGGGAACAGAAGGAGGTGAAATTGCCTTGTATAAAACGTCATGGTTAGAACTAGAAAAATATTGTAGTTTATTGTTTGTTCGCAATTCAGCATTACAAAGAGGGGGCGCATTATATGTCAAGCATGGTGGTCCGCGTCGAGTTGCATTTCAAAATACCGAAATGCAAACTTCTCCTTGTTTTATACGCTACAAAGATATAGATAATTTTGAATGGCCTGTTAATATAACTTTTCGAGAAAATTATGCCCCGCCAAATTTTGGAAACTCCATATTGGCATCAGTGTATTAATATTGTCGTTCCGACGGCGAGAGTCACATTAACTCAACAGCTCTTGTTTAGCCTTTTATAAAATACGAAAGTTCAAGCACAGATCCAGAAATTATAACAAGTCCTGTAGAGTTAAATTTTGGTAAAGAACAATGGAACGTTTCACCGTACTTTCCTTTTTCTACAGATGTCCGTCAATTCGAGGACAAAGCGTTTATGGTTCCGTAAAAATAATTATAACTAGCGAAAACCAATTGGTAACATTAGATCCTCCAAACTACCATTTTCTTGTGCGAGATAAAATCTCTAAACTAAGGCTATTGGGAAAAACGCGATCAAAGTTTTCTGTGACATTGGTTACTAATAATGAACAACTAGTTGCTTCACCTGCATATAATTAAAATTCTTTAAATTTATGTATACCAGGTTTTCGCGAAATTGAAAATAAATGTGTTTGCATGAATACTGAATTTGGAGATGTAGTTCGTTGTTTAGAAAATGGTACGGTGTATATTTTACGTGGCAGGTGGGGTTATGTAAATAATAAAACCAGTTTGCTTAAAACTAGAGTGTGTCCAAAATCCTACTGCAAATGCCATAGTGATATCGAAGAATATCTATGCCAGTTTGATGTAAAAGAGCAATGTTCTCAAAATCGTCAAGGAAGGCTTTGTAGTCAATGTTCTGAAGGATATAGTGTGGCTATACTTAACGAAGATTGAAAAATTTGTACAACAAATGGGATGCAAATTGCTTTAGTATTTTTACTTATTTTAGGCTTGCTGCTATTTTATTTCATACTGCTAGTTTCATACTTTTTTATTTTGATATAGATTTTTCTGGATATTTTAATGTTTTCTTTTATTGGTACCAAACAATTGAATTGATTTTTATTGGTACCAAAAAATTGAAATGAATTGATTTAATTATTCCTGCAAATGTACGGCTTACCAGTGGTACACTGTTTTTAATTGGTTTTTCATCATTTACTGGAACAGGTGGAAACACAGGCTTTTGTTTGTATAGTGGACTAAATAACTTAACAAAACTTGCATTGAATTATGTACCTCCAGTTTTATTTATTTCTACTGCTGTTATATTGCATTTTGATTGCATATGGAAAGTATTTTGTCTCCGTAAGTTTAAAAAGTTATCAACAGAGGAATGCAGTGATAAGCAGAAAATCTCTCGCGGAAAAGCATTAGGCTTTGTTACTGTTGTAACATTTTTTCAGATTATTACAGTTTCGTTTAAACTTCTTGACCCTGTTGAAATTGATGGTGAGTTATATGTATTCAACGCAGCGTTTGCTAAATACTTTTGACCTCCGCATATATTTTGCGGCTTACTTGCGGTGTGTTTTTTAGTTGTAATCGTGTTATTCTTATTGTTTTTAATTTTCGATCCTAAGTTTATAAGAAGTCATAAATATGTAGGGAAAAAATATTGTCGATATATTGTCCCTGTTTTTGATGCGTTAAAATCCTGCTTTAACAAATCAAAGATAGTCGGTAAAGATACAAGCCAACAGGAAAGAGAAATAAAAATAAAGTCCAGGCATCAGCGAATGTTTGCCGCTTTTTACTTTGTCTGTAGAGTTACAATGATAATGATTTCTGTTATTATTGATAACGAAATTATTGAACATATTTTTCTCTCTTCAGCATCTATTATAGTTCTCACAATCTTTGCTACATATCAGCCTTATAGAGAACCTTGTTTTAACTATTGGGATATTTTAACTTTACTTTTTATGTGCATTGCTAGCTTGATTAGTTTGATTCTTAGTGTTCCATATGGTACAACCCAAGCTAACTTAAATGGCATTTTAGTGTTTTTGGAAGTCCTTATATGGTTCTCAATGGGAATTTTACTCTTAATGCTTGGTAGACCTATCTGTATATGGTTATTAATAAAATGCGGTTTAAAAGATTTCTTTAAAGATGGTATGTTTTGTTTTGATTATATATTTTTAAACATTTAATGCTTTTTTTTTTTTTAATGTGTGTTTTTAACGTTTTCTTGATATATCAAATAATGCGGTTATAGTTTAATATCATTAAGTTGTTTTTATAAAACAATTGCACAAAATTGAAAAATCAAAAACAAGTTCAAAAAATCCTTTCAACAATAAGTAAAATATTAAAGTATTTAAATATTAAAAGTGGTGAAGTTTCAGTTGGTTAATAAACAATATACGCGCCTCTTCTCCGGGGTGCGCGTATATTAACTTTCTGCAATTTTTCTTATCCAACCCATGCTTATTAAGACCCCCTGCCCCCAGCCCCGTTTATTAATTTTTACTTGTTATTAACAAAGAAAAATAACATTCTATGATAAAAAATAAAAATTCTTAGTATTATCAGACTTTAAAAATCGATTGACCTTTAAAAAATCTCGTAAATTTCGATTAGCAAAATTTAGGTTTTCGTTTATTTCTCACTATAGTATAAAACCTATACAGGCATATTAAATTCGATTAAAATTATAATGAAGCAGCTGTTAAAAAATGCGCATTTGACCATAAAAAACACTAGAATTAAATTGTTTTTTTGTGTTCTTTAAAAAAAATTACCACCCACTCTTTTATTACGACTCTCCTCCCCCTCCCGAACCACCCTCACATCCTGCCCTTTTATTTATTCTACATTATATAGTAAATATATAAAGCATGTTTAATAATTTCTTATTACGAATTATACGAATCTATTAAAATAAATGTAGTCATGTTAAAAGTATCTTTAATAACAAAAACATTTTACTAACCAAAAAGTTATTTTTTATATTTTTTGACGTTAATCTATAAAATTTGAACGAATTTAAAAAAACCTTTTACAATAATAACAAAGTTTAAGGTTTTTGAACACCCGAGTTAACCAATTAAAAGTCGTTTTCAAAGTTCAGGGTTTACTAACACCCGTCTTAACTGATAAAATTGGCATGCAAAGATCAACATTTTTTTACCCGTGTTATTTAAATAAAAGTGGTCAGCAAAGTTAAAAGTTATTAGTGATCAAACAACTTCTAGACTAGAAGAGGAAATTCTCATTCTCAAAAGTTTCATTAAGTAGTTTTTAGGAGTGGAATTAAAAAAGTGTTTACAATAGAATACTAAAATATCTACTATTGAATTGCATATAATTGAGAGATATATATATATCTTATAAATATATACAAAAATACCAACCTGACAATTAAAACTAATTCGTGCATTTGTGCGTTTGTGCATTTGGGGCGTTCTTAAAAGGAGGGCGTTAAAGACGGGAGGGTGTTAAAAACGTGTTTAAGGGGAGGGTTTTAAAGACAGTGAGTATTGCATACTTAACTATACTTCTTCCTCTGTCTTTCATCAAACTTGATCTAATTTTTTAAAAAAAGCGTTGCATTTTATTAATGTAAAAAATCAGTATTGTGCTTTTTTTTTGATTTCGGTCAAAATTGCTTTTTTATATTATAAATTATTAAGAAAAAAAAAAGAAAATTTTTTCTTTCTAACGCTTTGAAAAACTTTGCGCATTGGAAAAGGAAAAGGGGTAATTTTATTAGGCGTACGTATGCAGAGGGAGGGGTGCATTGAAGGCATACAAGTACGTTCAAGGGTAGGGGGTCCTAAATCAGTGGTTCCACTGCGTAGGTAATTTATGCATGCCTCCTAGGCATCGAAAATACGAAAATGTTATCTTTAAACGAAGTCAAAAATAAATGTTTCTATGCATTGCTTTCCAAACAAAAATTGATATCTAGCTAATACATTTTTCTTTATGAAAAAATAAATATCTGTACCTCAACATCAAAATCTCTTGCCACAGATTCTTTTATGTGTCATGATAATATTTTAACAACACAAAAGATTGAACAGCGTTTTAATTAAATGAGAACCGCTAGTTACTGCGTAAAAAATTTATACTAATTATTGCGTATAAATTTACTGCTTCCTGTTATCATCATATATATCTATTCAAAAAATATAAAGCAACCTGAACTATATTGCTTACATTCTGAAAATCTTTTGGTACGCTCATATTAACTAGACTTCCATGAAATGATAGCTGGTAGCTGGTATATTTAAGAGATATAATTCTATAATTATTAATACTTGAGGTGGATCATTTTTAAAAAATTGGGGAAGTCAAAACTTAAAGTCATTGATTAGGCAAGGAGCTTTAGTGATTTTTTATTCATATATGAGCAAAAACGGAATACATATTATGTGCGCTAGCTTTTTAAAAGTTATATTTGTTATATCATCAATACCAAACGATGTGCTTGGTTTTTCGTTATTTTGTTTTGATAAACTATATCTGCTGAAAAGTCTACAACGTTGATTTTAATTTTATTATTAACGAAGTGAAAAAATATTTAAGCAAATATCTGTTACGTACAGTTAAAACACTTCTAAAGTAATAATTGAGCAGTAATACTAATACCTGAGCAATATCGATATTGCTTGTAATTAATTTCTTTAATGGTTTGAGAGGATATATAATTTTTGTTTTATGTAAGTTTTTATTCGAGTATCTGAAAAACTTACCTAACTTAGATATTAGTGACATTTGAATTGAACTTAGATATCTGTCTTTTATTACTGTTCACTTTTTTTATCACTTTTATTTTTTTTTTATTGGTTTTGCATGACTGTTTTTGCGGCGTAAAATTTTTCTAAACAACCGGTAACAATTTATTTCTTCCTGAGTTGTTTTGTGTTTAAGTAGTAATTAAAATCACTTTTAAAACAGAAGTCTTAAACACTAATTTAGACAACTATGTACTCATTACTCTGAATAAAATTCAAATAACTTGAGTATTCGAAAACCACGAATACTCAATTTTCTCAGATCAGAAACTTGTTTTTAGAATGTTACATACAAAGGTCAAATAATTAACAATTAAAGGCAAGGAATAAAAAAAAAGCATTTTTTTAAAGATTGTTTTCAAAATAATAATTAGAAATAGTATTGAATCATGCATGTATTGCAAACTTAATTAGAATTTTATAATCTTCTTGGAATAAATTAGGTACTAAAAACAATTGTACAAAATTACAAATGAGGAAACAATATTCTTGACCTGGATTTTCAAATACAATTTTCGTAAAAATAATACTTCTGTTGAATGTCAAATTTTGTTTAATACCCAAAAGTGACCATAAGTCAGCTCTCTTTTATTAAAAAAAATAAAAATTTTTCAATAAAATTCCTAAATTGGTCAATTTATTTTAGAAAGCTTGTTTTACTTTGAGTTAAAAAGTAAATTATTATTATTATTACTATACTTTTTGATGAAAATTAGGAAAAATTTTAAACATTTTTTACATATACAATATCAAAATATCCTTACGGATCAAGAACCTTGTTGTTCTCTAAATAATATTGGAGAGAGTTTACTAAATAAATTTTAATACTGGCATCATATAAAATTGTTCAACAGCCTAAAAACATTTTTATTTCTTCAAAAAAATTCTGCTTTTTATTTCTAATTTCAACATATTGATTTGATTGGTTTTTTTTCTTACTTATTAGATGTAAAACAAGTTTTCATTTGTTTTTACAAATGAAGAGGAGGAAATTGAAAGAGTATTGAAACATTAAAAGTTTTGACTTCCCCAATTTTTTAAAAATGATCCACCTCAAGTATTAATAATTATAGAATTATATCTCTTAAATATACCAGCTACCAGCTATCATTTCATGGAAATCTAGTTAATATGAGCGTACCAAAAGATTTTCAGAATGTAAGCAATATAGTTCAGGTTGCTTTATATTTTTTGAATAGATATATATGATGATAACAGGAAGCAGTAAATTTATACGCAGTAATTAGTATAAATTTTTTACGCAGTAACTAGCGGTTCTCATTTAATTAAAACGCTGTTCAATCTTTTGTGTTGTTAAAATATTATCATGACACATGAAAGAATCTGTGGCAAAAGATTTTGATGTTAAGGTACAGATATTTATTTTTTCATAAAGAAAAATGTATTAGCTAGATATCAATTTTTGTTTGGAAAACAATGCATAGAAACATTTATTTTTGACTTCGTTTAAAGATAACATTTTCGTATTTTTGATGGCTAGGAGGCATGCATAAATTACCTACGCAGTGGAACCACTGATTTAGGACCCCCTACCCTTGAACGTACTTGTATGCCTTCAATGCACCCCTCCCTCTGCATACGTACGCCTAATAAAATTACCCCTTTTCCTTTTCCAATGCGCAAACTTTTTCAAAGCATTAGAAAAAAAAAAATTCTTTTTTTTTTCTTAATAATTTATAATATAAAAAAGCAATTTTGACCGAAATACTATAAGTAAGACCGAAATACTATAAATAATACAAATAGTATAATACTATACCGAAATACTATAAATAAGACCGAAATACTATAAATAATACAAATAGTAAAAAAAAAACATAATACTGATTTTTTACATAAATAAAATGCAACGCTTTTTTTAAAAATTTAGATCAAGTTTGATGAAAGACAGAGAAAGAAGTATAGTTAAGATGCAGTACTCACTGTCTTTAAAACCCTCCCCTTTAACACGTTTTTAACACCCTCCCGTCTTTAACGCCCTCCTTTTATGAACGCCCCGTTTTTAACACCCTCCCCTTCCTTTGAACGCATTCGTTCGTACGTACTTTATAGAACCCTTAGTTAAAAACCCCAAAATTACAGTAGTTTTAATTGCTTTTTAAATAAAAGTAAAACGCAGTAAAAAATTTTAATACTTTAACTAAACCTAATATCTTTTTCTGTAATTTAAAATTAAAAAATTAGTATATTCATCGTTTAAAGGTATTTTAGGAGTTAAAGAAATTATATAAATACTAATTTTTGTTGTTGTTGTTGTTGCGTAAAATAAAGTTTTTTATTGTTTCATTAAAAAGTGGCGTAAAATTCAATCTTTTAATGATAAGTTTTGTTAATAAACGAATCATTATATCACACTAAGTTCTAATTGCACAAACGCACAAATGCACGAATAGTTTTAATTGTCAGGTTGGTATTTTTGTATATATTTATAAGATATATATATATATATATATATATATATATATATATATATATATATATATATATATATATATATATATATATATATATATATATATATATATATATATATATCTCAATTATATGCAATTCAATAGTAGATATTTTAGTATTCTATTGTAAACACTTTTTTAATTCCACTCCTAAAAACTACTTAATGAAACTTTTGAGAATGAGAATTTCCTCTTCTAGTCTAGAAGTTGTTTGATCACTAATAACTTTTAACTTTGCTGACCAATTTTATTTAAATAACACGGGTAAAAAAATGTTGATCTTTGCATGCCAATTTTATCGGTTAAGACGGGTGTTAGTAAACCCTGAACTTTGAAGACGACTTTTATTTGGTTAACTCGGGTGTTCAAAAACCTTAAACTTTGTTATAATTGTAATAGGTTTTTTTAAATTCGTTCAAATTTTATAGATTAACGTCAAAAAATATAAAAAATAACTTTTTGGTAAGTAAAATGTATTTGTTATTAAAGATACTTTTAACATGACTACATTTGAAGACCTCAGTGGAAAAACCGGCGTTGTCACATTTAAAAAGTATTGAGAAAGTATTTATTGATCATTAATAAAAGTCTTTATTTAAAGCAAATGAAACTAAGCAATTTAAAAAAATTTATATTATAATTATTTTATTTAAAATTTATTCAAAAACAAAACATTTTGTAATTTTTTATACAAATATTTTTTTTTCTTTTCTTTAAATAAAGACATTTATTAATGATCAACAAATACTTTCTTAATACTTTTTAAATGTGACAACGCCGGTTTTTCCACTGAGGTCTTCATTTATTTTAATAGATTCGTATAATTCGTAATATGAAATTATTAAACATGCTTTATATATTTACTATATAATGTAAAATAAATAAAAGGGCAGGATGTGAGGGTGGTTCGGGAGGGGGAGGAGAGTCGTAATAAAAGAGTGGGTGGTAATTTTTTTTAAAGAACACAAAAAAACAATTTAATTCTAGTGTTTTTTATGGTCAAATGCGCATTTTTTAACAGCTGCTTCATTATAATTTTAATCGAATTTAATATGCCTGTATAGGTTTTATACTATAGTGAGAAATAAACGAAAACCTAAATTTTGCTAATCGAAATTTACGAGATTTTTTAAAGGTCAATCGATTTTTAAAGTCTGATAATACTGAGAATTTTTATTTTTTATCATAGAATGTTTTTTTCTTTGTTAATAACAAGTAAAAATTAATAAACGGGGCTGGGGGCAGGGGGTCTTAATAAGCATGGGTTGGATAAGAAAAATTGCAGAAAGTTAATATACGCGCACCCCGGAGAAGAGGCGCATATATTGTTTATTAACCAACTGAAACTTCACCACTTAAGAATATTAAAATACTTTAATATTTTACTTATTGTTGAAAGGATTTTTTGAACTTGTTTTTGATTTTTCAATTTTGTGCAATTGTTTTATAAAAACAACTAAATGATATTAAACTATAACCGCATTATTTGATATATCAAGAAAACGTTAAAAACACACATTAAAAAAAAAAGAAAGCATTAAATGTTTAAAAATATATAATCAAAACAAAACATACCATCTTTGAAGAAATCTTTTAAACCGCATTTTATTAATAACCATATACAGATAGGTCTACCAAGCCTTAAGATGGAAAACCCCTGAAAAATATTTTTTGAGTAAATATCGACATTTTATAAATTTAACTTCATATGCATAAAGTAAATAACAAAATTAACTGAAAAAAACAAAAAAATTTTTTTGGGGGTAAAATGGTAGCTGTAGCAGGTGCTAAAAACACAAAAATATTGAAAGACCCCGGCCAACGTATCTAAAGATGTACACAATTTTAACAAAATCTTTTTTGCATACTTGTTCTAACAAGGTAGTTTTGTGATATGAGCGAAGCAGATTTTTCATAATAATTTTTAATAGGCTTTTATATTAGACCGAAGAACATGTAAAAAATTTGACCAAATTTTATGAATTTGTTGACCTATTTGAAGACTGGCTTCAATTTTTAAAAAAATCTGTCACGTTTAAATCACAGAAGACAATCAAACAAATTCATACTTAAAATTTTAACTTAACACCACTTTTAGTTATTTAGATATGCTGGCCGGCGTCTTAAAAACTCTTCATCTGAGAAAAACAGCTTTTAAAAATGCTAACATAAAAAATTTCAAAATAGTGTAAATAATATTTATTTATTAATCTATATATAATAAAAAAAGTTAAATCTTAAAATGCACCAGTTTGATATGGGTTTTGCTCTTTTTCAATAAACTTGTCATATCGACTCTTCTTTTTACCACGAATTACTCGTCTGCGTTTCTTTGCTCGTTCTGTGTTTTTATATATGGTTAAGTATAATTTAAGCATATAATTTTGATTAATTTTTCTACATCCTTCTAACAAATACTTTCCAGGTCTCAAATTCATTTTTTCTAAAACTAAAACACTAGCTTGTCTACCAATGTTAAAATGGGCAACTGCATCAAAAGTGCCAAATTGAAGATGTGTAAGTGAGACATAATGGCCTTTTGGTATACGCTCCCATATTGTCATGTTAAAAGACTCATTGTTATTTTGGGTAAGGCCATGCAGACATTTTTTTAAAAGAATATCACTACTTAATTCATCATAAATTGGCTTAAGTTTCCAAACAATAGATATTGGTAAGCCAGGACCAGGTCTATATGTTGAGGTATGGTTTGCTTTGTCACGATTATACCGACACCAAATATCTGAACCTTCTGGACAGTGAGGAAAATGTAAATTTTCATTTTTTGATGAAGCAACATGATAAAGTGTAGCTCTTACAGCAGATTTCATAGCATTTATATTTTTTTTGTTTTGGCGAATTGCAATGCCATAATAATTTTGGAGACGATCGATAGTTGTATCGGTCAATTTTCCACGACCACCAAGACCTTTTTCTTTTTTTTTTAAATTACGTAAACGTGTTCCAACTCTTTTTTGCACATGGCCAACACATTCAAGTTTATTTATAAGAACACCTTGACAAACATTTTTTACAGCATCATAAGGAGAGGGCTCCCTCTGGCTCCATTCCACCGGGTAGTCCTTGGTAATTAAAAGCACATTTATGCTTATCATGCCATTTTTCATAGGCTAATGGGTTTTCTTTCTTTAGATGTTCTTTATGAAAACATGCTTTACATACTTATATTTTGAGAAAAACATATTAAAATCTGAAGTATGTAACATCAAATAGATTTTAATATTTAAAAAAATACCAATCTTTTATAATATGTAATATATATATATAATATAGTATGTAATAATATATATATATATATATATATATATATATATATATATATATATATATATATATATATATATATATATATAAATATATATAAATACATATATATATATATATATATATATATATATATATATATATATATATATATATATATATATATATATATATATATATGTATGTATGTATGTATGTATGTATATATATATATGTATTGTGTATACATATATATCAAATCAGGTGGGCGTTTATATACACACAGACAAACATATATATGCATATAAGCATATAATATATATGCATATATGCAAACCTAAAAAAAATAAACAAATTGTATACTTAACTTGTTCATAGCTTCAACATCTATTACTTTGCCTGTTTCCATCGAAATAACAGAAACAACGCCATTGTTTGAAGAATAGCCTCGTCGCTGCCAAGTGCCATCACATGATACTGCAACATCAACAACATTGGGCACATGGTCGGGAGTAGAATTTAAAACAAGATTACTCTTCAAGTCTTTTAATTCTTGAGCAGCATCCATCATAGTGTCTTCAGCTACAGATTTTACTGCATTAGTTAGTTTTATAACAATTTTATTATAATTATTAGCAGTCATTGGTTTAGGCATGTCCATTAATGAGACAAATCTTGAGAATCCAGAATAGCCTTGACCACATGATCTCATAGCATATACAGCCCTGGTATTAACATCAAAACTTTTTTGTATATTCAATGTTGAGGTGTAAAATTCTCTTGAATAATCACATACACAGCAGTTAACATAAAGACAAGACGCTAGACCTTTTCTCTTGTTTTCATTTTCAGGGAGAAACAACTTAGATGACATACATACTGGACATATAAGGGTAGAAATTACAGAATTTAGTATTTCTAAATCTTTAAAACGGTATCCAGTAACTATATAACTAGATAACTTTGGTCTTGATGACGAAATTTTTTTTATTTTTTTAGCAGAAGCACATATTTCATTAGAATTAATAAAGTTAAAATCAACTGGTTTCTCCATATTTATATTTACATCACTTGTAGTAACATATATTTATATTTACAACACTTGTAGTAACATTTATGTTCATATCCACAATATTTGATTCCATATTTACATCCATATCAACATTATTTACAACGAACTTTTTTTTTACATTGAAAATTTTTTTCCTTTTATTATTTTTATTTCTTTGTTTAACTCTGCATGCCTTCGTCATTGTAGAAGATTTATGATATATTTATGAGCTTTCCAGTAACTGTTTTTATACTAAAGTTGTTTTGAACAATGGAAAATACAATTCACTTGATAAGATATATTCTTCATATGAAAAAATTGGATTTTGGACTATTTTTTAGTTAAGGTAAAAAATAGTGCCGTTGCTATCGCGGTTGTTAAGGAAGCTTAAAATACTAGGGTTCAATAAAATCTATTTTAATGAAGATCTATAGCGAATTTTCAAAAATGGTTTTCAGATTGTGAACCTCTAATAAATTTTGCACAAAACAAGAAAATAAAATTTTTTTTCAAAAATTTCATATTTCTGAGGGGTTTTCCACCTTAAGAGTAAAATTCCCATTGGGAACCATATAAGGACTTCCAAAAACACTAAAATGCTATTTAAGTTAGCTTGGGTTGTAACATATGGAACACAAAGAATCAAACTAATCAAGCTAGCAATGCACATAAAAAGTAAAGTTAAAATATCCCAATAGTTAAAACAAGGTTCTCTATAAGGCTGATATGTAGCAAAGATTGTGAGAACTATAATAGATGCTGAAGAGAGAAAAATATGTTCAATAATTTCGTTATCAATAATAACAGAAATCATTATCATTGTAACTCTACAGACAGAGTAAAAAGCGGCAAACATTCGCTGATGCCTGGACTTTATTTTTATTTCTCTTTCCTGTTGGCTTGTATCTTTACCGACTATCTTTGATTTGTTAAAGCAGGATTTTAACGCATCAAAAACAGGGACAATATATCGACAATATTTTTTCCCTACATATTTATGACTTCTTATAAACTTAGGATCGAAAATTAAAAACAATAAGAATAACACGATTAAAACTAAAAAACACACCGCAAGTAAGCCGCAAAATATATGCGGAGGTCGAAAGTATTTAGCAAATGCTGCGTTGTATACATATAACTCACCATCAATTTCAACAGGGTCAAGAAGTTTAAACAAAACTGTAATAATCTGAAAAAATGTTACAACAGTAACAAAGCCTAATGCTTTTCCGCGAGAGATTTTCTGCTTATCACTGCATTCCTCTGTTGATAACTTTTTAAACTTACGGAGACAAAATACTTTCCATATGCAATCAAAATGCAATATAACAGCAGTAGAAATAAATAAAACTGGAGGTACATAATTCAATGCAAGTTTTGTTAAGTTATTTAGTCCACTATACAAACAAAAGCCTGTGTTTCCACCTGTTCCAGTAAATGATGAAAAACCAATTAAAAACAGTGTACCACTGGTAAGCCGTACATTTGCAGGAATAATTAAATCAATTCAATTCAATTGTTTGGTACCAATAAAAGAAAACATTAAAATATCCAGAAAAATCTATATCAAAATACAAGAGTATGAAACTAGCAGTATGAAATAAAATAGCAGCAAGCCTAAAATAAGTAAAAATACTAAAGCAATTTGCATCCCATTTGTTGTACAAATTTTTCAATCTTCGTTAAGTATAGCCACACTATATCCTTCAGAACATTGACTACAAAGCCTTCCTTGACGATTTTGAGAATATTGCTCTTTTACATCAAACTGGCATAGATATTCTTCGATATCACTATGGCATTTGCAGTAGGATTTTGGACACACTCTAGTTTCAAGCAAACTGGTTTTATTATTTACATAACCCCACCTGCCACGTAAAATATACACCGTACCATTTTCTAAACAACGAACTACATCTCCAAATTCAGCATTCATGCAAACACATTTTCAATTTCGCGAAAACCTGGTATACATAAATTTAAAGAAACATTATATGCAGGTGAAGCAACAAAATTTAACTCTACAGGACTTGTTATAATTTCTGGATCTGTGCTTGAACTTACGTATTTTATAAAAGGCTAAACAAGAGCTGTTGAGTTAATGTGACTCTCGCCGTCGGAACGACAATATTAATACACTGATGCCATTATGGAGTTTCCAAAATTTGGCGGGGCATAATTTTCTCGAAAAGTTATATTAACAGGCCATTCAAAATTATCTATATCTTTGTAGCGTATAAAACAAGGAGAAGTTTGCATTTCGGTATTTTGAAATGCAACTCGACGCGGACCACCATGCTTGACATATAATGCGCCCCCTCTTTGTAATGCTGAATTGCGAACAAACAATAAACTACAATATTTTTCTAGTTCTAACCATGACGTTTTATACAAGGCAATTTCACCTCCTTCTGTTCCCGTATTATTTTGAAACACAGAAGAACTAGAGTTGCCGAAAGTTAGTGATGAGGATTCCAACACAACAGCTGTTCCTTGATTACATGTAAAACTATTGTTGCCAGTAAGAACAAGTAACGCTTCTTTGAAGTAAATACAGCCTTGACCAATAACTTTTTCATCTTCTGTTAATTTTATTTGATTCTTATTAAATAAACAATTCTTTATAACAACCCTATATGATACTCCTCTATCGTATACTCTTCTGTTAAAATTTCGTGTATGAAGGCCTATTGCAAAACCTACAGTAACAAAATTTTCATCAAATATGCATCTAAAAAAAATGACGTTTGCTGTCATATCTTCATACTTGTACGAACCTTGTTTTGTGCCTTTAATAGAGACTCCTCCTCCCCATATAGCTGAGTTTTTGTTAAAGAAGACGTTTTCTAATATTATATTATTTTCTGTAGTCGTTCTTTTTTGCTTGGATTCCTCGTAAATACGAATACCGCCTCCGGCTAAACAGGCTTTATTTGTCTTAAATATACAGCCATTGATAAAGATAGAGTTGTTTTCAGATGCCTTTGCTAAAAATAAAAAGATACCTCCTCCCGAAAGAGCAGTGTTATTTATAAATAAACAATTTACAATGTTCAAAAGGTTTCCTTTTGCATGTCCTGCTAATACAATAGAAAGACCAGCGCCTCTGGCATATATTTTTTGTTGGACTTTGGTAGACATATCAATTTGTTTTAATCCACTGACCAAGAATTGTTTGAAAAATTGCATTTTTTAATAAAGTACTTGGTATCTGTATTAATAAAAGAACTTAAACTCGTATGATTGGTAAACTCTACAAACACCCCACCGCCCACTGAAATTTTTTCTCTTGTGATATAATTTACATTTGATTCGAAAGATGATTGGTAAACTTGCACAGAACTGCCAACATCAAAAAAATCAAGTGCAACATCTTCATTTTCTTGAAATACGACATTGTCTATAAAAACATCTTTGCATTTAGTAAAACAAATTGCAGTGCTCATAAAAGAATGATAAAAATTTCCTTTTTTTTTTGTATTCAATCTTATTATGTTTTGAACCGCAATTTTTTATTGTAACTCCTCGTATTGTAATGTTCGTTGAAGAAATAAATGTTAAATCAGATGAATTAACGCATTTGAGCAAAAAATTGTCAAAGGATACTATCTCCATGGAAACTAAATCATTTACCCGAATGTCTGTAGAAATTTTATGTACTCCTTTTAAAATCTTTAAAGTTAAATGGCTCATATTTTTAATGTTTGTAAACACATAGTTTAAGCTTTTGCATGATTTTTTACCATTTAAGCAACTAATGTTATCATTCCCGTAAATGCTATCAACCTCAAATAGTAGATTGCATTTAAATCCAGTGATAAAAAATACCAATAGCACATAAAAATAAATTTCACCCTGAAAAAAAAAATTCAAACTAAAAATTACATGCAACATCGGTTGACAAGTAAAACTCATTAAGTACAGTTTTATGGGAAATTGACTTTTATACACTGTGATGCCCAAATATTAACAACACATTGCAAGAAAAAGTCACTAAGTGCGTAAATCAATCCGAAATAGTAGTATTTTATCTAGAGATATCATTAATTGCTGTTTTGCAAGTTCTTACTGCAGGTAAAACTAACTAAAACTTGATTATCTCAAATTAGCTGCAGTGTCACTTAATAAGTTTTACTTGTCAATAGACGATTAGTATTAAAATGATATGTAATAATTAACTAATATTTATAATAATATTATTAAACAATATTTAATAATTAACTATTAAATATTATATTAGTTTACTATATTAAAGTAGCTATAAATATTTTAAAAATTTTTTAATAATATAAAACTTTTCATCAAATCATCCTTTTGACTAAAATCGATACAAAAATCACTTGTGTTTTAATAATAAATGCATTGGTTGTTTTTGATCTAAATTCAATGCGCATACCTCCTCACTTAATTTAATCCGTATACATCTAAACTAAAAATAAAGCGTACATTGTGCTCTCCTGAGACCGCCAGGGTAAATTTTGGTTTACTCTAATTTTTTTTGATTAATCATTAATATTGGGTTTAGGTAAGTATATTAAAATAATTTTTAAAATCTAAAATAACTTTTAAACATTTTTTTTGCAAAAATAGTTTTTACCTAAAATTACATATGGAGGGGGAGGGGGTAACATGAGGAGGGCGGTGATTTTTTTCAAAATTTATAGGAGTATTACACTTCTAAAACATTTTTTGTTACAAAAAATACAACTTTAAAATGAAAAAATGAGATCTTTTATGATATAATTAAGATAAATTCTAGATTAACAATATAACATCGAGGCAATAAATGTAGCAGTTTAACATGAAATATTAAAATTCCTTATAAAATAATTCAATCATTTCAATGTTCACAATTTTAAAAAATGAGAGAAAAGGACTACTTGAAACTGTTTATACCAAACTCAATCACACTTTTCTTAAGCTGTTTTGCATAATCATTGTGTTCCAAACGACGCTTGTATCGCTTCTATACTTGATAGTGATAGTGGTGAGCACTTTCTCCTGCCTGCTCAGCATATACACCAAGCCCAAACTGACTATGCTGAAGAAAAGGAAGAAGATGACATACTAAAATATGAACTTTCCAGCTAATATTTAATTGGTAGTTAAACTTTTCCAGAAGATGAAGCTGCAGATTTTCAAAAGCTTTTTTAAAATCTAAAACTGATTCAGCAATAGATTCTTCAATAAACATGCTAAAACCTTTTGTTTTAATAATTGAAAACTTTCTAAGACAGCTAACTACAGGTTGGAGAAATATCATATTTGGTAATATAGAGGCTGCACTTAGAAGGTTAACTTCTAAATTATCTAATTTATCTAAAAGTCTCTGTGAATTATTACCATCCAAACCAGTTCCATGGTAACCTCTAGAGATTTTATAATTCGACTTAATCCACGAATCAAAATCAGGCAACAATGTAATTAATATTTTTACAAACATAGAAGTAATACCAATTAGAATGTGTAACTCTGGTGGAGGAATGAGATGTTCTACTAAAGTTTCTAGAGGTTCATCAAGATACACAACCCTAGGAGAAATACAGTTTTTAAATTCCATCATGTGATTCTTTTTGCATCCATCTTCAATGAACTTATTGTAGTTGATATCAATTAAACCTAAAGTTCTTTTTTTTCCGCTCTCAAGAGTACTTTCCCCTTCACACCAGAGACATGCATACTTGCTGCTGTGACTGCCTAAACCAAATAAAGAGTTACCACATTTTAGATCAAATGCTATTGAATATTTTACATCACTCAGAGCTAGTGGTTTCAATAGTTTGCTAAGATTACCATTATGCTCTGAAACATCTTCAACTAAAGCCAAAACCAATGATCTTTTTACACCACAATCATCAAGACTTTCTGAAGTTGTATGTTTACATAGTGGGTCAAAAACATTTATAACGCATTTTAGAAAACCCTGTCCACCATCAATGGAAATGCTAGCAATAGTGCTATAAGGATTCAAACTTCTTTCATTAATCATATGAAGAATTAAATCAGAAGTGTCTTTTACAAATACCAAACTCCGACTTATCTCTTCATCCCCTGAAATGAATGATTCAGTTTTGACATCATAAAAATCTGAAAATATATTATGCAGCTCCTCTATCTGAGTTGCTATATTTGGTTCTAACATTTTCTTCCCTAAATTTTGTCGCATATGTTTACAAAGTAGGTTAGTCTTTCTTTTACTCAGGTTTAAAGTATTAGAGATTTCCATTATAGTTTGTAGAGATAACTTTTTAACGGATGCTCTGCTGCATTTATTATCAGGTGTGCCAACAACAAGAAGAAGATTGTTTCCAAAGGTTTTTAAAGGAAACTTGTCTCCAGATTTAATATTGTCTCTTTTCATTTTTATTTTGAGAATCCCAGAAGCAACTTGCTCACTGGATACATTTCCAAGACCTTCAGCCAACATAATTAGGTTTTTTACAGCTTCACTTTTACAGCAAAAGGGAGGAATTCCTTTACCTAAATAGAAATTTAAAGTAGGAAAAACTCTGATATTATTATATTTGTAAAACATATAAAAATAATACACTAATATTTAATAAGTCTATCATAGACTATGTATTGACTAGCATAGACTCTATGCTAAATTTAAATTATTTTTTTTAATAATTGAAGAAATAGTTTATTAGCTAAAATATATAAGTTATATAATATTTTTAATTTACTTAAGGAAATCATACCTATTGTAGAAAAGCAAGAAGGACATATCTTTTTAACAATTTTATCAACGATATCTTGATTATTTGTTGTGATCTGTTCAGATATTTCACTAATATCAGATGATCTTCTGAGTTTTTGTCTGTTTATTTGAGATATTTTCTCAATCCAATCATTTAATTTTGATGTTTCACCCCTGTTCAATGCATATAAATTTGTTTTGCAAGAATTACAAATGTTTTTCGGACAACACTCTTTTTCTACATCATATTCTCTCCAAATCAAATTTTGAATGTGAAGTTGTAATGAGGGAGTTACTTTAATAAGTTTATGTGATCCTTTTCCAAAGGAAATAAAGCAACATGCACAAATTAGACATTTTTCGTCAGCCATTTTTTGACAAAAAAATATAAGTGTTATATGATCGCTTTTAACCGTTTTAATAATTTTCATCGGTATTGCAACATTTTGTACCAAATAGAATAGATGATGCAATCATATAATGACGCAATTTATTTTAGACATTTCAATTAATTAAATCTAAAATTTCTATAATTAAAAGTTAGTTTAGATTTTAAAAACTATTTTAAAATACTTTGTTTAACCCATTAATAGTAAATAAACAAAAAATTTAAAGTAAACCAAAATTTACCCTGGCGGTCTCAGGAGTGCACAGTGCGTATATAAACATAACTAAAATCAATGCATATATCTCTTAACTAAAATCAATGCATATATCTCTTAACTAAAATCAATGCTCATGCTTTTTGACTAAAATCAATGCTCATACTTTTTGACTAAAATCAATGCGTATACCTCTTTGCATAAATCAATGCTTAAGTTTTGCTAATCAATGCTTAGATTTTGCCAAAATCTTGACCTATAGACTGTTAACTAAAATATTTGCTTTAAAAATTTTTTGCTGATGCTATAAAACAAAAAATTACAGTTGTGGGTTCTTTTTGCATAAGTTTTCCTAGAATATTAAAGAAAATTTACAAGATATAAATAAATTAAAGAAATGCTGACTCTTTTGTGTCATGGAGTTTCATATTTAAACTCTGAGGCAAAGGAGTAAAATAGATATATGGAACACTGGGGAAACATGAGAGATATTTATAATAATATATTTTTATCAAGCAGTATAATTTGTTAATAATATAGCCAGTTCCGCATTTGTTTCTTAGCCCAATAATTTGTAATAGAGTTTAAAAAATACATATCTACAGTAAAAATAATTATCTGTTGTTCTTGGTACAAGTATTTGTACCTTAAAATTTTGGTAATTGAACTTTGGTCTCTTGAGTTTTCAAACTAATTACAACAATGTATTATTATAAAAGGAAGTAACCAAAGTATATTATGAAAGAAAGTAACCAAAGCATAAGACAATATAATTTGAAACAATCAGTCTATTGTATGTAAAGTATGCGCTGACAATTGATTGTACTCTGCATATGATTTAAAAAGTTAAACTCATATTTTATTTTTTTCATTTAAAAAAATAAAATTGCATTTAAAACAAAGAATTAAGTGAAAAAGACTATATATGGCTAAGATAAATAGTCGAAGGACTTTGGTTTCAACTTAAAAACAAGATTTAAGTCCTATTGCTGTTCTAGTTATGTAGACAAATACGAAACACCTTCCATTTACATTGACAACAATAGTTTTTCTTCATAAACTATTCTTTTATTATTTCATTTTTATGGGTGTTTTTTTTCTTTTTCTTGTTTTCTTTTTCAATTACCGCTTCTACGACTTTTCCCCCTCCATTGATCCATGTTATTGAGTAACTCTTATGTTTTTTTAGAGTTGTCTTTTGAAGTAACCTGTGAATATGGTAACAAATCTGGAACGACTTAAATTGGTAATTTCGATTTAGAGATCATGGATAATTTGATATGTATTTTCAATTTTTTTTTAATACTTACGAAAACCTATTCTATCACCGCAAGGAAACAATTATGTTGTGTCCTGAGTATGTTTTAGCCGCTACGCTTCTTCTCTTATATTTTTTTGTGTGTAACGTGACACGGAACTGTGTTCGCGTGATTGTGTGTGAAAGAACAATATTGGTCTTAGGGAAGAAAAGTATTATTTTTATTGTTTTTGAACCTCCTTTTATTATCTCTGCCATCACTATATGTACATTAACATTGTATTGATAATAACAATACAGTATTTGGAGCCCACGGAAAGAGCTAGACAGACATTTGGTTGTAAGCTCAAAATTCGACAAATCGTTTGATGTAGGGATTTAAAAGGATTAGTTAAGTGATTTCTTTATTTGGAGTTGGATTAATTTACGAATAACTGTATTACAAAACTGAAGTCCCTGCATTAACAAGGTTTATTTAAGTAATAAGTTTGTGTTCTTAGCAATTTCTTTGCGTTCAAAGAATTAAATTTTTTTTTTAAGAAATCCAACCTTTACCATTGGCATCATTTTTGGAAGATAGTTTGACTTATAATATCTAATATTTGACCGCAACAATAGAGTGATATTTATCTTGATTCTGAACAGATCGTGTGTCGATTTATTGTTTTTTATTATCATCTTTGTTTCTAAGAATGTCAACAAGTTTAGTATGCAAACGTAGAGTTCGTACAACCAATATTAATCCTGTGAAGCGTCTTATTGATAAGGTTTTTGAAGGCATTGAGGACTTCAATTCAGATGATAACACCATTGATATCCTGACTAGTTTACGTGACACTCTTATTGAAAAGTTTACCAAAGTACAACATTTAAATGAAGAAATCACATATTTATTTGAAAATGAAACTGAACTACAAGAAAAAGAAAATTTAGACAAAGATTTTGTCATATTTTATCGTACAAAAATTAATAAATTTATAAATAAACAGCTTAACACTAAACCAGATGATGTCATCCGTAATTCTAACAAAAGTAATTCCATGGTAAAGCTTCCACCTTTAAAATTACACTCCTTTGATGGCAAGCCTGAAAACTGGCAAACATTTTATGAAAATTTTCAATGTGCCGTTGACAGCAATAGGACTTAAGTTCAATACAGAAGTTAACATATCTTCGTAACTTGTTAGAGGGGCAGGCTCTTTCAACTATCACTGGACTTGCCCTTACACATGACAACTATAAAGTTGCTATTAGTTTATTGAAAGAGCGTTTTGATAATAGGCAGCTACTTATATCATCTCATATGCGAGCATTGTTTATCCTTATGTCATCCTTAGAAAAAGTTAGCAACTTAAGGAATATTTCTTCTCTTCGTCAAATCCATGACAACCTCGAAATTCAAATCAAGATCTTTGAAAATTTAAACATTGACTCTCTGCAGTATAGACTTCTTCTCATTCCTATTTTGATGCAGAAGATTCCGGAAGAACTTAACTTGATTATTTCAAGAAAGTTTAATGATGTTGACTGCAGAAACATTAAAACTGTATTAAATGTCTTAAAAACAGAGATTCAAGCGCGTGAAAAAAGTAACTTTAACAGAGAAGAAAACCTATTTACGGCTGAAACATTGTACTCAAGTGAAACCTAAGGTACCCATAAAAAACCAATGAACAACTTGAATAACAATTTATCATGTATCTTTTGTGAAAAAGATCACAAATCTCAGAATTGTAAAACAGTGACCAATTTGATTGCTCGAAAACAAATTTTAAAAAGAAATCGTAAATGTTTTAAATGTTCAAAGCTTGGACATCTTGCCAAAAATTGTGCAACAATAACGAAATGCTTTAACTGTTCAAATTTTCATCATGCATCAAAGTGTAATGAGAAATCTCTTCCACAAAAAAATGACAGTCAGGAAGGAGGAAAATCATCATTAGTAGCTGCTACATTAACAAAGTGTGCACATTCAGTGTTGCTACAAATAGCTTAAGTTACAGCAATGTCAAATGACAAACTTTCTTATCCTACCCGTATACTCTTTGATAGTTGTTCACAAGTAAATTACATTTCACCAGCATTACGTACAAAGCTCAATTTACAAACAATAAATGTTAAAGAAATAATTATAAACAGTTTTGGGAACAAAAGTGAAAAGGAATTACTGGAAAGGGTTCATTTTAGTGTTAAATGTTTTAATGATTTTTCCATTTTCATATCTTGATTTGTGAAAGATATTTGTGCCCCTATCAATGGTCAGAAAGTCGATTTTGCAGTAAGCAATTACAATTACATTTGAAGGGTTTTAAATTAGCTGATAGTGTTACAGGAGATTGTCCTCTAGACATTGATATTCTTGTTGGAGCGGAATTTTTTTGATAACACTGCAGTTCGCAGTAAGTCAGGTCCAGTCGCATTGAAATTTAAACTTGGAGGATATGTTCTTTGAGGATTTGTGTGTGATGAAGGAGATAATAGTTGAAATGTAAATATCACTCATGTTTTAAAGGTTCAAGCTGAATTTGTTGAAGAAAATGTAACTTTAAAGGATGCATTAAATGATTTATGGTGCTGTAGTGATAGTTGCAAAGAGAATAATCTTATTTTGCAGGAATTTCAGTACATTTTTTGATGAAACCTCTGGTCGTTATATAATAGTACATTTTTTGATGAAACCTCTGGTCATTATGTAGTATGATGAAACCTCTGGTCGTTATAAAATAGTACATTTTTTGATGAAACCTCTGGTCGTTATGTAGTTCAATAACCATTTCATGAAAATCATCCAACACTGCCTGACAACTATTCTTTATGTGCTAACCGTTTACAGTCTCTTTCTAAAAAATTTTCAAAAGATGAGGATTTGTTTAACTCCTATAACAACATTATTAAAGATCAGCTATCCCATGGCATCATTGGAAAAGTTTTAAATCATGATTTGGACATAGGTGATGTACACTATTTACCTCATAGACCAGTAAGGCGTGATAAAAAAGTTACAACTAAAGTTCTTATGGTGTTTGATGCAAGTTTGAAATCGTTTGGACTTTCACTAAATGATTGTCTTCATGCAGGCCCAAGTTTGACAACATCATTATTTGGAAGTCTATTACGTTTCCGTTCAAAAAATTTTGCCTTTCTGGCTGATATTGAGAAGGCGTTTCTTCAAATTGGACTTAGTGAAATGTGTCGCGATTATGTACGATTTTTATGGTTTGATGGCATTGAAAATCTTTATTTTAATATGTTACCTGATGCAAAGCTTGCAACATTTTGTCTTTGTAGAGTTTTAGTTGGTGTTACTTCTTCACCTTTTTTGCTTAATGCTACTATAAAATTACATGTGGAAATGTATTTAAACAGTTACCCCACTTATATTCTTAAACTTTTACAAAGCCTTCATGTGGATGGTTTGAACTCTTCACTGATGAAGTTAATAATAGCATAAACCTTTATAGGTGGTGTAAATTGATATTAAAGAAAGGTGTTTTCAACCTTCGAAAATTCGAATCAAACTCTAAGGTATTAGAAGATGTCTTTTGTGAAAGTGACTTTACACCTAAACCTAAAACCAAAGTCCTTGGTGTTTCCTGGGACAAGCAAAAGGATATTCTGATTTTTTACTTTAATGATCTAATGAAGATCGCAGTTGATATTTCGAAGAAAAAAGAAGTTCTTAAATTTGTTGCAAGTATTTATGATCCATTAGGACTTATAAATCCAGTGGTAGTCAAATTAAAAGTATTGTTCCAAAATTTAAATGTTAGCAAGATGAGTTGGGAAGATTAAATTTTTTTATATATTTAATAAAAAAGACTTTTTTCAAATATTTTTTCAAATATTTAAAAAAGTATATTTTTAAAAAAAACATTTCATACATAGAAAAGAAAAAACGTTTTTTCTCTAAAGTCACATGTCTGTAATTCCGTAATTATCATCATATGTTTTTTTATCCCAAATTTCAAGAGCACAAGAACAAGCTTCGTTAAAAGTCGATAAATTTTCGTCTAATTTCAAATTAAAACCTAAAAAATCCTTCGAATTTTTTTTCAAGTAATCTATAAATGTAGACCATTTGTTGCCGTCCGCACTTTTCATTTCCTCTTGAATTTTAAAAAAATCCTCACTCTGCATAAACAAATCCTTTCTTATAATATCTGACCTACCGTTGGTTTCACAACAAAAAGAAAAAGTGTATTTTAAAACGCACTGCCATTTGAATGCAAGATAGCCGCCTCTCAAAAAACTTATAACCAACGGCGGATTACCGTAGCAACTTGCAAAAACATTAACACCATACGCGCAACCGTCCCTACTTTGGTAACTAGTACCAGGGTCCAATATTAAATCGATAAGACAATCTATTTTTTCACATCCCTTTAATCTCGATCTTTGAACGCGATCACGATCATTAGCTAATATACTTGATATGTATTGGTAAAGCGACATTTCGTAATAGTAGTTGTCATCACTTTGAATGTTTCGTTGAAGACGAAATGTAATATTTACTTTTCTTTTCCTCAGCTCATAAACAAATTAAATACGCTCTAAAAATACCTTTAACTTAGACTCCACCGTAACCGAGTTGTTCACTTCGCTTTTTCTTATTTTCATATTTTTCAAAAAATATATATAAAAAATAACTTCGTAAATTTCAGCATCAAAATCAGAATATGTTATCTTTTTTAACATTTGCAATGTTGACGAATAATCTGTGTACAAAAAATTACGATATCCCAACTTCTCATGTTTTGTTTGTCGAAAATATTCTGCAGCGATGTCATAAATGCATTGCAAATCGCCAATCAAAATAAAATACTCTAAAAAAGAACAAGGCTCGTATAAACAGTTTCCAAATCCAGCACACAACTCGCTCGAATGGGCCATTAAAAAGCTTCTTAATGCAAAATACATTTTTTTCTAAAAAAAAAATTTTTATTTTTTGTGAAAAAACAGAAAAAAATTTGCAATAACAAAAAATAAAACATTTAAAAAAAATAAAACTAAGCAATAGCAATATGAATACAATAACAAAGATAAACAAATAAAACATGCTGTTTTCATGGGTTTTTTTCAAAAAACATTAAAAATATTTTTATTGTTAAAAAGGAAACAAATAAAATTTGGTTGTTTTTAAAAGGTTTTTTAAAAAAAATAATGTTATTTTTTAAAAAATGTTTTTTGCATTTCTTTGCTTTCAAATATATAATAAAAAAAGAAAATAACAAATAATTTTTAAAAAATCTTTTTTCCAAAAAAATATAAAATACATTTTATTAATTGTCTTCCTCATCTGAAACTATTTTTTGTCTTCTTTTTTTTGTTTGCGGTTCCTCATTGTTATCGATCTTTTCATCAATGAGAACGATCTTTTTATCTAACCTCGCACAACAAACAGTGTTTCCCCCTTCTTGTTAACTCTAGTCACGTTAGGAAAATACGCACGGATGAAAAACTGTCCAACAAGCGAAATATTCAATAATGTCACTTGAGAAGGATTTACCAGTATGCCACGATTAAAGTCGCTTCCATCACAAAAAATCTAACTTTTTTTTATTTGGTCGTATTGGGCAATCATTCCCACTGTCGCCAAACATACGATGACTTATTTTGAAATTCAACATCTGAGAATTGATAAATTCCTGGTGCAAAAGAATCGCTACCAATAAATTTTGCTTTTTTAAGAAAAAGATTGGAGCCAGCCGATAAGCATTTGGATCCTAATATCACCAGGTTGTTCATGTATAACAAAGATCGGATTGCGCAGAACGAGGAATGTTTAAAAAAAAAAAATTTTCCTGATTTTGCGTTTAAAAGCGAAATAAAAACATTTAAGAATTTCAAACTCGATGAAAAATGGGCATTTAAAACGCCGCAAAGTGTTACGTTAAAAAAAGGAGTACCCGTTATTTGTGTTCGAAATATACCCGAGCTAGGCGTTGTTAATGGCACGCAAGGCGTTGTAAAGTCAGTGAACCAAGAGCGAGTCGTCATGACGGTAAACGAACAACCAATTGTAATCACGATCCAAACGGAAATGTTAAATGACTCTAAAAGAAACGTTATGGCCGAATGCAAAGGAATGCCTCTTGTGGTAGCGTATTCACAAAGTGCAAGGTCTCACTCTTTCAAAAGTTGTTATTCATTTAAATAGACCACGGTTTACGTGGCATTTGTTTTATGTGGCTCTGTCGAGAGCACAAACACGCAAAAGCGTTTACATTATAGCCCAACAATCATTTTTTTAAACTTTTTTATACAATATTAAAATTCACCCGTCTCACAGTGACCCAGATTAACCTAAAAATGGCAAAAAGTCCGAAAAAAAAAGTGGAAGTTTTATAATTTTTAGACTTAAAATGTTAAAGTAAACTACTTTTTGGTCTAAAATCAACTTTAAATAATTTTAAAGATATTATTATTGTGTAATTATAAAGGGATATATGCGTAAAAAGTTAAATTTATCACCATAAAATTATGAAAATCTAAGGTATGGTTATCTTGTAAGCAACCTTATTTTCCACCTCCATAAAAAACTTTATCATTATTTTTGTTAAAGTAATGAGTGCTTAGATATTTAAAATTTATTTACTTTTTTTTTTTAGATTTAAAAAGTAAGTTTTTTTAAATTTTTCTTTCAAAAATTAAAATTTTAGTACACAAGTTTAAACATAAGTGCCAGCCAAAAAAAAGTTCTACGTTGTTCCACGTTCATTTTTAGTGAAATAAAACCACTAATCTATAGCCAAGTTAACTCTGCAATATTTGCTGCAACCTCCTGCTCCTTAAGGAGATATTTTAAATTGATTCATGCATAGTTTTGTCAAATGCAACACCGCCCCTCCCTTTCCAATTTAAAAATAATTTTCGGACGCTTGTGTAATAATATACAATCTAGTATTTACCTTCTATTTTGAAAATAAAAGAAATCTAATCATAATATTATTTGGAAAAAAAAAATTAAGCTTCAAAAGTGAAATGAAAAGGTTGGATTTATTTTTAAAAATTCGCGAATCTGAAACAAATAACGAAGCACTTCCTGAAATACTTGTTGAATTTATCAAAAAATCCGAAATAATTTCTAAAGACAAACTTGGTGAACTAAATAGATTTGTACAGATTTTTATTTCGAAAGTGAAAAATAAGCTTAAAAAATATTGTAGAAACTATGAAAAGTTTTTAAAGTACGAAAATAATTGGCTCGGAAAAAATCTCATTAATTATAGTGTGTCTTTTCATCCTAGATCTGGAAGACCAATTAAGGAATGGGGAGATCTTTGTGAAAGAAGTAAAAGAGCAAAGATTGCAGATTTAGCTAATGAACACCATGTAGCTCTATCTCTTGCTGCATCAAAGAGTGCTAAATCAGCAGAAGAAAACGATTCAGCTTATATTTTGAAGAGAACTTCTAAATGTGTTGATGTAGCCCAGATGAGAAGAAGTATTGATTCCTTGACTCCAACAACTATGAAACTAGAGGAGGCTCTTGCCCTGAAAACGCAAACTGACTTAAGTGATTCACAATACCAAATGTTGAGAAATTCAGCTCTTTCTCACAATGTAAAAATATATCCTAGTCTTAATAAACTTGGGGAAGAAAAGCTGAAATGTTATCCTGAAGGTATTCAATTTAATGAAATGTCAGCAAAATGCTCATTACAAAGTATGCTAAATCATACAGTTACTAGGATTATAGATATGATTGATTTAAAGGAAAGTTGTAAAGTTGAGATGAATGGAATTTTGTATGTGAAAATTGGGTTTGATGGAGCTTCAAGTCAAAGTATTTACAAACAAAAATTTGATAGCCTTAATTTTACATTTAGGTTATAAAATGGAAATCCAGAAGTTTCAAGCCAGAACTGAAAAAGAGAAGCTAACTGTAAATTTAAAGAAGAACTTTATTAAATCAAAGTTCAGAGAAAAGTTGAGTCTCATTGTTGACCAGCCCAAAGTAGGCTTTGGTAATAGCAATGATGGAAATACTTCAAGAAGAGCATTTGAGAACTCTGCGATTTTCTCTGAAGTAACAGGGGTTGATATGGAAGTTATAAAGAGAATGCACATTGTCCTTATTACAATATCCTCTGGGTACCATATCGATAGTAATCAATTTGAAGTTTATTGTACTGATACAGCTAAAATTATAGTTAATAAATATGGTTGGTATATAATGCCACCCAGTGTTCACAAAATTCTGATACATGGTTGCTACATTTCAAAGCAATTTGATTTGCCAATTGCCCAATACTCTGAGGAAGCTTAGGAAAGTCTAAACAAGCAAATCCGATATGTAAGGTTACATCACACGACAAAAATATCAAGAATTAACACAATGAAAGATCAGATGCACGACCTTTTGATTAGATCGGATCAAAAAATATCCAGCATTTCATTTGTAAAACACAGGAGTTATCAAGGAAGAACTTTGCCTCCAGAGGTAGTGAACTTATTAGTAATTTAAATTGTAAAAAGATTTTAATGTTCTGACTTGTTTATTTTTGTATTATAGATTGCGTTAAAAACTCATAACGCGCTTTGTTAATCGTCTGCGCGCATTTAGCAAATTCGCGCGCGTTGAACGCGTGTGCAAGTCTTTAACGCGTGCTCGAGCGTTAGTGTAATAATAAAATAATGTTATATTTTGGGTCAAGGAAGCTAAGTTTTTTACTAAAAATATTATTTACAAATTTTAAAGTCCTCTAACGCGTGTTTTGACGCGTACATGTGCATTATACGGGTAATAAGTGCATGTAAAAAAAAATTTAAGTTGCTAATTCGAATTCCTTGACCCCAAAAACTTCATTTTGATGCATAGTATAAGCTTAATGTACATGTTTATAATAGTTTAGTAATTTTTGCCGCTTTTAACTTAATCTGGGTCACTGTGCGTCTGTTGAGTCTTTTTATTTAAACTTAACTAAACGTTTAACTGAAGATAATAAACTTTGTAACAAGCGTATTAAATTAGATATGTAAATTGTACGTTTTTCAAATAATATTTATACTTTTTTAATAAAAAAACATGTGTAAAAATGATATCATTAAAATTTTTTTAAAAAAAACATTGATTTTATTAGTTATTTGTTTTTTATAAACACAGTAAAGTCCACGTCCTCTGCGTGGTTAGGAACGTATTTTTGGTTTTTCTCTCGAGCTCTTGCATACTCCTCAAAATGACGCGCAGTACCTTTACTTCTAGCCATTATTAGGCAGTATACGAACTAACACCTGCTAACCACCTTTGAACACCAACTAACACCCTGCTACACTGGCTAACGCTACACCGGCTAATGCAATTTTGACACCTGTCAACGCCAACCTTTCAACACCGCACCGGATAATCGCGCTTTAAACAAGCCAACCTTTCAACATCCCAACCTTTTTAAACACCAACTGTTTTAAACCCCCCCCCCCCCCCATTTTTATAAGAAAAGAAGAGAGAAAATTGTTTTATATTCTTATATTGTTCTAAAGTAAGTTTTTAATGAGACTATGCCATCATCACATAGTAGACAAAGCGGAGAACAAAGGCAATTTGCTCAGTATGAGAGACGTCAGGCGTTCCATCGACAAGTATGGAATAGTAAATTGCTATATGAGCCTCTATAATAACGGCACCGCGGACAATTCTTCCACACTCTTTGATATATTCATTTTAAGAATTCCAACCCAAATAATGAGCAACAAATTGTTTACCTTCTTGTTGGCCGCAAGAAACTTCTTTTAGGTGTAACTGAAGAGTCTTGTTGTGCTTTGCGAGTAGCTCTAGAGTTGCAAGAAAGTTGCCGTTATTGTCATCACCAATCATTTTTGATGAGCCTAAAACAATGATTATAATTACACAAATAAATCACGACATTTTAATTAGAGTGCAGATAAATTAAAATGTAAATATAAATATAACAATTAACGTTCATAAATATACCTCTAAAGCTAAGGTTGCGTGATGCTAAGAAGAGAATTACATCTAAGATGCACCGCAGAATTTCACGCCACCTAGCTGCCTCATTTCTTAACAATTTTTCTAGACTTGAATCAATCCCACACTGATATTCCATGCTTTCCAGCGCTGTTTTCCACTTAATGTAATAGTTTCGATGGTGAAGATTGTTTTGGTGGCTTTTTACTTTTTACTGTCAGCTAGCTTTCTCCAGTTTCCATTGATGCCACCATTGCAACGTAGAAGATGCAATTGATTACCAGCCCCGCAAGCTTGCTTGCTTCCAAAAAGTGAGCACAAAAAGCAAAAAATTATTTTATAAGTTGCACTCTAAAGAAGCCAATCTCTGTTTATTTTTTCCACGTTGCGAGTTATTTCGTGGAAAACTGATTCAGGAACCTTAATCTTGTTCGAGTCTCTCGGAAAAGATGAAGAATTTTTAGGATGCCCCTGAAGAACAACTGCATCACGTTCTACTTTAGACATACTTTCAGCCCACAAAGCAGGATCGTTTGTAGTAATTGCCTTAACCATCTTATTTTTATACTAATATTTCAAATAAATATTTAAATAAGTATATTATTTACACAAGCTCAAAATGATTATTAAAAGAATCTTCGCAAAGCAAAATTTACTAATACATTGTTTCCATTTTCAGCTCTTGTTGATGACATTGTGCTACTTGAAGCAGTGCTTCTTCTGAGCTCAAAAATTTTCATAAGACTCATTTGCAAAGCCATCCTTTAGAAAATGAAAAAAAAGATTTAAAAATCTCTTGATTTATATAGCAATAATATAATAAAGAGATATATGAAAAAGAAGGTTATGTTTACATTAATGAACTTACTATTTCAAAAGCTTGACGTGTCTGGGAGGAATTTGTAGTAATCAATCTGGAAACTGCAGGCCTTTTCCCATCCTTTTTTTTTTAACTCGTATACCACAATCTTCGAATGTACGTTTAATTTTTGCTTATTTGCTGTCTTATTTGCCGCATTTTTTCTGTTTTGACAGCCAGAATCTTTTTTCTTGAAAATGAACATGTTTTGTTTTTACAAAACAGAATAATTCAAGTATTAAAGCTATTTTTATGTTACTTAGCGAATCTAAATGAAGCATTGGAATCTCAGTTATGCAATGTACTTTAACTCTTGTTA
Organism: Hydra vulgaris; assembly: GCF_038396675.1. Classification (NCBI taxonomy): domain Eukaryota; kingdom Metazoa; phylum Cnidaria; class Hydrozoa; order Anthoathecata; family Hydridae; genus Hydra; species Hydra vulgaris. The sequence continues at coordinate 67,126,753 of NC_088920.1, read as the reverse complement.
TATATATAACAATATATATATATATATATATATATATATATATATATATATATATATATATATATATATATATATATATATATATATATATATATATATATATATATATATATGTATATATATATATGTATATATATATGTATATATATATGTATATATGTATGTATATATATACACATATATATATGCATATATACATGTATATATATATATATATGTATGTATGTATACATATAATATATATATAGATATACATAACTGAATTGTTTATAAAAAACACATGTATATATCTATATATATTATATATATATACATACATACATACATATATATATATATATTTATATATAAATATATATATATGTATATATATATATATATATATATATATATATATATATATATATATATATATATATATATATATATATATATGGTAAAACTTTTTTCTTTTTTCTACAATATATTCAAGTAAAAAAAACATTTATTTGAAGTCCAACGACATAATTGACATCCCCTAGGCACGCCCCTGAATTTCAAAACATTTAAACTCGTTATTAAAAAATTAACATATTTTTAGTTACAAATTTAAACATTTAAACCATTTAAACAAAATCATCAAAAATATTCAAACTATCTATTTATTCAAATTTATGTAAAGTTTGATATACGTTATATATTAGGCGTTGGTTAAAAGTGTTAACAATATTGTCTAGTATAATATTAGATAATATTGTATAATATTATCAATAAAAATTGAAAACGTTTAAGTGACACTTAATAAGTGCATACAGGTATACGTACCGCAAAAACAACCGTACCGCAAAAACCACAATGTTGGCTGAAGTGACCTTGCATGTAGAAAAAGATTCAAAAAACTTGATATAATATGATAGCTATTATGTCAGCCTATAAATTAAAGCAGTGGTTATTTGCTAATTTGTAATCAATTATTAGAACAAGGAGTTTTCCTGATCTTATTGAAGAAAGATTTCTCTACAAATACTCCACAAATTTTATGGATTTTTGCAAAGAACACAATTGCAATCGTATTTACAGAAATGCTGCTTTGACCGACATCAATCATATCCAAAGCGTGTTTTTTTACTAATTTAAAAGAATCGGAAGTTGACTTTATCGCTCAGAGAAAATAAATTTCCTTGAAACATTATAACTTATTTCGAAATATATTTGATTTGATTTCATTTATAAACATGAAAAACCGCTATAAACAAGAAGCAAATTTTTTTTTTATCTAAGTGTTTCTAAAACTTAAATCGGATAATAAAACTTAAATCTAATTCACTTGACTTCAGTAAAAAATTATTTTTAAACATAATATAAGCTTAAACATAATATAAGCTGGCATATATTATGCCAACTTTTTTATTTTTTATTAAAAATAAAAATGTTAGCATAATACACGTTGCATTCAACAGAAACAACAGAAGATTTTGATCCACAATAAATATTTATTGCCATGGGAGAACACTGCTTCAAATGTGTTACAACTCCTTTGTTTATTTCTTGTATATTGCTCGCACCATCAAAAGGCCCACACAAATTAAACTAAATAAAACTTCTACAATGTAACTAAGAAATGCTAACTTTTTTTTAGACAGATTATTTTTTATTTTTTTAAATAAAATTTAAAAAATATTAAACTATATAATTAAATCTTAAATAATAATCTTGACTAGCACTTTAAATAATAAGCAAATTTTTATTTTTTATAGTTAAAAAATAAATTATCAATTAAATTTGAATGTTGTTTGGAAAAAGACAAAAAAAATTTCTTATGAAAAAACTTATACATATTTAAACTTATACAATTTATTTTTTAAAACATTCCTCATATGTTTGCTTTCTTACAATATAGTTTATAAAGTTTTAATTTATTTTAAAATGTTTTCCAGATTTATTATGTCCTTTCAAATGGCTATTTCAGTATAATGGCATTAGGCTATTTCCAAAAAATCATATACTGAAAATCGTGTATATTTTGTCTATTATTTTCATAATAATAAAACTATCTATCTGCAATTTACTCTCATTTAATTCTAATCTATTTAAATATTTTGTAAATAAAGAATGGTTTTGATTGGTATTTTCTTATTGTAATAGAATGTAGGCATTTTAAGAATAATTACAACAATTAAAATTTTTAAAATAAAAGTGAACATATATCAAGCGCTTTTTTTTTATATATATAAGTAGTAATACTATTTATAGCAAAACACTTTTATCATATTATATATAAAACAATCTTTTAAAACGATAATTTTTTTTTAATATCTTTTTTGTTTTCAAAGTTAATTTAATGGTTATTAATTTGATCATAATATCAAATTATTTCAAGTGGTTTTTTTATTTGTTAAATACTTGGGTATTTGCACTAGAGTAAAAATTTCAATTATAAAAGCATGTAGTTTTTTTTGTTTCGAAAATTGTTTGTTTATGCGACACAATGATCGCAAAAAGTGACCAACGGAGCCGTCCAGTCACGTAGATCTGGGAGATGTGAAAATAGAAGTAGATTGTAGATGATGTCATTGGGCGAGAATCATAAATGAATGTAAAGACTATTTTGTAGGAGGAAGAAAATTTTAGGACTCAGGGATTAGGTGAACAATAACTCACGCTCTAGTCATACTAAACAAATGATAAAACAATGGTCTATGAGTAAACAAGTCAATATCGATCCGCTGGTTCATTAAAGGCAACCATGGCTAAAATTATCGCACCATACAAAAACAATAAAATAAGTAGATAACAAAATATAAAGTAAAATGATACAAAATATAAGTACGAGCAATATAAAAAGAAAAAATAGGCTAGTAAATGTGCTACTATATATGGTCCAAACTCTAGATAACCAACTGAAAACTGATAATCACCTGTGTGAGATAAAAGTATATAAATGTCATTAATGTAACAAATTCATAATATAAAGCTCACAAAGCGCTATAATACGTGGGTGTAAGAGGTAAAAAAATGTTGGTGCCATGGTAACCAATCAGAATTAAGTAGTGCATAATGGTGATCCCCCTCCTCAGGAGTGCACTGCGATCACCAATGACGTTTCGGAGAGCCCGAGACCTGCACTAACGCCACTCGTCAGGGGCGTGTCCTTGCAACAGATCTCACCGCCTGCACTCTACGTCATGCTAGTCAATATTGCAATATAACAGGACTACACTACAAAAGCCAAAAATCCCAATCCCTATCCCAGTTTTTAATACAGCTCCAACATTCTTAGAGATCTCATGAGGGTGGTAAGGGATGCGCGTGGTGTAAATATAAGCAAATATGTTGATACATATAAATATCATGTACACTTACATTAGAAAAGACAAACGTGTACACATGCATGTATGCGTATGTATAAAAATAAACAATTTAATGTATAGAAATAACACAAAGCAAATAGAAAATAGAAATTAATAATTATGAGTAAATTACCGTTTCTTTTATGGCTGAAATGTGTCTTATAAATATAATACGTAAATATCACTTCATAATCATCGAAACTCAGAATGTTTGTCGTTAGTATAAAAGTAGTTAGTTGAAAATATGGTAGAAAATCTGGTGACTCCAATAGTATGAGAAATATAAATCATGCCTGATAAGTAGAGACAAAAGCTATCACACAAAACAGACTCAGATAAATTAAAAAATGATTGGCCAGAGATAAAAAAATACAGACATATAATCAGTAGGCAGAGAATAGTGACAAAAATAAACAGATGAGACAATAAATGCGATTTTATACTAATAGCTCATAACCACTGAAAAACGTAACGTTTAAAAACAATATTGTTGACAAAACGACCTAACGAACGTTAGTGAACACTGTATAGTGCAAACCACAACAAACTAACTTAGCGACGTCAGATCAAGAAAACTAGATAGAAACAAAAAAGAAACAAAAAACCTTATAGATTGTGATATGTCTAAACTTATCTAGTGGTATAGTTCAGTACAAACAAACCAAGAATACATTTGTTTTAAAAATACGCTAATACGTAATTTTGTGAAAAATTTTCGCGCTCTTTTGCTTCTCACAAATATGCGGTCTCATTCACACGTAATAACACAAATCTGAATAAATTTACAAGGATAAGGTCAAAAAAAGATTACGAACAAAAGTATATAATAAAGAACAAATATTTGATAAACTGATTTTAGAGACTGTTGATGTCTACAGGTGTGATGGTGTTGTGCATTAGTATGTATCGTTTGGTCGTCTCGTCTGGTCTCGTTATGTTTTCGTTCACTTTCAAATCGGGTGAATAGAAAGCTAAACACACTCACTCCTTGCGCTTATGGGCTAGCACATCAGAGCCAGACGTAAGACCTACAGAATGGATTTCAATTGATCAAATGCACACATTAGTCACCGTAGGCCACAAGCCATCGCTCTTAGTCAAAAGAGCTACTGCCCCGTGCTGGTGTGGAATGATGTGCTATGGAGTGAGATTTTAGATCCGAGCACATAGTCAGCGAGCGCTGATCCGATGTGCATTGTGGAGCTTCCGAATGAACGTGTGCGTGAGTGTTAGCGTAGCCATTAGGTTATTGAGCGCCGTAACCACATCCAGCGGGATAGCCTAATGTCCGTATTGTCGTTGTAGTGTACATTGGAAGAAGTCGGGGCTCACCAGCCACAAAGAATAAATTTGTTTGTTTATGCGACACAATGGTCGCAAAAAGTGACCAACGGAGCCGTCCAGTTACGTAGACCTGGGAGATGTGAAAATAAAAACAGATTGTAGATGGTGTCATTGAATAAAAAATAAAAATCATAAGAAAATATAAAATGTGTGGCGAGACTTTTGTGAAGTAGAAAAACGAAGAATATATGATAAGGGGGTATGGGGAGGAACAACTAACGCTCTAGTCACTCTGAGTGTTGAACATATGCAACAAAGAACAAATATTTGATATACTGATTTTAGAGACTGTTGATGTCTACAGGTGTGATGGTGTAGTGCATTAGTATGTACCGTTTGGTCGTCTTGTATGGTCTCGTTATGTTTTCGTTCACTTTCAAATCGGGTGAATAGAAAGCTAAACACACTCACTCCTTGCGCTTATGGGCTAGCACATCAGAGCCAGACGTAAGACCTACAGAATGGATTTCAATTGATCGAATGCACACATTAGTCACCATAGGCCACAAGCCATCGCTCTTAGTCAAAAGAGCTACTGCCCCGTGCTGGTGTGGAATGATGTGCTATGGAGTGAGATTTTAGATCCGAGCACATAGTCAGCGAGCGCTGATCCGACGTGCATTGTGGAGCTTCCGAATGAACGTGTGCGTGAGTGTTAGCGTAGCCATTAGGTTATTGAGCGCCGTAACCACATCCAGCGGGATAGCCTAATGTCCGTATTGTCGTTGTAGTGTACATTGGAAGAAGTCGGGGCTCACCAGCCACAAAGAATAAATTTGTTTGTTTATGCGACACAATGGTCGCAAAAAGTGCTTTTTTTTTATATATATAAGTAGTAATACTATTTATAGCAAAACACTTTTATCATATTATATATAAAACAATCTTTTAAAACGATAATTTTTTTTTAATATCTTTTTTGTTTTCAAAGTTAATTTAATGGTTATTAATTTGATCATAATATCAAATTATTTTAAGTGGTTTTTTTATTTGTTAAATACTTGGGTATTTGCACTAGAGTAAAAATTTCAATTATAAAAGCGTGTAGTTTTTTTTTTTCGAAAATAATATAAAAATGTTATTGATTTTTAATAGGTTAAAAACACGATGCAAATTTTGTTTAAAACACTGCAATGACATCTTTAGAATCAAGGTTACGTTGAATCAAATATAATCATAGTAAAAAGCGAGAACACGTGTATAGCCTATAAAATGTTATTTTAAAAATAACAATATTTTTTTTTAGGTATACCTATCTTGTGTTTTTTGTGGTGCATCGGGTATTTTCTCCAAGATTACGTTAGCATGCTAACGTAAAACCTTTAAATAAAACCAGTTACTGCAGTAACTGATTTTATTTAAAGCAGATCAAATAATATTAGGACACGCCAAATTTCAGCTTCATTGGTTCACTAGCTGCAGAGATACGATCGATAAATTGAATGCGGTTTTTGGGGTACACATACAAAAAACAATAAAAGTTCAGTTAACAATAACAAGGTTATTGTTATAATAGGTTTGTAATCTACGCTTTAATTTTCCTAATGTATATGTTTGTTAATATATTATTACAATACAATAATGACTTATGTTTCTCGATATTGTTAACATTTTATCAACGTTTAATCAAAAACGTTTAATTAACGTTGACATTAAAAAGCAAGGTCACCACGGGAAACAAATTGTGTTTTCCGTGGCGACCTCGAATTTGTGGTATTTGTTACAAATAGGTTTTAAACGGTAAAATCCTAATATTTAAAGTTATTTTGAATTTTTTTCAAAGTAAAAGAGTTGAACTACGAGTCAAAAAAGTTCGGTTAAGTTTAGTAGATTTATAAATAGCTTTCTTACTATTTTGAATTTGATAATTTAAAATTTAGAGTTAAGTTCATAAGTTAGAATTATGTTATAGAAATTTGTTAATTTATTTTTACAAAGTGCCGTTTGAAATAAAGCTAAATAAAGCTAAGTAAAAGTAAGGTCCTACCGAGATTTGAACTCGGATCGCTGGATTCAAAGTCCAGAGTGCTAACCATTACACCATAGAACCGTACACGAAATCAGATGTATTTTTGTATTAATTATTAAAACTAAATATATAAATACTTTAAAATTATAATACGTCATTTATTTTTCTTATTCGAGTTTTTATTCAGTAGTTTTTAAAGCACTGTATTGTATTTGATAAATTATAATATTTTAATTACTTTTTGTAATAAATCTTTTAAATGTTAAAGTTATGAGTTTTAAAATCGTGAAGATCGTTATAGAAGCATGCGAATAAAATGTTTAGAATAAAATGAATAGAATTTATTTTATTTTTTTTAATTTTAACAAAATAGATTATTACGTTGTTCGTCAACCTGTTGTTTTATGTTTATATTTATATTATACGTATTGATGGTGTTCTATTGACGTCACGATGTAAACATTACTATTCCGACGCCATCTTGTAGGTCAAACTAACGCATTAGCTTAAGGAGCTTTAACGCAAGGCCAATTACTATTATCTGTTAATGTGGTTCCTATAGAAAAAGATTGTTAAAAAGTTTATTATTTTGATTAAATTTATATAGAATTTAATTCTCTTTCTCATGATGTAATTAATTTTTTTTTGTTTAAACTAAAACTCAATATTAAATAACTTGTTTTCTAAACACTGCCAAACAAGTTAATTAACCTTAGCAACTAAGTAAATTGCAATTAATATAATCTGAAACATTCTCAAACTTAATAAATAACCAAAAAAATAAATACAACTATTTGTGTTAACATTTTAAAAACCTTATGTTATGTATTCTAAGGCATTTTATTAAATTTTTGTTTTGAATTAATTTACATGACTCATAGTACAGTAAACATAGTTTGGTTGTTTAAGTATGCTCAATAAAGTATTAAATGGTTTTAGTATTTTTAATTGCTCTGTATATAAATAATATGCTGATGTTTATTCTATTGTAGTATCTAAAAGTGTTTAATATTTTTTAACAATAATACAATACAAGCAAGCAAAACCACAAACTTAGAAGAATGTGTCATTTTAGAGGCAATCAACACTCATGCAAAAAACGTACAAAAAGTTACAGAAGTTCCAAATGATTACGATTTTACTATAAACTAAAATACTGCAAACTTAAAATTGTTGAAAATTTATGTTAACCTTTAGCTGACATTCCAGAATGTTTTCCATAAAACATAGACTTTATATTTACAATTCCACTCCTCACATGGTTGCTGTTCATAAGTTTTACTTTAAAGTTAAAAGTTGTGTGTTTAAAATATAGCTGCTCTTTACATCAAATTCTGAAGCGAAAAAAGTAGACGCATTTGTTTAAAGTTCGATATGAAGGTCTTCAATAAATAGGAAGTAGAAGATATGAAGCAAATCAAAAAATTTATGAAATAAGTTGTAACATTTCAAGGACTTTTACGTAGAGTACAAGTATATTGTATGTTGATCTTGTGCCACCAAATAAACATTTCTAAAATCATATGAAGCTGTTGCAGTATTATTTATGGCTTGTCCTGCTTAAAGAAATTAAAAAAATTGGAAAAAAGACTATTCATCATTGAATAGAGTTGTAAAACCTTATTACGGTAATAAAATGGTATTAATGTATTGTCAGAGCACCGCGAATCATGTAAAATTGTGGAATGCAGATAAAAATATTGATTATCATTTAAAAAATTGATTTTACTTCATGGATTAGTTAGCAAAGTCTACATTACAATGTTTACCCAGGTTTTCAATTTTACTACATGGATTAATTTGCAACACTGAAGTTAGCTTGTGTAGTTTTGTCTTATTGAATTCTATGATGCTTCTTAAGCTATTTTTGATGTCTGAAAACAAAAACAGCTTAAGCAAAGTTTTTACTCAAAGTTTAGAATGATGGAAAATCCTAAAAGCAGTCAAAAAAGAAGATTCTTTCATATTAAAAAGTGTTTAAGTTTTTGTGACTTATTAGTTATTTATGCTTTTATTTTTGTGTTTTCTCAAAGTAAAGTTTTTCAATGAGTACACCTTGAAAATATGCTCAAATTTACACAGCATATTTAAAAATATATATATAATCAACTTTTTTTAGTATTGTTTAATTGTGTACAATATAATTTCATTATTAATGAAAAAAAATCTGTTTCAAAAACTCAACAAAAGTGTAGTTTTTTTCTTTCCACAGGAACCATTACAATGATAATAAGCCTATAAGATATCGAGGTGGAAGCGGGTAAACCCCAAAAACTTAAAATTAAAAGTAAATGTCCATGAAATCCTCCACAAAAATGGATCTTCTGCAAGTCGTCAAATTTTTTCCAAATCCAAAATATTATATATTTTTTTAGTTCAACAATAGGTGTTTCACTGTATATATTGTTGTCAAAATGGAGGAATATGCTCAAACATTACAGGGTGCTGCTGCAATTCGGTATGTTGCAAAATTACAGCTTGTTAGTGGGGTAGACCCTTATAAATTGAAATTTAGCGAATGGGACACAAATCCTAAATCACTTCCTTCCGTGGAGTATCCAGACATTGAAAACTATTGCGTCTACACAAAAAGTGCTTATACAATGAATGAACTAAAATCTTATAAATCTCTAGATGCATACTACCAGTTCGTCAGCGGTTGGGTTTTTGATTTGGCAAGCTATGTTGTGAATAACCGTGTCATTGTTAAAGCCAAGGTAGGAATTAGCAATATCAACAATTTAAATATACACGTATACATATATGCTTACAATTATATATATATATATATATATATATATATATATATATATATATATATATATATATTCAAATATATATATATATATATCATTCAGGTGAGACACTCTCAGAGTATCAGCCGGCCACCACTACAACCTTGGATTATTGCTGAAAAGAGTAAAAACATTTTAGCTGCACACTGCAACTGTATGGCAGGTTTAGCAGAAACATGTACTCATGTCAGTGCCACGCTCTTTGCAATAGATGCTTCTGTGCGCTTAGAGAAAAGCCGAACTGTTACTGAAGAAGCAGCATACTGGATGCTACCATCAAATGTGAAGAAAGTAACATATTCTAGGCTAAAAGACATTGATTTTACATCGGCAACAACGATGAAAAAGAGTCTTGATAATAAGTTATCTCAGACACCTATTAGACAATATTATTTACAGCCTCTTCCGTTTGTAGAACCTCCCAACACTACGGAAATGAACAATCTTTTTTCAAAAATTACATGACACTGGCGCTAAACCAAGTATACTATCAATAGTACCTAACTTTGTTGAATCTTACGTTCCTAGGTTATTATCTTCCTTGTACCCCTGTGTTTCTGTAGAACTACGGAAAGACCGAGGCACATCAGCAACACTTGAGGATATAGATGAGTTGTGCACTCAAATTCTAACTAGTAACACGCTGCTTACAACTAAGGAAGCGTGTCAACTTGTAGAAGAGCAGACTAGAAGTCAAGCTGCAAGCCACATGTGGTTTAGATTCCGCGCAGGCAGAATAACTTCTTCAAATATGAAGAAAGCATGCATTACTTCGCCCTTAAAACCATCAATAAGCACTGTAAAATCTATATGCTATCCTTCATTACTTAAGTTTAAAACAGCGGCTACAGACTGGGGGTGTCAGCACGAATCAGGAGCTCTAGATTGCTATACTAACTTAATCAAAGACAAGCATACTGAATTAAAAATTTCTAAAAATGGCCTACATATCGACCACAACAACTCATATTTAGGAGCAACTCCAGATTCATTAGTATCTTGTAATTGCTGTGGCAAAGGAGTATTAGAAATAAAATGCCCATTTTGTCTTCGAGATATAGATATTTAGGGTTGCGTAGACAAAAGGTCATCACTGGAGAATGTTTATGGCAATTTGCATTTGAAAAAATCTCATGCACATTATTACCAGGTTCAAACACAAATGTTTGTGTGCAAAGTAAAGTTTTGCGATTACTTTGTTTGGACCAAAGCAAGTTCTCACTTGGAAAGAATATACCCTGATGAGGTTTAACTTAATTTATAAATTTTATTTTATGTTGTTATTTATATTTTTAAAATAAATGAAACTAATTTAAAGGTCTTCTGGAATGAAATTTTGCTTAAATCGCAACTATTCTTTGAAAAGGCAATCCTACCAGAAATAATTGGAGCCATTCATTCGAGGGCGCAACCTTCCTTACTCGAAAAGTTTAATACAACTACATCAGAAGTTGAAGCGGCTTTTTCTTGCACATCAGTAGTTGAAGCAGATATTTTTAGTACATCAGTTGGTGAAGCCACTATTTCTAGTACATCAGTAGTTGAAGCCGCTATTTCCACTACAATGGACCCCGATTGCAACATCGAACTATTCTGATTATGTCAAACGCCCTATGATGATTTGTATAATTATATTGGATGTGATCATGCAAGCTTCAATTACAAATGGTGTCACTATGAGTGTGTTAAATCTAAGTCTCCACCTAAGGGAGCATGGTTTGTCCCGAGTGTCGTAATTTGCCACAGTATAAAAAGACAGTTGGGTCAACCAAAAGTAAGTGACTCATAAATGACTAGATTAACATAAAAAAATGTATATATTAATATATTTATGTCACCCTTGTTATATTTTTAAATAATATAGTATATTTTACTAACATATTGAAACGGTATGTCATAATTTCCGTATTAATCAAAACGTACGATTGATTTGCAACAATTGGTAAGTGCGCAACTCACTGTAAAAATTTTGTTTACAGTCGTTATATTGTCTGCCTCGCACATTAAAAAATCAACTGGTAAAATTTCCTTTAATATAGTGTATTTGTTTCTTGCTTATCCAATCACTCTTTCTACATTGACTCTCGAATGGGCGATTTTTCTAGTACTTTCGACATCAACAGCTGATAGCTGCTTCTTTCCTCTTGTAAAGGCTGGGATTTTAACCTCAGCACACATAAGACCAACAGAGTCGGCTATGTTAAAACCTCGGTCAGCTAGCACTACATCTCCAGGGTTGAGCTTCTCAAGGAGCCCACATTGTTCGGTGATAAGTTTATCGCTAGTTCTCCCACCCCATCCCTGGGAAATGTAAGAAATAACGCCTTGTGGAACAATGCCGATCAAATATTTTACGGTGTTATGACTTTTATAGTTGCTCCATGTTTGTGCTCTGGCCATAAGATTTGAGGGTTTTTCAATAAAAATTTCAAAACAGTCTATGATGACAGCTATCTTAAGCCCAAAGTTTTGTCTAAACGATAATGGCATGGATTGTTGTAATTCTTTTCTTTCCGGCCAGAAAATCAGAGGTTTCATACGAACATATAATATGTGCAAAATATTCTTGAAAGTTTTTGACGCAACGGAATAGGAAATGTTAAACCGAAATGCTAAGTCTTGTAATGGGGTTCCAAGACGCAGCTTCATTAGCACAAGAATCACTTTTTGAAACTTAGATAGTCGCGAAAGCGCTGTTAGTGAAGTGTATGCTTCGACATGCTGAAATAAAGCCAATAACACTTTGCTACTGGGTAAGCCTGTGTAATAAAGAACTTTCTCATCATCGCTAAAAGACTCAATTGTTATTTGAAACGATAAGAGCTTTTCCTTCAAATTAATGTTTTCACTTAGAATTCGCCTATAATCTTTCGTCAGGAATTCGCTTTCATTATGTTGCGCTTCATCAGTCGTAAGGAATTTGATTCCATTACTTTGCTTCTTAGCAACAGAACCTTTCAACAAAAAAGTGCATATTTTAGGTTTTTCAATTGGATCGCTGATTGAAACCTCGCTAGTTGTTTCACTGGCAGCTCCCTCTGCAAAATGTAGCAAATCCTCTGCGGCAGCATACTGGTTTTTTTTTTCATCTCTATTTTGCGCACGAGAATATCTGAAAATAACATAAACCTGTGAGTTAAGGAATGTCAATGTTGAAGTTAAACAGTCGACAATAAAGTTGTCGTAAGAGAATGTGGACTAACACTTCGCTTAAAGCGTTACTTTATTTACTTTAAATTAGTATAAAATATTTTTGAAATTGACTGTGTAATTTTTTATAATACCAATGTAATGCTTTACAAAAGTTACGCAACACCATTTTAGTCCACTAACCTATAAAGCGCGTACCTTGCAACTTTTGAGGTTTTGGGGAGAGTGGAGGTGCCTGTCTTTTTATCTTGTGATTGCCTTTCTGATGCAGACAACAATAAACTAGGAACCCAATCTGGGTTGGTAACATTATATAATGCAGATGGTTTACCTATAAATAATAAATATGGCGTAAATATTAAGAACATATATATTGTACATATATAGAACTTTACAAGTAACATAATATGGCAGAATTCTATCAATTTCATACCTGAAATAAAGTGAGCAGAGCATACTTTCGAGAATTTGGTAGGTTCTTTTTGCCTATTAACTGCTGCAATCCATTCACAGCGCCTCTTAGATGATAACTCTTGGGTTTTACTACCATGATGCCTAATAATAGTGGGGAAGCTATGGAAAGACATTTTGCTACGGTCTGCTCTACTTGAGCAACCGTTGACAAAACAAGTACTTGGCATAGTTTTGCTAACAAGGATAAAATAATTTATAGTTTCTATAAAAAAAAAAAACAATGTTTTTACACATGTTTTAAAACAATCTTTTTTAAATGTATAATGAAAATAAATAAAAAATATTCTATAATTAAAAAATCTTTTAATTTAAACTTTTATTTCACCTATCAAATTCGAATTAGAGAAGTTGTATTTTATATAGTACACAATTCTAAAAGAAGTTGTCATGTATATTATTTTAAATTTTATTTTTTGTCAATTTGAACATATTTTTAAGATGTATTTGAAAATTGATTTCTTAAAAATCCAGATAACTTAAAACGTTCAGAATCATGTTTGTTTATAGTATCAACAAAAGGTTATGTTGTTAAGTCATTATTGAGATTAATTATTAAGTTCCAGTTGTTTGCATTCATCGTTGAATTCAATGAAATCATTAAAAATCTGCACATGTCCAACACACTTTACTTTCAGTGGTATATAGAATTGTACATAAGGCCCACAACTAACAACATCTTTAAATAAAAAAGAGTCACCTCTTCTGAGAAAATCATTGCACGTTTATCAATGAAATAAAAAAGATCTTCTAAACATTATTGTTTGAATGGATACATATACTCCTTGAAAATGTTTTAATACTTACAGATTTACTATAGATTTACTAATAGAAGTCATTGAAATGTTGCAACTTATTTCAAAAAAATTTTTAATTTGATTTGTGCCTTTTCCTACATATCTTAAAGCTAATGTAGATCTTCCAATGAATTTCATCTACTATATATACTTTTATTTCCAGTAGAATTCAATGTAAAGAACGGTTAATTAAAAACACTGCTTTTAAGCAAGCTTTTAAAGTCAAAGTTTAACTTATGAACAGCACTCATGTGATAAGTTAAATAGTCAATAAAAAGTCAATGTTTTATGAAAAACATTCTTGACATGACAGCAAAAAGATACACATATATTTTCAACAACTCAAAGTTTATAATAAAGTTATAATCATTTGGATCCTTTGCAACTTGTTTACGTTTTTTGCACGAGTGTTGATTGCCTCTAAAATGACACATTCTTCTAAGTTTGTGGTTTTGCTTGTTGCCAATTATTATTGTTACTAATTACTATTAAATACTTTTAACATATTACAGCTATTAAATAAGTAATTTATATGCATAGCATTTTAAAATAATAATGCAATTTAATAAACTTATTTAACATGCTTAAACAACCAAAATGTTTTTGCTGTTTCTGAGTTATGGTAGTTACTAATTGATAAAAAAAAAATATATATATATATATATATATATATATATATATATATATATATATATATATATATATATATATATATATATATATATATATATATATATATATATATATAAAAGAATTGTATGTGTTATAATACTTAACAGAAGATCTTAAAAATGTAAAACACAAATAATTTAGTCTATTTTTGAATGGTTTGAAGTACTTTATGTTCAGTTTACTTAATTGCACATTACTTAAAACACACTTTTGAAAACAAGTTATTTAATAGAGTTTTATTTTAAGCAAAAATAAATTAATTATATCGTGAAATAGAGAATCAAATTCTACATAAATTTACTCAAAAATAACCTTTAAAAATTTATCCACTACAAGATATGTTATCTAAATAGTTGTAATTAAATACGTTATGTCAATAAACGTTCGCTTTGTTTACTTTTTTGCCATACAGTATGGCGGCCGCGAATTTTAACGTCACGTGATAGAATACCATCAATATATATTGTACGTATAATATAACTATAAACATAAAACATCAGGTTGAAGAAGAGCGTATTTATTTATTTTGTTAAAAATTGTTTCAAATAGTTATTCAGAGATATTTTAACTCCGTAAGTATTTGTGTTACTCGTTTTATCATACTGATATTTAGTAAATATCAATCATTATATATCAAATATTATTTATACTAGTTGTCTTCATTACGAGGACACATTTAAAATGGTAATTGTCTCCAATAATAATTTATGATCTATAATATAGAATAGATCTTCAAAAATAATTAAAAGCATATACTTTTTTAATCTAAACATGAATAGAAGGGTATAATAAACGTTTAGCCCTCCTCACGAGAAAAAAAAAACCGGTTTAAATTAAAAGAAACTGTCTAACTTCCAACTAATCCTGTTAAGTGAGGACTATTTCGACTGATAAGTTTTTGCTTAATACTACCCGTATTATTAAGTTTCGATTAGCCTGATAATATTTGTTAATTAGTAAGTACCTACTATTACTGGAGACGGTTAGCACAGATCGTGATAATGCCAACCTAACTGACCCAAGAACGCCACTTATATGGTGTGATAGCGTACACATCAAGGTACCCTTAATGCAAAATTTTAAAATTTTTTAATTTTGCTCGCGAAAATAATTTGAACATTCAAACTTTTTATTTTTTAATTATTTTAGTTATCTTATCTAAATGTTTTAATAAAAATATTTTTTTATTTAATCTTTATAAAATCTTTTTAACCATTTCTTAACATTTTCTTGCATTTTGACAGTAGTTTATACCTTAAAAAATGCTGATATTTTCACGCAATTCATAAGCCAAGTCAAATGCTTTAAATAACAAATCACTATTTTGGTCTATGAAATAAAAATGGTAGTTAAAGTTCGGCGAGTTACTTACTGGTAAAGTTACTAAACGGTAAGTTACCTGTAGTCTACCGGTAGCTTAATTTTAGTAATCGGTCACTTCCACACGGATCAACGGAAGTAAGTTAAAAGATTAAAATATTTATTTAAATGGATGTTCTTAAATCACATGCTTTTATATTTCATATTTTTATTAAATTTATCATAAATGTAACGTAAATTTTGTAAAACGGAATACTTTACGGAAAAAAAACACAAAAAAACTAACAGTTCTATTTGTATTTATCCGCGTACATTAATTAGTGCCCTAATCAACTGGATGTATTGCACCTTCTAACATCGTGTGCAATTTCTGTCTTCTTTCTCTATGTTTTCTCTAAAACAACTTCTTCTGTCTTTCACTCTATTATATCTTTGTTCTTCCAAAAATCACTTTACTCTTAGTCCGTAAAGCGGGTTATGACGCTCCTTGAATTAATGAACACCATTCATTAATTATATTTTACATTATTTTATGATTCAGAAAAATAAATTAGTTTAGCTATTTTTTAGTTAAATAGATATTTAACGCAACTTCTTTTTATGTAAGACAGTACCAAAAAAGAAACTTTTAAAATTTTCAATACTGGGCAACTGTTAGAAAAAGCAAATTTCCAAATTTATCTAAAATTGCAATCAGGTTTGTCACAGTTCCGACACCTTCCGCTTCTATTGAAACTCATCTTTATTAGACAAGGAAGATAAACAAAATTACTTATGCGATGGAAGCTATATTGAAGAAGATGAAGAAGCGATGACTTTATTAAGCTCTTTTTATGATTTGACTTAGTGACCAACTTTTTTAGCAGAGAATAAAAAGTTTATATTCTTGAAGTTTCAAATATTAATACTGTGTAAAGTTTAAAATTTTCTTATGTTGTATGCAACAGTTTAATCTTTGAAACTATATATAGTGTGAAAATATGAAAGTAGAGTTTTTAAACAACAAAAAATTATAATATATTTTTTCACCCATTTTTGTTACTCGTTTGTTATTAGATTTGTTCATTGTTTATTACAATGTTTTTTTCTTAATAATGTTATAAAACGTTTGTTTAGTTTTTATATTATTGCTAAATAAACATTTGATATTAATAGTTACAATTTATTAAACATCTTATTTTATTAAACATTTGTTATTAATAGGTACAAAATGTTTAAAACATGTTTGCATGAAATATATATATATATATATATATATATATATATATATATATATATATATATATATATATATATATATATATATATATATATATATTTCTAGCGAGGGACTAGTTTTTGATTTTTTCTCTTTTTTTTTATACTGAAAATGCTTTTAAATATTTGTACGCAAGCGACTTAAATGAAATCTGCGTGAGTGTGTTGATAACGTACAAATTCTTCTCACATTCTATCAATAATAGATGTCAGTTTTTTTTAACTTACTTTTTTAAATTAAAAGTTACCCAATGTTACCATAAGTTACACTCAAGTTATCTTAAGTTACGCTCAAATTACCGCAGTTACCGGTAACTAAAAGTAACTGTTTTGAAAGTTACCAAAATTGTCAAACCCTAGTCATGCCATTCCGCAATTATCCAGCCATATTATTTAAAATAATTTAAACTAACGTTAAACTATATCCATGCCAGCTCTAACCACCTACCAAGTATTTTGTTTGCAAGTAACAGTTGCCGACCTCTATTAAACTAAGATTGTCATCAAACTCTTCCAACAATAACTTTATAAAAATTTGCTCCTATTAACAAAGAAGCCCTAATAAAAATAGACATAGCAGCAATACCCAATAATAAACCCTATTTTTAATTAAAAAACTAATAGTGATAGTAACAGACGCAAGCGATTATCATATGGTTTAATCCCCCTTTCAGTAAGAACGTTGTCACCAAAATATGAAACCTTTTCTTAAAGTTAATTGACTTACGTTTTCCAGCGCACCACAAGCTTCACTAGACTTTTAACAGAAACACCGTCAAAATAAGTTACAGTTGCATGACAAATATTGTTATTATTATAAATTCACACAACTAAGACATTTTGCGCAATAAAAATATTGATAACGCTAGATACAGTAACTGTATAAATAGAACTACATGTCGTTTAGAAAATCAATGCTTAACTAAAAATACTGTTTATTAGGCTACTCTAACACCACCTAACGCCAATCATGCTAAGAAGTCTTATATTGGTATAAGCAAAAACTCCTTTAAGATTAGGTTTTCGAATCACATAAAATCTTTTAACCTAGTCAGGTATAAAAACGACACTGAACTTTCTAAAGAAATTTGGAAACTTAATGAAGCAGGTATTATATCGATATTCAAATGGAGTATTATTAAAAAATGTCAACTTTATAACCCATCAAAAAGAGGTGATCTTTGAATAAATGAGAAATATTTTATTTCAACAAGCAATCAAGAACCTTTGTTAAATAAAATAAGTGTATGGTGTAGATTAGGGTTATGACATTTTTTCAAACCCATGTTCCTGTACTGTAGTTTGATGAACTTTTACCTAAAAAGCACGAAATAAACTATAATTTGCATACCTTTTGAAAAAAGTTCAACCCGTTGAAAAATCGATTTTTAAATCAATTTTTCAATGGCGAGCAGCAAACCGGTTTATATTGTCGCCATCATTGACAGTTATTTAAATTAAATTAAATATTTTAATAAGTATATATTTTTTTTAAATAAAATTTTTTTTCAGTTTTAAAAATGCACATACATTGACTGAAAAATATAAAGTCATTAAAATATATAACTGAATTTAAATAAATTGTAGTTAAAAATCGATTTTTCAATGGCGGGGTGAACTTTTTTCAAAAGATTTGCAAATAATAGTTCATTTCGCGCTTTTTAGGTAAAAGTTCATCAATCTACAGTACAGGAGCATAGGATTGAAAAAAAAGTCATAACTCTAGTGTAGATTTCATTTAAATAATTTTCCGTTTGTCGTTTGATTTAACGTTTTATCTCTAAAATTTTTTTTCAAGGATTTTTATTTTAACGGTTTGAAATAAATGGCTGAACGATTGCCGAATAACATGCAATTTAAAGTGCCATTAAAAATATGTACTTTTTTTAATTTAGAAAATAGTATATATATATATATATATATATATATATATATATATATATATATATATATATATATATATATATATATATATATATATATATATATATATATATATATATATATATATATATATATATATATATATATATATATATATATATATATATATATATATATATATATATATATATACAAAGGCTAAAAAAAGCATTCCGCAGTCGGTGTATCGTTGTCTGGCAATTATTGTATACAGCTTATATTAGCTCACATCTCGAGTTCGCGGTATCAGCCAGGTCACCGTTTCTAAAAGATGACATTGAAGCACTAGAAAAAGTGCAGAAGCGTGCAACAAAAACGTTTGCACTAATAAAGCACTTACCGCAGGCCCAAAGACTCCAAACGCTGGTTTTTAAGACTCTTGAAAACCGCAAAACGCGAGGCAACGTAATTCAACAATTCAAGATCATTTGAAATATTGACAAGGTCCATTTTCATGTGCCACAGACACAACACTTAGCTAAATTAATTTACAATCCTTGAGGTCACAGTCAGTGCCTTGATAAACAAAGAGTAAATCATCGTATTGAAAGAGAACAGTTTTTCACAAATCAAATTGCACGTCACTGGACCGCTCTCCCGCAAAAGACCATCGCTGCTCAAAGTGTCAACTGCTTCAAAAACTTTTTCATTTAACTATAGCTTTAATTATTTTCACTTTATTTATATTATTTTATTTTTCAAATCTTTTATTCTAAACAAATTTTTATTTGTTTTTCTTTTCCTCCCCTACCTAACTTTTATATCTCTCTATGTCAATCTCAATGTCAATCTCAATGTCTCCATGGTTACTATGTTAAACATGTTAAACTTTGTAAATATATTACTTTTGCTCAAAAAATGAAAAAATTAAAAAAAAATTTTATAACGATAATAAATAGATTTCAATTCTAAATACAATTCAAAACAAACGTGTTTTTGATGGGGTTACGCAGCGAAAAAGTAAACGAAAGTACAGTTTTTCTTAAATTGTAATGTAAATACAATGCATGCAATGCAAAGTCATAATGCATAAAATTAAAATTTTTAAATTTATTTTACGTTTAATACAAATTGTAACAAGTTTTGTACTGATTTTTTCAATTATAAGTTTGAATCTTTTTGGAACCAAATGGGAAAACTCTTAATTTCCCTAGATTCTTTAGCGCTAATAAATATTAGACAGAACCCAATCAAGTAAATTTGTTGGATTTTTATACCATATGGGACTCGTCCGGAAACCAATACACATACCCGTCAAAACCCTGTTCCCGTAAGCCCACACAAAACCAAACGGTAACCGTATATCAATGTTGACTATATTTGATTATCTATTTGAGTTTATAAATCACAGTATAGTATAAATCACATTAACAAAATATGATGATAATATAAATCACATTAATAAAAGGTGTATGTGTGTGACTAATACTAAATGACTATTATTCTTTTTATGATTATTGTAATTATTTTTATTGTTGTCATTTTATTTTTATTATTATCATTATACTTTTATCATTGTATTGTTATTATTGTTACTACTACCACTCTTATTATTATCATTATTAGTATTTTACTCCTTTAACTTTTAATGTTTGCTTTGTTACAGCTGTGGACGATTATTACTATTAGCATTAACAATATATTTAGTAGCTTTTATTTACAAGGTTTTTACTTAAGATTAGTACATGTACTACTTGTAAACTTCCATGAATGTAACAACTATTTCAGAATATATGAATTGATTGAATTGATTGATTGATTGACTGGGAACACTCCTTATTCTAAAATAGTGATTCCTAACCTTTCAAATGCCGCAACCCATGATATGATTTGCCGAATTGTAGCAACCTCAACAATACAATTATTAAGGTTGCTCATAAATCACTACATTTTTGCCGCTAATTATGATGTTTTTTGATTTCTTATTACCTGATTTTATTTATAGGCACTACATTTTTTTATAACTAATTTATAATAATTTATCAACAAAATAATCATAAAATAAAGACCGGCGAGTTGGGAACCGCTGTTCTGAAAGGTGAAAATTCAGAAAAGGTAGTTTCAGAAAGGTTTCACTTGCAGAGTTTGCAACTGCGGCAAATTGGACGCATTTTTTGTCATGAGCAAATAAATATATTTGTCAATTTTTACAGAGTTTGCAAGACTGCAGCTTATAGATTTTTACTTTGAAACCCTTTAACCCTTTCTTTCCCGATTTATAAAATTAAAAAAAAAAATCACAATTTTTTTTAGGTGTCCCAAGAAGTCCTTACGGTCTTATCACAGAGCAACGCGGATGAGCATTTAATTGGAAGTTCACGCCTCCTTCCAAACCAATGTCGCAAAACTTGCCCAGAGGTGGGGCTTGAACCACGGATCCTTTGATAATGACATTCAATATTTTCAAAAAACAATTGCGATTCGGCGGGTACATTTTTAAATTGCATATGTTGCCATCTAGTAGGAAGTAGCAAAACTTAAGCATTACTTAAAATTAAAAAAAAAATAAAACAGGGTTTGATTTTTGAATATGAAATTGGATCTGCCAAATGGCAACAAAGAAGAGATTAAGCGAGCAATGATTGGACATTCTAAAAGCATTTGAGTAGTAGTGCTCGACATTCTTGAATTGTTTGTGCACTTAACTTATCTTCTTTTAATAAAAAAAGTTTCGCGTAAAAAAAATTAAAAATAACAAAAATTGAGCGGTATGTAATGACTGACAGTTTTGTAACATAATTTGAGCAGAGGGTTAAACTATTGTTAGAACTTTTAACTCAGAATCAACAGTACGAGATTCTATGCCTGCTCGGACAACATTTGTAAGATTGGTAAGGAAAGTGGCGTGAAATTTCTAATACACCAGGTTGCGGATTCACAACACTTTCGTAAGTCCAAAATTTGCGTAAAGTTTGCGTAAGTTTTGCTTAAGTTCAAAGTCACGCAAAGTGGTATTCACAAATCTTGCATAAACAAAAACTTAAGAAATTCCTATGTTTTTACGTAAGTTATTACTTAAGCTTGGTTTCCGATAGTTATAGAAATGTTGTGCAACAGTTGTGCGTTTTTGTTGTACAACAGTTGTTGCCGAGATTGGTTTGATTCTATTTCCGTAACCTTTGTTTTACAACATAAATTTTGTTGTACAACCGACGTTTAGTTGTACAACTAACGCAAGAAAATGTTTCCATTATAAAGCATTATTGTTGCACAACAGTTGTACAATATTTCTACAACTATTGGAAACCAAGCTTTACGCAAAAAGTCTAAAAAACAGTTTTCCTAAAACATTTTCCTAAAAAGTGCACAGCAAACTTTATGCAAGAAAAGTTACGTCTGCTATTTTCTGACTTGAGTTTGGCGTAACTTTAAATCATCTAACAATATTTAAAAATGGCGTTTTTATTATTATAAAAGATTTCAGATTTTGTTTGTTATTGCCAATAAAATATAATTTTATACTAATTTTATACTGCTATACGTTAAGTTATTTATTTGAATTTAAGGTTAGCGGCAGGGTTAGTGTTAGGGTTAAATAAAACCAATGGGCATTTACTGATGGCATAATACAGGAAGCCGAATAACTATCTTATATGAGCCCAGGATGATACAATTTATATTAAATATGCTCCAATTATTTCTTCATGAGTGCTTGTAATGTTTATATTTAAATTAATAGATTGGAAGCATTTTGTTAATAATCAATATCTCATTAAAAAAACCAACCGACTCTTATTTCGTCCATTTTTAATCCAATTATTAACTACTTTGGTTATTTTGCTAATAGATACTCAAAGTAGATTGAAAGAATGTTTATGCTATATATGTTATTACTTTTAAAAGTAATTGCACGTACATGCTATATGGGGCTATTCAAAAAATACGAAACACTATTTGGCTGTTTTTAGACTCCCTTCTTTATATATGTGACATTTTAAACAATCTCTCCCCACCCCCTTTGTGACGTGACATTATTTTTAAACAAATATATTTTTGAGTTTGTACTTTTTTGCTAAAGGTTTACTATTCCGCTGTGATTAGAACTTAAATTTTTAAAATTTTCTCATGTGACTGTGGCTAACCAACCCCTCTCCCATGTGATATTTGGTGACACTTTCAAACACCTCCACCCTATATAAGAATGTCACGTATTATTTGAATAGCCCCTATATAGTTTATCTACATTTTTAAATATTGCAGTAACAAAAAAAAAATATTTGTAAGTAAATGTAAGCCCTTTAATGTCTAAAATGCCTAAGCCTAAAATGTTAGTCTTTAAAAAAAAAACATTCACTGTTTAATTACGTTGCCCTGTATGTCTTAATAAAAAAAGAATTAGTAGTACTAACTACTTTTAAACAAATAGTTATAAAATATTTGTCTTAAATTTTGCCTAAGTTTATGCGTAAGCTTTTGCGTAAGTTTTTGCCTAAGTTTTGCGTAACTCATGCACAACCTTAACTTTACGCAAATGCGGCGAAAAAGTTGTGAATACCAAATAGTTACGCAAAAAATATTTTGCGAAGGTTTTTCGTAACTTTTGCTCAGCTTTTGATAGTTAAACTTTTTAGTTTATTTTGTTATAATGGTTAGTTTTTTTAAAAATTTAAACCTTGAATTTTACAGATTTTAGTTTCAAAACTCAAAATATTATTTACTAGTAGCATGGATACAATTTGTATTTCATAAAACGCAAGAGTTACGCTAAATTTGTGAATCCACACCAAGATCGTTAGGGCTACTTGGAACGCCTCAACAACCGGAAAAACAAACAACAAAACAACCTATTGCACTGTTGCAATCAAATGCCAAATAAACGCTGAAAAAAAGAAAAAGGTTTTGTAAATTTTTTTTTGTGAATTTTGTTTTGGGTATTCTGCACGACACTAAAAGTAGCCAAAAATATCGTAACTTTTTAATATTGTAATTTTCGCTAATACATCAAAATTGTATTTACACTTTTAGATTGAATATAAACATGAATACTTTGTTAATGGTTATTTAATGAGAATTTATTGATATAAATAGCGGGGGGTGATTCACTAGAAAAATATTTTTTATAAATCGATTAATTATTACTTGTTGTTTTCAAAAAGAATCAAAACTAAATAACAATGTTTAAAACTGAAATATTTTGAAAACAAAAATTAATATTTTTAAAGCTTGCAGAATAAATATTGTAAAATTTAGAAAATGAGTTTTGGCGTTTTGCGGTTTGTCTTGGAAAAATCAATGATTCCCTTTTTATGGAAATAAAGTTTTTGATATTATTACTGTTCGTTTTTGTACCAGGGTTTGCATTTTCTATTGGTATGTTTAACAATTTTTTTTGCTTTTAGTATATTTTAATACTGAGTTAAATCTCTGTTTACTTAGATAACTTTGTTTACTTAGATAGATAAACAATATGAACTAAAATTGTTTTAAAATTAAGTTGTTTTTTTTTTAAGTTTTTTTTTTTTTATCACGTAAAAAATATGATTTGTAAAACTGAACGATGCGTTTTAATAGTTAACTTTTAAGATTTATTTTTTATTTGCTTTTTTTTTAAAGCTTTTATTGGTTCTTCTTGGATCGGAAAACTTGCAGTAGGGATAACTGGTTTTGTGTGTTTTATTGTCAGTTTAACATTAGCCGTTATAATAAAAAAACGTTTTTGTTTAAAAAAGTAAGTTATCCTTTTTTTTTTCTCTCTTCAGACATATTATGTATAAATAAAAGTTTATCGTAAATATATATATATATATATATATATATATATATATATATATATATATATATATATATATATATATATATATATATATATATATATATATATCTGTGTGTGTGTGTGTGTGTGTGTGTATATATATATGAATGCATACATAAAAATATTATAAAATTATTATAAATCCGGCTAGTATAAATATATTATTAAATTACTTTTTCAATAAGAAATTTATGAAATTGTTTTTGATTTGGCAATCATTATGATTTTGATTTTTTTAAAAGATATTTTATAATACCTAAAAATGAAAATCAAAAAAGACTATTTTTGGTATAGCTCCAAAAATGCATTTCCCCCAGATTCTCTAACGAACGCAAAATAACTTTAAAATTACAGTAGATTTAAGTGTTTTATGTTTTATCCATTTTTTGGAGCCTTGCAACATAATTAAAAACTTCATTAGGATAACAGTTACTGACACTCTTTGAACACAATCTATACCACAAATTATAACTTTGCAAAAAAGTTGATAAAAATACCAATATTAGACCATAAGTTAAAGCTTTCCAGTACGGAATTCTTTGTTGCTATGATCGATTTAAACGCATTATGATTATAAAACAAAGTGTGTCATCAAAAAAAATTATTGAAAATATTTTAGACCCAATACATAACATTGGTATATATTAAAAATAATAACAGCCTTAAGATTGATTCCTAATGTCAAGTTGCTTTCTACTACTCAAGTAATTTTATTTACTTATACATTAGGCCTTTGGTATTAAAATTTTCTAATTTTGATTGTAAAATATTGTGGTCCACAGAATCAAGTGCCTTGGAAAGGCAAATGAATACACGCATTTTTACCTTTTTAAAAATGCCGAAATAGTTTGCAAGTTCATTTGCATGTTCAGTCGAAAAATTTTTTTGAAATCCAAATTGATTTTTATATGAGTTTGTTTAAAGTTAAGTATGTATATATTCCTAATAAACTATATTTTTATAAATTTTAGAAAACACAGAAAGAATTAAAATTTGTAATTAGGCACGTTGCAATTGTCATAAGTATACACAAGGTTGACTTAAGCAAATTTTATTTATTATGAAAAGAATTATGTTTAAAAGATGTTTAAGTTAAGTTATTAAATAAAATAGAAATTCTCGAACGCATTCAACAACTTGGACTTCTACGTTACTAGTAATACTGTCATATTCATACGACTTGCTTTGCTTTAGTTTGGTTAAATTCTCTTTAAGGGGTTGTTCATTTAAAATACAAAAGAGCGACAATTAAAAAACTTTTATTGAACTTTCTCATTTAAAGATAAATTATTATTTCAGATTTTACTGGATGAAAATTTTTTCTTTTGAAAAAAAAAATGCATTTTAACAAGATTTTTTAAATGCTGTTTTTTTTCAATGTTTTTCATAAAATGATGAGTGTTTTTAAAATTTTTATTTTGTTTTGCTTTGTTTGAGGCCCAACATAAATTTTTTTTTTAAAAATAACTTTTTATAATAATACAAAGGACCCGTTAAATATTCAAGCGTCTTTAAGCTACCTGCAGAAAAATTGTATTTTTGTAAATTTTATAAATCCTGTGTTATTTTATTATATAGAACACATCAAGGGGGTAAGTAAATATTAAGGGGGTAAGTAAATATTAAATGCTTTGTACACTTTTTCGTCACCTTTGTTCCATGGTTTTAAAAGTTTAATAAAACCTAAATTCTCAGGTAAATTTTACGCATATATTACATTATTATATATATATATATATATATATATAATAAATAAATAAATAAATAGAATATATTTCAGACAACAAGCATGTACAAATTAGGAGCCAGGTCCATAGTTTTATTTTTGTTTTTTTTTTTTTTTAAAAAAAGAAAAGTATTATTTTAAACTTTGATTAACTGAATTAATAGAGTGATTCACCAAGGTACAAGCCATCAACTGTTTACGATATTTATATATATATATATATATATATATATATATATATATATATATATATATATATATATATATATATATATATATATATATATATATATATATATATATTCCAACAATTTTTTTAATATAATTTGTTTAACCGAACGCTGGATAACTGAAAAAGATTTAAAAACTACTTCAAATTTTAATCTTCCTTACTTTGATTTAATTTCTCAAGAGAGACTTATCAATAAACGCGGTGGAGGAGTTCTTATTTATGTAAAGAAAAATATTGCGCATTATATTAGGAATGATTTGAGTGTTTCTGACTGCGACAAAGAAATTTTAACTATTGAAATTCTAAACAATCAATCACAAAACATTTTAATGAGCTGTTGCTATAGGCCCCCAAATGGTGTGGCCGAGAACATGAGCATGTATTTTGAAGAAAACCTTTTTAAAATAGGCATTCTTGAAAAAAAAAAAAATTTTATGCTAGGGGATTTCAATATGAATTGCTTCCATTACTTTACGGACATTAAAGTTAAAAATTTTTTATGATTCTATTTTTGAAATGGGAGCCATTCCTTTAATAAATCGCCCTACCAGAGTAACTCCTAAATCGGCTACTCTAATTGATAACATTCTAACAACTGATATTTTTAACAGTGACTTAAACAAAGGTATTTTAAAAACAGACATATTGACCATTTCCCTATCTTTTTTATCATAAGCAACTCTAAAATTATGACCAAAACTAACATAAAAGTTAAATTTAACCAAAAAAATGTTGAGCAATTTAAAACACAATTATCATTACTTCATTGGAAGAACATCGACTTTAGTGATAACGCAAACAAAATTTACGATGATTTTTTTAATACATTTTACTCAGTTTATGATGCCAATTTTCCTTTACATGAAAAAACATTAAATCAAAAAAACATTAATTCTCCCTGGGTTACCAAAGGTTTAAAAAAATCATCAAAAGTTAAGCAGAAATTATACATAAAATATCTAAAAAACAAATCATTCGCCAATGAGAAAATATACAAAGACTACAAAAATCTTTTTGAAAAAGTTCGAAAAAATTTAAAAAACATTACTATTCTAAAATTCTCAATAAAGCCAAAAATACTTGTAAACGCTCCTGGGAAATAATAAAAGAAATTATCGGTAAATCAAAACCGTGCTCAGGTTCCCTGCCACACATGATCAAAGTAGATAACAATGGTATAATTAATTCTCAAACAATAGCTCACGAATTTAACAAATTCTTGTTGAAATTGGCCCTAAACTATCTAAATTAATTCCTAACACTAAAACATCATTTAAAGATTTTCTAGTACCGATAAATAATTGCATTCACTCGGATGAGTTATCTAAAGAGTTACTATTTGATGAGTTCGAAAAAGCCTTTAAAACGCTAAAAAAAAAAATAAAGCAGTTGGACCGG
The DNA here is from genome assembly GCF_038396675.1 of Hydra vulgaris. Lineage (NCBI taxonomy): Eukaryota > Metazoa > Cnidaria > Hydrozoa > Anthoathecata > Hydridae > Hydra > Hydra vulgaris. The sequence goes on along the minus strand of NC_088920.1, from coordinate 67,098,618 downwards.
ACGAAATCAATGGTAACATAATTTTAGATTGCTTTGAACAATTAAAATATATTCTTTTTAAAGTCTTTAAATCATCAATCGAACAAGGAGTCTTTCCTGATCAATTGAAAATTGCTAAATTTATTCCACTATTTAAAGGTGGTGACAAATCTGACATTAGTAATTACCGGCCTATTTCTATCTTATCCATATTTTCAAAAATACTAGAAAGAATCATGTTCAATAGAGTATTTAATTATTTTAGTTTAAATAATTTATTATACAACAATCAGTTTGGCTTTAAGAAGAATAACTCAACCGAGCATGCAATTATTCAGTTGGTACGTGAGATTTCCAATTCTTTTGAAAAATCTCAATTTACATTAGGAATTTTTATCGATCTTTCAAAAGCATTTGATACTGTGGATCATGATATTTTACTTTATAAACTTAATTATTACGGAATAAATGAAAGAGTTAGAAAATGGTTTCAAAGTTATTTATCCAACAGAAAACAATTTGTTTCTTGTAATGATCTTAATCATACACAGTTTTTAAATGTTTCCTGTGGTGTTCCGCAAGGTTCCATCTTAGGCCCTCTTTTGTTCTTAATATATATCAACGACTTGCATAAAGCATCAAATCTTCTAAGTATTATGTTTGCTGATGACATAAACTTATTTCTATCTAACAGTCACATCTACGTACTATTCTCCGTTATGAACAAAGAACTTCAAAACATATCTAAATGGTTTAAAAGTAACAAATTAACATTAAATGTAAACAAAACAAAATGGATTTTTTTCCACCCGCTCTCCAAAAAACGTTCTCTACCCCAAAATTTACCAAAAATTTTTATTGACCATAATGAAATAAAAAGAGATTCTGTAACTAAATTCCTGGGGGTTTTCATTGACGAGAACATCACATGGAAACATCATATTAACTATGTCTGCTCGAAAGTTTCAAAAAGTATTGGAATTCTATATAAGGCGCGTACTCATTTAGATAAAAATAATTTAACTAAACTTTATTATTCTTTTATTCATAGTTATATAAGTTATGGAATTATTGCCTGGGGTAGTACTGATCAAAGCAATTTACAATGTCTCCATCGCCGTCAGAAACATGCGATCCGTGTAATTAATTTTGCGGATCGGTTCTCAAATTCCTCAATATTTTTCAATCAAATGAAAATCCTCAATGTTTATAAACTAAACTTATATAAAAATTTATCTTTTGTTTATACGTGGAAGTATGACTTATCTCCTTTAATTTTTAAAGACCTTTTTATTTTGAAACCTTTAAGCAAGTTTAACATGAGGAATAATAACTATTTAAATAAACCACTCTGTCGAACAAAGTTCAATCAATTCTGTATCACTTATCGTGCAGCTCATCTCTGGAACAAAATTATTTTGCCTAACTTCGGCTTACCCCTAACTTATTCTGTTTTTAAAATTAAATTAAAAGATCTCAATCTCTCTATTGAAAATATCTTAGAATATTTCTAATTTGTCTTATGATATATAATAATTTTGAAATGTATGTTCAATCTTTGTTTTATACTTGTTGACAATTTGTTTCTATTTATCTAAGTACTATTTTAATATTTTTATGTTAATTTTTTACGTTCTCTTAATGTAAAAAGGCGTTTTTATAATACTTTATGTACTCTGTTTTGTAAAAGGCTTCTGACGATAAGATCATTTGATCTTCTTTTAAAAGCCTTGTTTGTATTTGAAAAATATATGTAATTTATATATATTACGTCAAATGTAAACAAAAACTTACGAAAAAAAAATATATATATATATTTATATATATATATATATATATATAAATGGTAGGAAGAAGTATAATGGGTTAAAAAATATTATAAAATAAATTTATGTTGGAAACGATAAGTTTAATGAATCACAAAACATTTATGCTTATGTTACTTTTTGCAACATGAAGCAGAGACAATTTAAGTAATAAAATAGGGAAGATGGGGGAGCGAATTTATAAAAACGACCGACTTTTCTATAAAAAAAGGTCCACAAAACTAAAATTCACCCGGTTTGAATGTGTCGTATACCTGACAAGCCACCTATATTACTAAAAAAAATAATAATTAAAACTTAAAAATTGTCTTCTTAAAGGTGGTCCTCTCCCCCACCCCCACCCCTATCCACACACACCCCGTAGAACTACATCTACATAAATCATTCATGTTTACATCACCACCAAATTAAGATTAAAATAAAGTAAATTAAAGCAGCCGTGGCGCAGTGGTAGCGCACTTGCCTCAGAGACAAAGGATCCGTGGTTCAAACCTCTGGCAAGTTTTGCGACATCGGTTTGGAAGGAGGCGTGAACTTCCAATCAAATGCTCATCCGCGGTGCTCTGTTATAAGACCGTATGGACTTCTTGGGGCACCTAGTTATAATTAAAAAAAAAAGAAAAAAAAAGATGTTTATTCTGATTCAGAGTTTTTATTCACATAGTCCATGTTTATATTTAAATTGCTGAAATCTTATTTGACTTTTTTATTAAATTTATCTGTGAAAAGTAATAGCTTATTCATTGTTAAAACATTTTGCATTTCAATTATTTATAAAACTCTATTTTTTTTTAATTTTAGTTCTTGTAAGAGAGGATATGTTAGATTTCCAATATTAACGGTTTAAGAGTGATATTCATATTATTTTTTATTGTTAAACAAAAGTAAAATAAAGAAATTCAAAAATAAAATATAAATAAATGAACAAAAGTTTTCTAATATTTACGGTATAGATTAATAGGCTAGGTGATTAAAAAAAAAATGCTTATTTAAGTTTTCTTGTCCATATGCTAACCTCTTAATCACATTTTTCAAACCATTAAAAGGTTGTCAGCTTGAGCAAAATGTTTTACGTGTTGTTTCATCGATAGTCTTTTTCTTGGTCATTTTAATTACATAATAATAATTACAATTTTAATTAACAATAGTTTGCAAAATACTTAGAACTATTTTGCAAACTATTGTTCTTGCTTTTATTGTCTAACTTTCCAACTCTATCAATCTATTTATTGTAATAGGTTCATATATTTCAAGGTCCTGCTTGATAAAAATTGAAGTTTTTTAAAATTTTCATTTGTTTCGTTTGATTCTTCTTTATTTCACACAGTTCATAAACTGATACGTCGGTTGTGATTCTCTTTAATCTTGAGAAATCTTTAATACTACGAAAGACCAAAAAAACTAAGTCTATCATCACTTGAGTTTCGGCGCCTACGATGCGATCTTATCCAAATCTTTAAACTAATACATAGATTTGATATAATTAATAATATATATCAACCAAAATTTATTAACTCCTTTTCACGTGGTCACCATCTTAAAATAAAGCGTGAATATATTCCACGCTGTCTTCCAAGACACACCCAACTATATAATAGATCTGCAAAATACTGGAATGAATTACCCGAGCAAGTACCTTTCTACTCAATTGTACTTTCTTATAAAATTAGACTAGATCACTGGTTGAGTATAAAATTCGCGACGAATATTTATAAAACTGGTTGTTTATGGTAGGGTGTTTTCCCTGTTTGCTGTATGTATATATTGTATATATATTTTACGGCTGCAACTATAATAATAATAATATAGAACAATAGATGTATAAATATAAATTAAAAAAAAAATTGATGTCAGATCAGAAAAGGTATCAAAAAAAAATAATTTTATCTAATCTCATGTATTCAGAACTTTTAAACAGGGTGAGAAGATATAATGAAATACGAAAAAAAATGAAATAATAATACAATTTTAAATACATTAACACATTTTATAAGATCCCGGTAGGAAACCTGCGACCAATCAAACCGGTAAACAGACAATTAGCTAGTGACATTCTAGTTACAGTTTGTTAGTCAACAGGTAAAAAAACAAATCTATTTACTTTTGTTTATTTTCATTACTACCTTGGTGCAACACAAGCATAACAAAAAAGTGCTTAGTAAACAAAAAGATGCATTAAAACTAATTTAAATATGGACCGTTTCTTAGAAATGTAGGTTTTATAAGCATTTCTTGTTAGCGAATAATACTTACATAAAAATGGTTTACTATAATGTATAAATATTGCAGGTTTTAAGTTACATATTTACATCACACCATAACTAAATTATTATTTTTATTGCGTTATTGCATAGTGTATTGAAATCTCTTAGCGTTCAACAGTTATGAACTAATCAAATTTGTAACCCCGTTTAATTGAGGGGAGTTCAAACTTTATATAGCCATAATTTTTGAACGCTAAGAGGTTATTGTATGAAATTTTAAAATTTATTGATATATATAAATTTATTAAAGAAGAGTATACATATGTATTAGATATTTTATCAACTTGTTGCTCTCACGTTTGCGCAGTTGTGGTCAAAAGTTTAGGGCTTTTTTGTTACCAGACTCCAATCGTCAATTATTCGCAAAGCATCCTTATTTTACATGAGTATAAACATATAAATGTTTTGAGCTTGTATGATGTCTGGAAGTTAGATATCTGAAACATTAAAAAATGCTGGATCTGTCCCTGATTGCAAATATAACATTTTTTAACATTTCATAACAATTATAATGATTATTCTGTATCTATTCGATAGGTACTTTTGATAGCTTTGAAGCTACATGGTTGTTTTTGATGAAACTACTCAAGTAGTTAACTATTCGAATATCGCTAGTCACTAGCCGATTTCCAACCAGGATGTTGTTCAATTGATAAGCAAAAAAAAGTGGAGTTTTTACATATACGCATCTAAATGGTTTAGCATTTCATTATATAGATTAAAGGTTTATGTTTTCACGCACTTCTAATAAAAACAAGAAATGGCTGCATAAATTTTAAACCAATCACATGATATGTTCTAAACATTTAGAAGGTGGCAAAAAAACTTAAATGAACAATTAATGTATCAAAAATTATTAAACTAGTTGTAAAAGAAGTAAGAGACAGTAAAAAAATGATAAAAAGAATGAAAACGATACTGTGTTGACTGAAAGAAAGAAAAAGCCCTTTAAGAATAATGTTCGTAAACTTAAAAATGTAAAGTGTGAAACCAAGTACATTTTAGGATATCAAGAGTACAAACCAAAAGAATCATATAAAAATAAATTTATTTCAAAAAACAATAAAAATATATAGTCAACCTTTAACCACCACTGTTCACAAAACAACATTGAAAGTTAGAAACATTACAACAGTTAACTTTATCCAAAACCAAATCTGTGTTTATTTTTAAATAAATACATACTTTTAGTATTTCTAAATTATCAAATTTTAAAATACTGTACTTAATTGAGTAAAAAAATCAGTTTTAAAATTTAATTTTAATTGATTGCATAAAAAATTCTTCATTTGTGTGTAAAGCACAATTTTGTATGTTTTAGTAATAGGTACTAAACATTGACATTGGTGAAACTTGATTAGTTAAAATTTTAAAACTTAATTGGATAAATTTTAAGGTTATTTGAATTTTAGTTTTCGCTAAGCAATACTTGATTAACCTTCTTGTGTTTGTAAACAATTAAGACAGTTTTTTATAAGCTTTTTAACAATGAAATTGGAACTTTTTTATTCAGTTTGTTATAGTGCTTATAATAAAACCTTTCATTTCAAAAAAGAAACAAGTGCTAAAGTTTTAATAGTTAGGTTAAAAGTTTAAATTAAATGTTTCTGCATGATTTATTTGTTTGTATGTAAATACTTACATAAGATGGATCATATCGAGCCATGTAGGTGAAAGTCGGGTAGCTCCGGACAAATAAGGAATAAGTAATATATTGCTCAAACGCTTCCAAAAAACAAAGTGCGAAATGACTTTTATGAAAGTAGAAACGCTTATTTATTAAATTAAATGCAAAAAAGTAGTTAATAGCACACTTTGATGACATAACATAAAAAAAAATATGTTAAATGATGTGTTAAATATTAAATATATGCTTATGCTTATAGACGCAGAGAAATTATTAGGACATGGATAGGACACATGAATGTACTCTAAACGCAAAAAATCGGTTATGAAATCCAGCGTGATAAACAATATTCAAGTGAGAACAAAATTCCTGATCAGTGTTGTTTTGCAAAAAAGATACTAAATAGTCTTAGAGCTGCAAGATATAAGATCCTGACCAAAACGCTAAACTAATTCTTTATGCAAATAAACGAAGCTCCTAAGCTGTAGGATAGGAAATAATTTAGTTATTGGTTTTATAACTATATACTGTGGATTTTCAATGTTATCTAAAATGTCTCTATTTCTACTAAAGTTAGATTATCAACTTCTCTTTTAGATTCATTAAGAAACAAAATTCTTAAACAATCGTGTTCATAAAAATAATTATTCTATGGTCTTGGAATGTTGTAAAAGGAATGTATAAAGTTTTATACCCTCCTAATAGAAAGTAAGGCTTTAGCTTCATTTCTTTATTCATTTAACCCTGACGTATTACGAACAAAGTACGACTAACATACAATGGAAAAGCTAAATTTTATGTGTTTTGAACATTCTTCTTTAATACTCAAAATATGTGTTGTACTAAGTCCAGTATTATACACTATTTTTTCACTCAACTAGTCTTTCTGAAGCTTTTCCTTTATTGCTGACTAAAAGTACACAGACTGCAAATTGATCTTTATATGAAAGCCTTATACAAAAGTAAACCAGCGCTTCAATTTCATTTGCAATAACAATAATCTAAATTTACTCAACGTTTCAATCATTTAACATTGGAAACAATGTCCGAGATAAGAGTTCTTCATAGGAGCGCATATTAAATCATTTACTTATTGATACATTATTAGGAAGTTTGATTAAAATTACCATTAAATTTATTTCTATCTTCACGAAAGGTTACTAAAAAGGATAGCAATCAAAATTTAATCCTAGTGATAGATATAGATAATGATTGCAACAGTTTTTTAAACTATTGTAATCATTATCTATACCTATCATAGGGATTAAATCTTAAACGCGCTTTTCCCTTCTAGCTTATAGAAAAAACGTATTCCAACAATATCGGCTACAGATGAACGCCTAATCTTCACAGCAGGTATTACTAAGCAACTAATCAAACAAGATCATTCATTAAAAAAGCTGAAATTTTGATTATCTTACGCAATACATAGCCAAAATGTGATAACATTCAATCAATTATTAAAACTATAAAACAACTATAAGTTTGTATATTATTTCTTATATTCATATTCATCATTAAAACGTATAGAATATGCCGCTGTATGTATGATAGAATATAAAATATGGCGCTGCATCTATGACTACGTATGAATTATAATACTTTGTTTATATGTAAATATATATACTGTTAAAAATAATACTTTTAAGAGTTTTTAATAATCATTGAGGAAATGCTCATTAAAATGCTCATTAAAATATAGTGACTTTCTAAATGGAACACTATAGAGATTGGAATATAATCTTTTTTTTTTTAATTTTACTCGACATTTAACGAAAAATTTAGCATCAAAAATGTGGGCCTAAAGTATATATTTACCTAGAAGCAGCAAACATGGGGTAGAGAAGGAGTTTAATACCTAAACGTACTAAAACGCAAATTATATATAATTTCTTTTCTTAAAAAATTTCTTTATCACCCAATTAAATAACAAGGATATTATTTAAACTTACATTTTACTGTATTCAGTTGCTGGCTCTTACAATAGTTCAATGGTACTAGACGGTAGATTTTTTTTGTTATGTATCTTCTTTTTAAATGTGCAAATTAAAGCATCGGATACACATATAAGACGACGTAAAAGGTCTAAGTTGTTTTTTTTACCGATTACATTTTCTTGTAAAATTTTCACGAAAAATCTTAAAATCTTCATTGGCAGCCTCTTGAGCCTCTTTAGGAAACATACCTAATGGAAGAATAAATAAATTAACAACTTGCCATGAATTAAAATATTATGAAATAATTAGGTCATAGGTTTCCAAGGGCTCAGGTCTGCATAGAGCAAAACAGTTTTCCAACAGAATGTTCTAAATTTTGTTGAGTCAATGTCATATCTACATGATATTGTGTTCAAAATAGTATGAAGCCTTTTCATAAGATCGACATCCATGTTTAATATATTAACTGATCATATTGCTGAAAAAATTCTTCAACTATGTTATCATTGTTTAATGTACCTGCCTCTCCTAATCTTGGCTGGTCAATGACAAAACCCATCCTTTATTGAAATTCAGCCTAGAGTTCAGTCTATTTCAGCTTGAAAATATTTTTTTTGTTTTCAGTTTTAGTTTTCCACTTCATAATTGGCATCTTGTATGATATATGAAGCATAAATTTTAAAAACCTAATCCAATCAATTGCCTTTGAGTGTTTTTTTGAACTACTAAAGATAGACTTCCATTGAAAATGCACCACACACTAAACATCATTCGTATGATGAAAGTAATAGATTGAATTTTTTCATCTACCATTGTTAAATTTACATTATTTTGCTTTTCAATTTCCTACATTGTATCGTCCTCCAATAGAACAGATACAACAGATAATGTTATATTTTTAATAGAAATTATAGTTGACTTATAATCTGCAAAAACTACTTTCTTTGATTCTTTTCTATATATAAGTTTGAGAGGACTGCAGTAACTAGTTGAAATTTATCCAAACAACTTGTTTTATGTCATCTTTGAAACAATATAATTCTAGAGGAACTAAGCAAGTTATGAATTATTTGGCTGCTGCTTATAAACAGATTGCCCTGTTGAACCATCAAAACCAAGTTTATACATTAGAATTAGTCTAGCATAATTTTTAAGCACAGGCCAATTTAAAACAACACTATAAGTTGAATCTATTATTAATACAGTAAAAAAGGTTTAGTAATGGTATCTCTAGTTATTTCTAGTTGATGTCCAATAAAAATATTTTCAACTTGAGTGTGATTAAGTTCTTGTTCATTGATATGGTACAGCTTTTTTTAAAGCTATATAGATGATTTCGAATTCCTTACGGCCTTATCATAGAGCACCGCGGAACAGCATTTAACAAAGAACCATAAGCCTCCTTTCTTACCAATGTTGCATGTATGACCATAACCAGCTTTGAACTTCTGAATCCAAAACTCTAACTACTACTCCACGGCTGTTATACAATGACAACACAGCTTCTGAATAAGAACTGAATAAGAATCATATAGACCTACTACAGTAAAAAGTTGATGATTGCTTCTAATTAATCCGTAGAAACTCAGATGTAGTAACTACAAGCAGTTGAAGTTACCAAGAAAATTAAGAATAGGTTTTTCTTGACAAATCTTCAATAGCACAATTTTCAGTTTTTTTGTTTGTAAACAGGTTGTCCAGTATCTTCAAGTCCTACCTCAGTTGAGTAGTCCTTTATTTGAATTCCAGAGGCAGCGATAAAGTATGTTGTATTGAGTTATATTAAGGATACATCTTGTTGGATCCTCTTTCCTTAGCAAAATTTTATAAATTACATATTGTAGAAAATATTTTTGTGTGAGTGGGAGCAGGCAATATGTTGTTATATGTTTTTTGCAGTAGTAAAATTTTTAAAGTATGCTTTCAAGTACCGCGGTACAATAAACACTTAATTCGACAAGAATAGATTATTCCTAAAAGTCACATTTATATTTAGGTATTTCTCAAGTAATTTAACATTCTTTTGAATTGATTAAGTGTATTTTAAAATAAATATTTTTAGTCATTTAAGCATGCGTGATGATCGCAAATGGCTGACAAAGTCAAAATATTTTAATATAGTTTACATTTTGATTTAATTTATTGCACGTCAGTTCATCAACCGCCTAATGGCGTAGGCATTAGTATTTTTGTCCACAATTCATTTAATTTTTTGCTCTCGTAATGACCTATGCGTTAAGGAAAAAGATTTCGAGTCATTGTGCGTTGAACTTTTTAATAAAACCACAAAAAACATAATCGTTAAGAAATCGTCCATAAAGTACGTACGCTCGGATGGGCAGAAGGAGTCTGTAAATGACGTATATGAAATGGGGGGGGGGGCTAGGGTCAATTATAAAAGTAAAGACGCTAAATTAAAAAAATATCATTAAATGTTGGGTAGGTAGATTAAAAGTGTAGGTACTTTTAGGGAATTGGCGAGTACTCAAAAATAGGTGGGTGGAAACAAGAGGTTAAGGGAGGGTTGGGGAAAGTTGAAATAAAAGCGTACGTGCTTTATGGACAACCCTTAAAGTTATTTATAGAAAACCATCCGGAAGCTTAAAAAAGGTTAAAACTAAGCTTAAAAAAGGTAAGCTTAAAAAAGTAAAAAAACATTTTTCATTAAAGTCAAAAAAGAACGGAAGCTTGTTTACGTTGTTCGCGATATCAATATGAACTTGTTAAGACAAGCTTCAAATAAAGTTAAACACAAGTCTTCAACATAATGTTATTTGAATAATAAATAAGCCAACCAGAATAACTCAGAATTTTTCAACTCTCTGCTTGAAATTTGTAAGAATTTTGAAAATCTTGAAAACTTTATTTTTAGAGAAGTAGAACCTTCTTTGCCACAAAACGTTCAAGTTCTATTTAATCCAATAATCATTTTGGAAAATGAAGAAAACTCACAAAGTGGTCCTATATACGAATCGAACTATTCGAACTACGCAGGAAATTTACACTTGCTAGGTGTTCATCGCTTTATTGGACTGCCAACATCAAAAGTATTAGAGAATGGAGGTTTGTTTTTTAAAAAAATTTATAAAATAGTATCTTTAAGTTTTACATTTGTTTTATAAATATAATATAAATATAAATGTTATGTAAAAAGTTGATTTAAACAAGTTTTTAAAAATTTAACACAAATTTATCCTTGATTATTAAAAAAAAAATTCTTTATAAATCGTCTTTTAATTTAATCAACTTTAAATAATTTGATTTAATAATTTGTTAATTTAAAAGAGTAAAAGTTTTTTACTTATCTAGAAAAAGAAGAAACTGAAGAAATAACTGTACAAATGAAATTTGATTGAAGAAATAACTGTACATATAAATTTGATTGAAGAAATAACTATACAAATGAAATTCGATTGAAGAAATAACTGTACAAATGAAATTTGATTAAAGAAAATGAAAAAGCATTGATTATATATTGTATATAATTGTTATGATTTAGAAAAATCATTTAATTTGTAATGTAGTTTGCAATCTGATGCGAACCTTTGTTTGAAGTAGCTTTACAAAATTTTGTAATTAGAGAATGCAAGAAGTTTTTATTTATTAAATCGTTAAATTTCAAAACACAAAAATAATCATATAAAAAAATATAATTTGCGCTATGTAAATTAATATTAACCTTGCGATACATTAAAAAAAGTTTTTGAAACAAATTAAGTAAAAGAATGTTTATAAAATATAGAAATAAAAACTTTCTAATAAAAAAAAGAGCATTTCATATGCAACATCATCATTAACATTTGTCGTAAGAATTATCGTTATAATTATATCTTTTATTATTTGATTGAATATTTTATTATTTTTATTATTATTTTTATTGTTATTATTGCTATAATGTTTAAATTACTATTGATATATATTATTATGTTTTCAGATGATACTAATTTATTTTATGCATCCTAATCTATAACAGAACTTTATGAAACTACAAATACTGAACCTGAAAAACTAAACACTTGGTTTAAATCGAACAAATTATCGCTAAACAGAGAAAAAACAAAATACATTCTTTTTCATTCTAACCTAAAAAAAATACCACCCAATTTACCTTCGCTAAATATAGATACTAAAGAAATTGAGAGAACCCAAGTACTTAAATTTCTTGAGATACTTATTGATGAGAACATGGAAAGCGCATATAGATATATTAAATACCAAAATATCAAAAAACATTGGAATCCTCAACAAAGCTAGTCATATCCTATCTCCTGAAAATTTAAAACTCCTATATTTCTCGTTCATACAAAGCTATTATACACGCTAATGTTGCATGGGCGTGTACTCACAAATCCAAATTGTCCACACTTTATCAAAAACAAAAACATGCTGTAAGAATAGTTTATAATAAGGATAGACTCTCGCCTGCTGAGGCATTATTAAAAAACTTGATAACATTAAATGCATGTAAAATCAACATATTCCAAAAACTGATATTCATGCTAAAATATAAACTTGGACTTGTTCCTCCTCACTTTTCAAAGAATTCTTCCAAAGTAGCAAAAATAGATATGACACAAGAGAAACAGGTAACTTCAACGTACTTTTTTAAAAAAACAACTCTCTTGCGCTTTTCTATTTCATACCGTGGTCCCTATCTATACAACAAATTAATATCTAAAAATACTCAACTGGAAAAATCGAATAACTTAAATTCTCTGAAAACTTTACTAAAAAATCTTAAACACTAATAACTATATTAATTTTTATTAATCCAAAAATCTTAAAATTAACGTATATGTGGGTGTATGTGTGTGCAGCCGTGACGCAGTGGTTAGAGCGCTTGCTTTATAAGCAGTAGATTCAGGTTCGAAAGGTTATAAGCAGTAGATTCAGGTTCGAAACGAGCTTTGGACATATTTTTGAGTCACGGTAAGGAAGGAGGCGTGAACTTCCTGGTTAAATGCACTTCCGTGGTGCTCTGTGACAAGATCATTAAGTCTTCTCTTATCTTAGTAACAATATATATATATATATATATATATATATATATATATATATATATATATATATATATATATATATATATATATATATATATATATATTGTTACTAATCTAACATTTAAAATAAATACAAAAAATATTTTATTTATATATTTTATATATATATTTATATATATATTTTATATATATTTATATATATATTTTTATATATTTTTATATATATATATATATATATATATATATATATATATATATATATATATATATATATATATATATATATATATATATATATAATATCAGTTACGCATTGCGGTTTCTTGATGACAAGACCTCCGGTCTTCATTAAGTTTCTCACGTTCTTTATAAGATAATATTCAATACTCCACAGTACTCTTTTATATATTTTTTGTATAACACAATATTGTGGATTTTTATCATTTTATTATACTCTGTACACGTTTTTTATTATACATTACGAAGTTGTAACGATTTAAGAACAAAAAATTAAAAAACAAAAAAATTATTTGAGGAAAGTCGGGTAGACCCGGACACTTAACGAAAAAGTAGATTGTACACATATACTAACAGAAAACAAAGTGTTAAAAGACTTTTTAAAAAGTATAAAGATTTATCTATCGAATTAGAAATAAAAAAACTAATTATTGATTACCTTAATAATATACAAAACATAAAAGAAAAAATGTTAGAAAAAAGGCATGTTTAAAAATTGGAGGGTAGCCCCGGACACATAGTCTCACCATGATTATACCTCTTTTTTATAGTGTGACACAAATATAATATATAATTATTTAGTAATAAACTGTTCTTAATACATTTAAAAAAAAAATTGTTTTGAAAAAATGCCTTTGATATATAAGGAATGGGAATGAAAATGTCATTATTTAAAAAACATTACTTTTTTACTAATGAAAAGAAACGCTTTAAAAACACTTTTTTCAAATCTAAGGTCTTTATACTGGAATTAAATGAATTACTATTATAGGTTTATGTATTATGTTAAATTTATTAGTATTTATATAAAAAAATTTGCTAATTTTTAATATGTAGACGGGTTAGGTTGTCCGGAACCACCCTCTAAACATGTGTCTGATACCACCCGATCATACCTCATTCACATAACTAGTTTTAAAGCCAGTGAATTAAAGATTTATACTATATTTTTTTTAACAACTATTGCAAATAAAAATATATCTTTAATCATTAAAAAGCTATAAGTTTACATAAAAATTAGGTTTATTAATATATGAATCAAAAATGATGAAACATCGCTCTTCTGATGGTGGTAAACAATATCTTACACTCCTAGCCAATCGCTTCGGTATATTATGATAGATATTTTGCATATGCCATATTTCTACTCAAATGATATTTTTATAGTATTTAAAATCACATAGCTTCTTTAGTTTAAGTTGTACATTAAGTTACTCACCGTCCGGAGGCTACCCAAGTTTCAAGGCTGAACAAAGAAACAGGCTGAAGAACACATGTGGGAAGCATATGTCATCCATATATTTACTGCTCCTCTCAAAGGGATAGCATTGGTGCGGTTCATGTGTAATTATCCTGCTTGTACCAATAAAAACGATACTAAAAACGAATGATTGCCAAGCTATATTCTTACAGGATGTTTCAACGACTTGTTCTTATATGTATATTTATTGAATGCACATGCGCAGTCATATATCGGTTACAAAACTTATAAAGCAAAATGTTATTAATTTTTTTTTATGTTTCTTTATAACTTTATTCACAAACGCCTATAATGTACAAATTTCTTAAAACTTGTAACATATTTGTTTTGTATTCTTTTGTATTTTCTACTTTTTTGTATTTTTGTATATACAAACATGTAAACATCTATACAATTGTTAATATAACTTTTTGAATAAAAAATACTTTTTAAACATGAAAAAAAAAAAAAAGAAATGCGTAAAAAATATTGAACTTATTTGTTTTGTATTCATTTAATACACCCCAATCAAATACACCCCAATCAAATATACCCCAAAATTTTTTAAATTATGTTAAAAAAAGCCGCAAAGTGTAGTATTTGTATAACAAAATCAAAAGTCAAAAAAAGTTAACATAAAAATCCTATTAACCTTATAATTTTCAAGATAATTGCATCATTAGATTACGTTATAATAAATTCTCCTCGATTTTTTGTTTGTCACATTTTCATTCAGAACGTGGCGGTGTTGTTTGAATTTTAAAAAAAAAGATTTGAAAATTTGTGACATTTGTCATTCCAGCTTTTGTTATCTTATTGTTCAGTTTTGAAAAATTAAACTTCTAATTATGGAAGAGGAAGGTATGCACTTATGAACGTATGTACTTATGAAGGTATGTACTATATTTTTAAATAAAATTATTTCAAATTTCTGTTGTTATTGTGAATAATATAGAGCGCTTTTGCGATGACCTATTAGAGTTTTAATTTTGACATAAAATTATAAGACGATAATGTTTTTGTTGACAAGTATGGTCTTGTTGATTTAAAAGTTTTTTACAAGCAATAAATATAGGCTGTTAACAATCAGATACTTTTGTAAAATTATCCGCCAACGTCCGCTACCTTTTGTTTTAACGCTTTGAAAATAGTGTGTTAACTATTACGAAATATACACAATCTCTTAAAAAGTACCAAAATAGCTATATAATAAATTCTTGAGATTTTTAAAACATTTTATACAAATTTAACTAAATTACGTTAACAAATCTTAAATAGATAGGGGAAAGTATGCACCCTTGATTCTAAAATCCAGGGGGAAAAAAAATAAACAAAAATTTACGAAAGACAAAATTATAAAACTATTTTAGAGTTTTCTATATTTATAGTTTTAATAAACTTTAAGAAAGCATATATATTTTTTTTATAGTCAAATTAGTTTTACAATTATCATTAATTTAAGAGAATGTTATTAACATAATGCGCCCTGGATTTTATGATCAAGGGTGCACGCTTTTCGCTAATATATTAAATTATTAAACTATAAAATCTCAAACAAATATATATGTCGATCGCTACGAACACCATTACCCAGCTTTGTATTTATTGTATTATCATTTATCTTCTAGATTCGTCTAAAGTAAAAAAGCTGTTCACTCGAAGAGAGTTATATGAAATAATAAAAGATTATAAAGGTAAAAAATTTCAAGAAAAGTTTTTGTTGTTGGAAGAACAACTTTTAACAATTATGAAATATCCAAGAAATCAAAAAAGTGCCATAACAAGAATTTTAAAATTTTAAAAAATAATTTATTCCATTAATTTTTTCTCTTCATTAAACAAAGCTTCAATATTTACGAAATTTTTTTCATTAGAAGTCACAAATTAATGAAATTATATTTTTTTTTCAATTGACAAAATTATATTTGTTTATAATTGATAAATTTATAAATTAATTTTAATACATAATAAATAAATTGCATATACACTAGAGTTGTTAACCGGAATATTTCGTACAATTCCGGAAAAATAAAATTCCTTCGGAAGGATATTGAGAATCAGGAATTTTTTTTTTTCGTACCGAATTTTACGAAACAAAAAAACCCGTCGATGTTCATTTTGCAAATGCTACTTACGAAATATCGCCTTTCGCAAGTTGAATTACGAAATAAAACTATTTTGCTACATACGAAAGTAGCGCTTACGGAAGTCGCACTTGCGACTAAAAATGTCTTTCAATTAACAAGAGTTAAATAGTGAACATAACTTGAACAACATAAACTTTCCCATTTTGAGGGAAAAAAGAAAATTTAGAGCATGTAAGTCATTTGTTTGGGATCATGTAGATTTGCCTCAAATAGTAAATCGGTCAACAACAAAAAAAAGGTCATTATCGAACTAATTTTTACTGTAAACTTGTCGTTAGTTTAACTCAAAGGCAGTTTATCTCCTGTTCCTTTCTTTATATTCATTACTTACTCGAAGTTGTGAGTCCCTGAAGTCCCTTAATTAGTCCCTGAGTCAGTAAGTTAATGGAAAAAGAGAGACGGTTTTATACGAATAAAATTGCGTGATTGGGAAACAATGCTGTCGTTGAAATCAAAAAAAGATATAGGTCATGTAATCAATCCTAAAAAATAACTACTCCATAAAGTACGTACGCTTTAAATTTGATCCTCCCCTCCCCCGCAATTTTTAACATCCCAACGTTATTGGAACTATACAACCGCTGAAAGTTTTAAAGCTCTGGCTATTTTGGAGAGCAGTAAAAATTTAGTTGCAAGTGCTGAAAGTTTTAGAGCTGTAGCTAGTCTGAAAATTAGTGATAAATCAATAAAAATTTAATGGAACCAAATATTTTACTAAGTTTTTATGTATGAGAATATAAATAGTAAACCTCCATTTCTGCAATATATGTATATATATATATATATATATATATATATATATATATATATATATATATATATATATATATATATATATATATATATATATACATATATATATACATATATATATATATATATATATATATATATATATATATATATATATATATATATATATATATATATATATATATATATATATATATATATATATATATATATATATATATATATATATATATATATATATATATATATACATATATATGTAAAAACTATTGAAGAATCATTTAACAACATTATTTAAATAATAAATAATAATATTTTTTTGTATAACAGTTTAATGAATGCTTTCGAGTTTATTCCGTAAGCGCACATTCCGAAACACTCCTTCCGTAAGGAACTGTTTCGCAAGTATTCTTTCGAAATGATTTGTTTCGCAAGTTTCTTTTCGTAAAGAGCTATTACGGAATAATTATTATTTATTTTTTTCGTATAACGCATTACGGAAGGTGAATTTGCGAAAGAACAACTTCCGCAATAGCAACTTGAAATACGGAAGATAAAAATGCGAAATTTTCGTATGTTTTTGTTTACGGCGAACAACCCTAATATACACACAAAAGACAACAAAGTACTTCAGGAAACATTATATCCATAGAAAAAGAGATAACTATGATATTACGAAAAAGAGATAACTATGAAAAGAATAAAGTTTTTCATAAACTACGTCATAAACTACGTTAGATTTATTATACATAAAAGTTTAGGCGATGATAATACTTTACAAAGGTTATGCCGCCAAGCCAAAAATTCCAGTCTAATTCTTCAATCCAGCATCTACAACCACCAAACTTATCAGCCACCTTCAATATTTCACCTGTTCCTAAACTACTAAAATTCCTCGACACAAATCTAACCTCGCTCTCGAAAAAGTTCGACAAACTCAACTTTCTCTTTTAACAATAGAAAAATGTACCCTTTTTCTATTGTTAAAAGAGAAATCTGCTATTTTTGCCCGACTTCTCGCAGCACCCCGAGACCGAAAACATCTAGTAAAGCCAAAGTTTAACAAAGCCTCACGGAAAGTCAAAAGACTTGTTTATAAAGCTCTTTGCACACACGAACGTAACATCATAAACAAGTGCAAAGATAACCCTAGACTTTTTTATGACTTATTCAACAAGGCCAAAAACTGCAAAAACAATATTAAAGCTTTCGAGAAACTACCACCCAATCTCTCTCACCTCTGTTCCATGCAAGCTGATGGAACGCTTAGTTCGTGACTCCATGCTCAAGCATATGACTGACCATAATCTGCTTGACAGTAATCAACACGGTTTTGTTCTTCGCAGATCGTGCATGATAAATCTAATTGAGACTTTCAACATTATATCTAACGCGCTTGAATCTTGTCTTGAAATTGTAATGATTCTTCATTATTTTGCTAAAGCCTTTAAAAAGGTTAGTCACTCGCTTCTACTTGTCAAACTACGCGCGTATGGCTTCGACAGGGGTACATGTAGTTGGATGTAGTTGGATCAAAAGGTCGTACAAGCTGACTACATTTCAGATTGGTTGGATGTCCTCAGTGGAGTTCCGAAAGGTTTTGTAATAGGACCCCTTCTCTTCGTTATCTTCATCAACGATATGCCAAGTCTTACTCATCACTGCTGTAAACCCTTTGCCGACAATACAAAACTAATAGCTGTTATCAAAGACACCTCTGACTACCAACTTCTCCAAGAGGACATCGATCGCCTAATTAAATGGGTCTACACATGGAGCATGAGTTTTAACGAGGACAAATGTTAAGCCATGTTCTTTGACAAGAGAGTCAACAACCACCTCAACACTGCATTTATTGACATTTTGCCTAACTCGCACGTAGTATTACCATAACTGACCGCATTGATAACTGCCGTAGCCTTAGTGAGACCACCTCCGAGCGTGACCTTGGTATCATTGTCAATGACCGATTTAAGTGGCAAGACCAAGTCGCACATCCTGTCGCCAAAGCCAACTCGGCACTTGGCATGTTAAAAAGAACATTCTACTATTGGGGCATTAACAGCTTTTGTGTACTTTAAACAACTTATGTACGACCACATCTTGAGTTTTGCTCTGCCGCCTGAAACCCCTATTATTGCGGAGACAAAGATGCTCTCGAGTCAGTGCAAGAAAGAGCCACTAAGCTCAATAAACTAACCGCGATAAACATTCAATCGCTGAAAGATAGAAGTCTTAGGGGTGACCTAATACAGTATTTCAAACTATACGGCATTAACAAAGTTGAGCTTTGTAAACCAAACTTACTAGCTATAGCACTAAACGTGCAAGGACCAGCCTACGGTCTCCGTGGCTAACGTCACCGTCTTCAACTTCAAGCAGTTGCAAACTGTTTACAAAGAAAATTCTTCCTCTGTAATCGCATCGTACCTGACTGGAAAATCCTTCCAAACTCTATCGTATCTACCGCGTCAGTCACCTTTAAAAATTAACTTATTTTTTTCCAAAACTTTTTATTAAAAACAAAACGATTTGACTTTATCATAGCGGGGCTTCGTTAGCTGCCTGCTTGCAAATGTTTAAGTATTTTCTACAAATTATGTATATTATTATTATTGATAAAGTTATCTTTATCGTTATGTGACATAACATTTTTAAATTAATTAAATACTAGATTGCTAATCATCATTGAAAAGCGTTTCAGCACAGTATTTCATATATAAATTTCATATATAATGAATTGTACATTTTTATCCATCATAAAATACTAAAAAAAATTTTAACTATTAATTTTTATATTTTTTTGATATTTTACCATTTTTAAGTATTATTATAATTTTTTCATTTTTGATAAACTCTTATAATCATTTTAGGTTTTAATAAAATATATCTGTTAATAAATAAATTATACTATATTATCTTAAAACTTTCAATTCTTATAAGTTATCTGTTTATTTAATTTGTTTTGAAGTAATTTAAAATTTTATCAATTGTACTTTGACAGTAATTTCTTTAACTTAAAAAGTTAAACTTGTTTATCATCCCTTAGCTATAACCAATATACATACTGAATAATAGCTATAACCTATATACATACTGAATAATAGCTATAACCTATATGCATACTAAAGCGTAAGAAAATCTTAGACGTTTAAAATCACGTTGACAATGTTTAACAAAACCAATTAATATTTTAAAATACAAGCTTTACACAGTTTATACAGTTTCGTTTCCACCCATTTTTTAAATTGTTGAGTTGTTATATGGAATACCATCTTATCCTCGTTTTTTACTTATAGAGAACCAATGGTAATTTATATAATCAATAGTTTTACAATAGTAATTTATCATTGCCTAATATGGTAACCATTTTTTCCATAAATTACGTACGCTCGGAGGAGAAGAGCGGTTCTTCAAATGGCGTATATGAGATGGAAGGGCAGTGGGTCAATTATAAAACAAAGGAGACACTAAACTAAAAAAAAAAATCATAAAATGTTTGATAAATAGGTTAAAAGCGTAGATACTTTATGGAGGTGG
Source organism: Hydra vulgaris (assembly GCF_038396675.1). Classification (NCBI taxonomy): domain Eukaryota; kingdom Metazoa; phylum Cnidaria; class Hydrozoa; order Anthoathecata; family Hydridae; genus Hydra; species Hydra vulgaris. The sequence goes on along the minus strand of NC_088920.1, from coordinate 67,078,068 downwards.
AGGGTACTCAAAAAAGCGTATTGCAAAATGCGGAAGTGTGGGGGCGGGGGGCGGGCGGACGATACAAAAGCGTACGTACTTTTTGGACGACCCCTAATCATAAAATTTTATGAAACTCTTTAATAATTAACTTTTTTTAGTACTTATTTTAGCTCGGTAGCCGACATTTTTTATCTATTTCTCGCATTTTACATGTTTTGTTTTTGCTTTTCAGTTTTATTATTTTAAATAATATTAATAGCAGTTAACCTTATTATTAGCAGTTTACTAAACTTATACATTTACCTGTGTAAATATTTTTAACTAATCTTAAGGTGGTGGAGCTAGAATTAATATTGAAAAATTTAAAAAAATTGTTTGTATTTTATTTTTGAAGAGAAATTATTTACCTTTCGTGTGGTGAAATAATTAAAAAAAAAAAGTTATGAAATCTTTTGTTTATAAAGCTTTTATGTAACTACATACAACGATCAGTTCTTAATTAGCCCTTAGCAACAATAAACAGTTTTTTAACTTAATATTTACCCTAAAAAACTAAAAATGTATTTGCAACTGTTGAAGGAAATTAACTGAAGGTACATTACAAAATTTGGCAGTTTTTTGTAGCAGCTTTAGTGCATGCTGTTTAATTTTGATGTTCAATCTTTTTAGATTTAACTTCTAGTATTATAAATAACGAGTGCTTCAAGAAATAACATTTAAGTATCTAAAGGATTAAAGATTCAAGTATCTAAGGAACTAAACTTTAGCCAAAAAAGATAAGACTTTTCACAGGAAACCGTTCTACGATTGCAACAGAAAGAAAACAGAAAAGTAATCCAGATATTGTTCTAACTTCAAGTTGTGCAAGTGCAATAAATTTAAAATCACTAAATAACGGAAATAAAGTGGTAAATGACACTGTGAATAAAGATTATTTCATACTTTTTTAATTCGTTTTTTAATTTTTTTTTGGTATTGTGGAAAACGTTAGATGTCCAGATTGTTACAGTCTTTCTAAGTGCATGGGTTTTGCCCATCACCTTGAAATCAGTGTAGTATATGAGAATGGAAAAATTTTTTATATTTTTCTAAACAGCGTATTAAATTGAATGGCAATACAGCCCAGGGCATGTCAACAACGCAAAAGTTTGCATAGGCTGGAGAATATGGAAAAATAAAAAAATCATCATGATACAATGTTGGGAAAGCTCAACATGCCTATCATGTAAATCATAAACGATGTTCTGAATCAATAGTAGCAGCTGGTGCTCTTAAAATTGCCGTTCAATTAAAAATAATACTAATTATACTCATTATCTTGGAGACGGAGATTCATATTTTAAAGAAGTAAAATTGATCCCTTTAAAGACTATGGAGTAACTCTTGAAAAGTTATAGTGTGTTGCACATTTACAAAAAAGAATGTGTTTACGACTACGAAATTTAATCATAAGTAACAAAGGAACGCTAACTAAGTATGCAAAACTATGGTTTATATATAAACCATATTTTGAAGTAATAAAAATAACATTAATTCCATGAAAAGGGCAACATAGACTGTTTTATTACACTATAATGGATACTCAAATCTAGAGTTTCGCCACTGTTTTTGCCCAAAAACTGAAATTAGTTGGTATCAATATCAATGACCTAATTACATAGTACTTCAAAATATAAAGAACATATAAAGTTACCAGTATGGATTTTAAAACCAGTGTTTTTGGATCAAATAATCAATTATAAAATTATTATTAAATCAACTATCTAGAACTATAAAGAATTATTATTAAAATGTATACAAGGATAGACCCAAAATACAAATTCAAGTCTTAATACATTGCTTTGGTCTCGTTGCCCTAAAAACGTACCTGTTTGTAAACAAACTTTTGAAATGAGTATTAATTCAGCAATTTAACACTATGAAGGTGTTAAAAATGTTTTACTTTTATTGCAAAATATATTACAACTTTCTTTCACGTTTTATTGACCTTTGATTTTTTGGAAGATTTTGCAACTTCAAAACCAAATATCTCAGGTTAGAAAAATTCAATTTAATTGAAATCCTCACAGTATCTTCAGTATACATATAAAACTCATTTGAACTTAAATCTTATAATAATTAAATGGATTTATAGCAAATTATTTGTTTTTTATTCTCAATTTAGTATTTTTTTAGCGTATAAATGACGCATATTTTTTATCCCAATAAGATTCCATATGTTCAAATAAATTATTATTGAATATTGTTGAAGAACAAACCTACACAAATTCATTTTGATTTGTTGATTAGATTTTGTGATATTGTGTTTTGAATTTTCCTCATTTTTGGGCTTACTTTTTATATAAGTATGGGTAGGCGAAGCAAATTAAATTTTTTTTTTAAAAAGTCAGATGATTTTTAACATTAATTTAATTTTTTAAAATGTTTTTGGGAGAAAACAATAATTTTAAAAAGAATTAGATTTTTTCTAGCCCTACCACCTTAATGACAAAAAATTCAACCATCTTTTTAGTTGATCTTGAGGACAGATATATAAAAAAAACTAATGAATAAAAATAATAGTTAATAACTTAAATGAACACAAACAAAAAAAAAAAAACAAAAAAAAATTAAATGCCTGGTTTCTTACGTATTTTGACAAAACCTAAATATAAATAACACAAATACAGAAAACAAAATCTTAAGATATAAAGCTGCATTAATGCAGACTTCTTAAATATAAATATAGCTTATAAAAATATTAGCAAAATAGGAAATATATATTAGTTATTAAAAGCAATCAAAATAATTCAAAACAACTTAAAAATTAAAAAACAAAACACCTTTGGGCGCAAAACAATACTACTAAACGACTTTTCTTTAACGCCTTTAATTTAACCACGAAAGTTATTAAGTAAACTGAGATTAAAACGTATAAACGTCATCACGTCGACAAATAAAATCATTAATCTTTAAATGTAATATTTCTGACACACATATACCGTTATCAAATAAAAAAATTAAGTAACCCAACTTGCAGGGGGTAAAGGTGCAGTACTTGGGTGGGGAGCAGCAATAGGCCCGGCATACAGATTTTCCGTATCATTAATTTGTTTTTGAATATTATGTGACGTTGACTGAATAGTTATCGGTTGACGAGGAACTTCACCAGGTTTCCGTAATTCTGTGGTTTTACCTAACGCTCCTCTACCCCGCCCAAGCAAACCACGACCACAACCACGTTTGTTCGAATCACTGGTTGCAATTCCATTTTTATTTTCAATTACGTTGGTATTATTATTATTTTGGCATTGTTCACGGGCTATTTTATTAATTTCATTAGTTGTTAAGTCAGTCTCGTGATCTTTACCTCCACGCGAAACAGCCCAACGCTTTTGTTGCTCAAATGACTTAAGTTGCGAGGTATGCTTTTCTTGAATTAATCTTTCTTCCTGATCTTCAGATAGAACACGCATCCTACTTGCAACTTCATCAGCTAAATTTTCAATACCTAAAAATAGTTGAATATATATATATCCACTGTAAATCTAAAAGGTTCTTCGCGGTTCTTTGATAACCTAAAGGTTCTTGGAGAAAATTAAGATTCTTTAAAGAACCTACGGGTTCTTTATATTCTCTAATGGTTCTTTGAAGAACCGGCGGCTTATTTGCAAAACATTACAAAGAATCCACAAGGTTCTTCAAATCGTTTTACGGAAAACCTCAAAGAACCTTAATATAGGGTTCTTCAAATCTTTGTAAACGCCATTTTATTTTTTTTATCGGTCGTTATATTGGTAGACTAGTATGAATTTATAAAGAATGGTATAATAACAATAGCAAATGATTATCACGACAGTATTTAATTTGTGTTTTAAACATTTGAATTGTTTTTATTCTCGTTGTTAACATCATTAGCGATTATAAAAGCAACGTGTTTTTTTTTAATTTTCGAGCAGTTTTCTTATTTCTATATGCTTTTATCATGCATACTATAAATAAATATATCATTGTATATTCCTAATGATTTTATTTAGATAAATATATCATAAATATATATATATATATATATATATATATATATATATATATATATATATATATATATATATATATATATATATATATATATATATATATATATATATATATATATATATATATATACAGTATCGGACAAAACGAGTGCAACCAAATAATGCTAATTTAGTTTCTTTATATAAAAGTGCTGCATTTTTTCAATTTAGAGAAATAACTATGTAACTCTTTAGAGACAAAGTTCTTCAAGTTTTATTCATCACAAAGTTCATTATTTGTACATGAAAATTAATAAATTAATCAAAAGTATTAAAAAAAGTTGATTTCCTTCTGGACAAAATAAGTGCAACTCGACAAAATGTTGACCAAGCTGTATTTCGCTATCAATATTTCGTGGCGAATCCTTTGTTGTCGATCACAGCCTTGCATCTTCGAGGCATAGATTCGATCAGGTGATCAATGATACTTTGTGGAATCGCTGCCCAGGCCTTTTGGATTTGTTCAAGCAGTTGATCCTTATTACGAACACCTTCACGATTAATTCTGCGGTTGACGATCTCCCACAGGTTTTCGATAGGGTTGAGATCCGGAGATTGAGGCGGCCAATCCATCACCAATAGGTGGTTGTCTTGAAAGCACTGCTTGAATACTTTTGCAGTGTGTTTCGGATCGTTGTCTTGCTTAAAAACCCATTTTATTTGCATATTCCATTCAGCATGAGGTAACATAACATCTTTCAGGATATTTCTATAAATGAAACAGTCCAATATTCCATCGTTTCGATGTATTGGACCTAGACCATTAGCAGAAAAACACCCTCAGACCATTACATTGCCTCCACCATGCTTCACGGTCTTATGGCAGTAACGTAAATCGAGGCGTTTTTCGGCCGGCCGACGTACACGGCAAATGTCATCGCTCCCAATGATGTTGAACTTCGATTCATCACTGAACAGGACAGTTCGCCATTTCTGCACATTCCAGTCAATATGAGATGTAGCAAACAGGAGTCTTTTCTTCTGGTTTTTTAGTGAAATCAGTCGTTTCTTTGCAGGGCGTCGAGAAAACAATCCGGCTTCAACAGCACGTCGTCTGATTGTTCGGTCTGATACAGGCAGCCTAATTGCTTTTGTATCTCGACTGATGATATCCAGGGATCCTTCTTGACGGATCTGACGATCATAGAATCTATTCTAGAAGTGGTGGAACGCGGTCTTCCACCTTTGTTATCTGCTGCCAACTTCCCCGTAGAACGATATTTGGAACATAGTCTTGATACGGTCCTTTTTTTCACGCGATATTTATCACAAATGCTTTTTTGTGACATTCCACTTGTGTAATCGCCAATAATTTTCTTTCTTAGTTCCAATCCAAGACTGTCGGGAGCCATTTTTGCACTTGAAGTCATAAAAATAATAAAAATAAATAATCACGCTTCTCAAGGCTTACCGTGTTACATTTACCTTGTGATGATACAATAACGCTCTGTGAAACACAACGTCTTGGTTGGATGTGGACTGTATTGATGTAATGAAACACTTGTTGTATTTCACTTCTTGTATTGATGTTCTTCGATAAAACACTTTGATAAAACTCACTTCGATAAACTGTCTTGATAATACTGACTGATTGACTTCCATATACTGACTGAATTACATGTCGATTTACATGTCTCTTATATAGTAAAATGAACCTGTGTGAAGCTGTTCTGGAAGATTCTAGATGCTTCTTTTCGATGCTTCTGGAAGATTCTGGATGCTTCTGAATGTTTCTGGATACTTCTGGATGCTTCCAGATGCTTCTTCTGGAAACTTCTGCATGCTTCTGGAAACTTCTGGATACTTCCTTTAATTATTAAAAAACTTTCGTGACGTTGACACGGACCAGACTTAAGAAAATGAAACAAACCAAAAAAGTTGCACTTGTTTTGTCCGCTGCAAAATGGTACTTGTCAACGAATATCTGCCTGTGTGCTGTCACCTGTCAGCTGATTGCTCATGTCATGGCATGCTATGACTCCAGACTCCTGAACAGTTTGCTGTGGTAGTATAGTTCGTTTCGTAAGTTCGTTCGTTTTTAAGACATGTAAAATTAGGAACACTTTTTAGCATTGTTCGATGTTGGTTGCAAATGTTTTGTCCAATACTGTATATACATATACTTACACACATACATACATATATATATATATATACATATATATATATACATATATATATATATATATATATATATATATATATATATATATATATATATATATATATATATATATATATATATATATATATATATATATATGTATATATACATATATATATACACGCACACTAAGGTATAATGTAATAAAATATCATATATTATATGCATATGTATATATATATTAATGTCTTTCTTTGTAAAGGATGTTTTTGATAAAAAAGAAACTCTTTGGAAATGTAATGCTATTAATATAAATGGGATTCAGTTTCATTTGCACGATACATTTATTTTATCTTTACTGCACACTGAAGAAATTCCTTTGTCTTTCAAAATATTTCACATTATTTAATTTCGACAACTCTGTGTATTTAGTGGTAAGCTGCTAATTTGTGACAAATATAATGCGCATATGCATGCATTCAGAGTTAAAAAGATGAAACTTTGTCAATATGTTTACCAAATGAAGTTCGTGACTATCAACTGCTTGATATATATTACAAGAGGGCTGCACCTGTATTACTCTTAAAAACTTGTGTTTTAAATAACTTTTTCTGTTATGTTTTTTATGTGAATATTTTGTTATTTAATAAAAGCACAGTAAAAGGGACACTGGAATAATAATCTCAAGAGAATTAGAAATAATATTTTTTAAATGATTTTTATTTGTTTAATAAAACAATTATAATATATAATGGCTAAGTATACAGGTTGATCTTCCTAAAAGTTAAAGGTTTAACTTTTAGGAAGATCATTGGAATAAGTTTAAGTTGAGGAAGATTAAAAAAAAACTAACTTCATTAAAAAGTAAACATTCTTTCATTTTTGCTTTCAAAACTTTTCAACCAACCTGTATACTTAGCCTGTTGAAAAAAAAATTTCATAAACAAATTAACTTACACCCATTGCGAACTGATTGTGCATTATTTTTACTTTTCTGAGATGAAATACTTGGAATGAGTGTGTAACACACTTCTTTCTTGAGAGGAAGGTGTTGGTCAGTGACAGGGATATCAAAATTTTCACAAAAATAATCTGACAAACAATAACTAAAAAATTAAACACACAAAATTAATAATTCTAAACTAATCAGCAAAATAAAAATATATATTAAAAAAAACTATATCATAATAAAAACATACCAATAACGATTCACAAAACCCAATGCACAAGTTTTCGAACCCTTTTCTTCATGCCATTGACATCTTTGGTTAAATTTTATATAACATTAAGAATTTCATACATTACAGAATTATTTAAATAACATTATCTAAAACAGCTTTTCTAAAATTTAAATACTATTCTATATTGTTGAGAAAAACTTTTACTAAATTAATTACGAAACAAAAACTTGTCAAGAATGTTTATATATATATATATATATATATATATATATATATATATATATATATATATATATATATATATATATATATATATATATATATATATATATATATATACAACCCTCGGAATTAGGAAAAATGATGTCGGCAATTATTTGCCGACCACATACTTTTAGAGGTCGGCAAATAAAATTTAATACAAAGGTCTTACCATAAAACATAGAAACGAGGTCGGCAATTTTTTGCCAACCTCAAACACTTCTAGGTCGGCAGTTAGGTCGGCATTGCCGAATGCCGAAATATATATATATGTGTATATATACACATATATATACATACATATATATATATATATATATACATATATATATATATACATATATATACATACATATATATATATATATATATACATATATATATATATACATATATATATATACATATATATATAAATATATATATATATATATATATATATATATATATATATATATATATATATATATATATATATATATATATATATATATATGCTGCAACAATGATTTTTAATCATCATTTTTTTAGTCATCATTTTAATCATTTGTGTTTATCTCTTTTAGTTTTATCCGAAGATAAGGAGTTGATTTAAAGGCATTTCTTTGAATACATAAATTTACCATTAGACATAACCATGTTACTTTAGTTACGATAAGAAAACTATTTTAATTAAGAATTTAATCATACATACAGGTGGAGGAGGTGTTTGGAGGTTGGGAACAAAAAAACACTAATTTTTAGACCCACTAACATGGGAGCAACAAAAAGTTTTTCTAAAATTTTTTCTTTATTGTTTTTATCTAACTTTATATTCATCAACAAATTTCAAATTTCATGCATTTTAAAAAAGGTTTTTATATATTGTTCCAATTTTTTTTACATTATATAGTTATAATAATAACATGTCAGCTATAAAAAACTTATTGTTAATAAAAATTTCAAAAGTTATTGAAAATTTTGCTTTTATAAATATAAATATAAAATTCTATTTTTTGTTTTCAAAATTTTTTGGATTTCAGAGATAAATGACCATAATAAAATAGCAGTAAGTTAAAAAAAACTTTTTCAAACACAAAAAGATTAAAAAAATTAGATTTATGAAATGTAAATAATTATATACATTGATTAGAGTGATCATGATGCCTATGAGGTAAGTAGCAATAAATTGCTTGGGGTAAATTGAATCATAAAATAACTGCGGATTTTATTGATTTTATGCACTTTTCTAGTTATTTCTGAAGTAATCATTTTTTTAACAATCTTCTAATATTTCTACACATCAATCAAAAAAAACATTTAAGAATTCCAATTGTTAAATTAAAATGTAATTAATTCTTTTAGTTTCTTTTGTTTGTTTTTTAATGAAAGTTAATTAAAAATTATTTTTTTGTTGCTAAGTTTGATTTTTGTTTGTTTTATGCACTTGATTGATTTTACGCACTTTTCTAGTTATTTCTAAAGTAATCGTAATTTTTAAGTAATCATTTTTTTAACGATCCAATATTTTTACACATCAATGAAAAAAAACATTTAAGAATTCCAATTGTTAAATTAAAATGTAATTAATGAAAGTTAATTATAATTCTTTTTTTGTTGCTAAGTTTGATTTTTGTTTGTTTTTTATGAAATTTTATTATGAATTATGAATTTAACTAACATTTGTTTTATTTTTTTACATTTTAATTTTTTTTTAAACAAAACTTTATTCTGTTTTTCTATTCTAAAAACAGAACTTAAATATCCTAAAAACTTCTCTTACATTTTTCTAAACAAATTTAAGTATTCTAAATAAATACTTTTTTTTCAGAAACACTTTGAAGTTAAAATAATAAATTAGTTTAAATAATAATCCTTCTTGTTTATTTTCTTCAGTCTTTAAAGTCTTATGAATATAATTATGAGTTTACTAAACAAGTCAGGTATATGTGAAGTTTTGAATAATAAAAGTATTGCAGCTCAATGAAAATACTTTCTTCTAATGTAATTATAAACTTTTTGTTGCCAAATAGAAATTAGATATTAATTTATAATTTTTCTTTGGACTTTGTGTTGCAACTTACCCTGTTCTCTATTGCAACTTGCCCAGCTGCGGGGTAAGTTGCAACATTTTATTTTTCATTTTTGTTCCACTATTGCAGAACAACTAAGTTTTATATTATACTTATCAATGCTGGTTTAATACCTCATGAAGAATCTATTTTAAGATCTATTTTAAAACCCTGGTAAAAAAATAAAATAAAAATCGAAGTTATAGGAGATAAATGCAGTATTTTAAATTTTGTTGTAACTAGCCCCAGTCTACCCTACTACTCAAGTACTGAGTTGGCAAAGACTGGATTTGAACTGGTATCACACAACAGCTGGGTTTTTAACAATATTTTTATCATTCTAACCAACTGAGCAAACCAGCTACATATATATTTTTTTTACAGCGCATTTGCGATATTGAGAATATTTATTGATATTGTTCTACTAAATAATGGGAATTTTCTCAGTTGATGTAGCAACAGTCCTTTGCAACACCAGGCTATTTTAGTATTTAGATGTTATTGAACATTAAAACAGTTTAAATACTCTATAGATGGGTGCGTGTATGTGCTTATATATGTGAGTGTATAATATATATGATATAGCATGTATTTAGTATATATGATATATATATCATAAACTAAATAGGGAGAACGCGCAGGAGTGTCTCTACACCGACTGCGGGTTTAGATTTCATTTTTCTTGTTTTTTACAAATAAACCATATTCAATAAAAGTAAACAAATTAAGTCAGCAAATGTAAATCTATATACCTTATCGTGTATGTGTGTGTGTGTGTGTGTGTGTCTCTCTCTCTCTCTCTCTCTCTCTCTCTCTCTCTCTCTCTCTCTCTCTCTCTCTCTCTCTCTCTCTCTCTCTCTCTCTCTCTCTCTCTCTCTCTCTCTCTCTCTCTCTATATATATATATATATATATACATACATACACATATATGTAAAATATGTATATATATATATATATATATATAAATCATTAAAACATCATTTCGGTATCATACTTATTCAAAACAATTTTAACTCATATCAGGGCTCAAATTATTGCTAAAAAATCTAATCACAAAAATTTTTAACTTTTTTTTTAAAGATATAAATAAAATAATAGTAAATAAAACTATAAATAATAATAAAAAACAAAATTAATCAAATTAATAAATAAGAATTGTTGAAAACATTATCGTCATAAAACTTTAGGCTTGATATTATTTTTAATATCAAAAAGATGCTCTATCTATAAACCAAACAAGTAAAATCAAGTTAAAAAGACAAACAAAAAAACTTAAAAAAGTACTAAACTTATTAGAGACCACATTCTTTCTAACTTATCGCTTCAAGATCTAGTGTACTATTAAAAACATAGTTATAATAAACCAAAAATAAAAAGTTTTAAAATTTAAAAAATTTTTTTTTTTCATTTAAAGTGTTTTTATGTTGATATTTTCATCAATGTTTTCATTCAAATTGTTTTGCAATAAAATAAAGTTGAATTATGTAAGTCTAAGTACATGCTAAAACCATTTTTTTTGAACAGAAATAGAATAACTTTTTTTCATTTATTAAAATAAAATACAAAAAAATAAAAAATAATAATAATAATAGGAATTCATTTTTTTAAACTTCATTTTTATTTCCTTGTTGATTGTTTGCAATTAATTTTTTTTTGCTGTTTAAACTATTTTTAATAAACAAAAAATAACAAAAAATCTATACAAAAAAATTTAACAAACAAATCTTAACAATAAAACTTTTCCTTCTCACATGCATGTTACAAATTAGATGTTGTTACTAAAACTAGATCTATGTTTATCTTTGTTATACCACTAGGTATTATAAATGTCGCTGCGGTTTCCATTCAACTAATTTTAGAATTATTGTAAGCGAGCATTTAAAATTTTTAAAATTCTAAAACTTTTTATTTATTTCAAATTTCAAATTTCAATTATTTAAATAAATGAATTTTAGGAGACTAAAATTCTTTTCTTGAAATAGATTTCTTCTCAAAATAAATTCCTAAAAACAACTTGAGTATTTAAATAAAACGTTGAAATTTTAAAGAAAATCTTGAAATTGCTATAAATAAAATAAAAATATATTTAAAAAAATTTTGTTACTAAATATATTTAAAAATATTTAAAAAAATGATATTATAAATTTTGTTACTCTATTCGAAATTTCTTGTTAAAATAAATTTTAATTAGAAGCTTATTATGAGTTAACAACATATAAAATATAAATAGAAATATTCATATGGACGACTTTAGCAAGTAAATGTCTTTGAGCATATCAAGTAAATTTATTATTTGAATAACTTAGCTGTAATTTAACTTAACTGATTGTTTTGATTTAGTTTATAGGTTTTATTTACTTTATCCATAATGAAGAATTGCACTAAATTTAACTTCAAAATAGAAGTAGGATATTTTTGGTTTCCACGCAGAGAAATAAAGTAATTAAAAATCGTTAAAAAGTGCTTTATGTTGAATAAAAACCTTTAATGTTAGAGAGCTAATGATCATACTTCTATATAAAAGTTAAATTCAGCTTGACATATACTTTATGATGACCCCTAATAAAAACCTCAGATAAAAACATTCTTTATTTTTAGAGTGTCCAAAAAAATGCAAAAATAGAAAAACGGCAAAAATATTTTTTTAAAGAAAAAACTAATTGTGAATGTGCCAAAAGCAATTACAATTCGCAGATGTGATAGGCTTAATTTGAGCCCTGTGATCGTGATAGGCTTAATTTAAGCCCTGCATATATTAAGAGCCATAATCAAACTAAAATAATCATTAAAAAACTGTTATAAAAAATTATTATAAACATGACAAAAATGATGCCATTATCATAATCATTTCAAAGATTTTTAATTTTATAAAAATAGTTTCCAAAGGCGAGTTTACGCCTAACTAACATGGTCACATTTTAAAATGTTTTGACATTAATTGACGTTAATTGTTAATTGCTATATCCGGTAAAATGGAAAAATTTATTTTTATAAGTACGTTCGTGATTGCATACTTACGTTATATGGAAATCTCATATTTGTGAAAGGAACAATTGGTTAAAATACAAATATCTAATTAATTTAAATGATAATGAGCATTTTAATATTCACACATATATTCGATAGTTTAACCTTATGAATTTAAAATTGTTAAAAAAGATGAGTATCATAATTTTAATGTTTAAAGCCTTTTTTCTAAAACACTTTCAGTCATTTTATTCAAATACACTAAAAAAAAAAGCCAATGAAATACAATATTTGCAATGCTAAAATTTAATGAAAACATTTTAAATTGTGATAGTGGTAATTTGGTGATGACTCAACATTGGAAAACAATGTTGCAAAATTTTACGTTGCAAAATCATTTTTGTTACGGTTTTCTATTAGTTAATTTAGTTTGATAATCCTTGGTGATAAAAACTTGGCGCAATCTTTTAGCAATTGTGAATTAAAAAACAATAAAAAACTTGTTTTTAAAAAAAATGTTGTTTTGCATAGATATATAATTTAAGTGTAAGTGTAAGACATCATCTACAATCTACTTTCATTCTGTTTTCATATCTCCCAGGTCTATGTAACTGGACGGCTCTGTTAATCACTTTTTGCGATCATTGTGTCGCATAAAACAATAAGTGTAAGTGTTTTCTTTTACTAAAGATTTTATTTGTTAATAAAAAGTTACAGTAAAATGAAGCCAACTACTTTAATAGAACAAGTATATAACTGTTGTAATTTGCATCTTAATGCTAAATTGAAGGACATTTTGTTGCCTCTAATCACCGTGAAAGAACAATCAAACATCATGAAAGAAACAACCAATCTGGAACTTCAACAATAGTTCCAGACAGAAAATTGTGAAGAAATTTATATGTAATCATTTCTTTATTGTTAATAACATTAAAAACAAGACAATATGTTATTTAAAGAAAAGAAAAAAAATCCTGATTGCACTGATAAACAGTTAAAGCAGTTGCAACTGAAATGTGAAAGAATTCAGAAACATAAGTCAAAAACAGTGAATTTTTTATTGATGATGAGTTGCATTTAACATTTAAACATACAAATAAAAATTACAATACTGAATTTCACTGAGATAATCCAAAAAATGTAAAATAGAAGCAAAATAAATTTGAGAAAAAAAAAATTGCGTGCAAATAACCATATTCCCTCACGGAATCTCTCAACCATTTATAGTTCCTGCATGACTGGCAATGAAATTGCCAAACAGTGTATAAAATCATCATACATCAAAAGATTGATTCCTTTATTAACAAATATCATAGTGGTGATCATGTATTTTGGCCTGAAAAAAATATCTATTTTGTTAAAAAAATTAATAATCCAGTTTGTCTCAGAATTATGACCTATTGAGGAATTCTGGTCATTTTTTAAAGGCTATCAGTATAAAAACAATCAAGAAGCTGAAAATTAAGATCAACTACATAAAATAATTATGTGTTGTTAAAGAAAAGTAGTTATTCATAAAAATCCTGTACAACATGTGCGAAGATGTGTACAAAAAAACTGATGCAGTGTGTCATAATGAGGAGAAAGCATTTTGTCAGTTCGGAAAGTAAAAAATAAACATATTGCTTACTATTATGTATTAAATTTTTGTTCATTAAACTTTTCTTTGTACTATTACAACATGTGTTTATTCTGTGGCAAATTTTTGTCACCAAGGGTTAGCAGCTTTAGCTATATGAGCTATAATATCATTTATAATAATAATAAATAGTATGATACTGAAATATTTTATTAATTTATACTATTGCCACATGTATTGTTGAAGATGTCACTTAAATATTTTGCCTATACAACTTCTACTTACAAATAGCCTGACTCAGTTATTAAAAGCTTATTTTAAAGATGACACTTAAATCTCATTTTGTCTTAATGACTCCTACTTATAAATAGCCTGATTCAATTATTGAAAACCTATTTTAACCCAACCAAAATTAAACTAAAATTTACTTATAAACCTTATTGTGTGTCATTTTTGTAATGATCATTGAGACAAATAAAATAAAGTCACTACCTTGTCCCAGCATCCCAGTCAAATATTGTTGAAGAAATCAGGTCTGTTGCATTCTGCTTGCATGAATTTATAGATTTTGGTCTGTCTGATAAATGAGCATCAAGATCTAGAATAAGACTTTCCAGCTCATAAACTCTTTTCAATTGGTATGTTCGGCCTGTAAAACATATTCATTTTTATGTATAAAAAATAGTAAAAAAAAAAAAATGTTCAAAATAAAATAGCATGCAGATTTAAACAGTATTATAAACAACCTGCTTTTTTAGCCAGCCATTTGAGACACATATCAGTTTTATCACACTCGCTAATCTAAACAAAATATATAGATACATATTTTTTTAATGCAACTCACGTTATTAATTTCTGAGAACTTTTTGTAAGTTTATGAAATTCAATAAATAAACGTTTATTTCTGCTTAAATTTACAAATTGCTTTTTTAACAATTGCTATTTTAACAATTGTGATTTTTCTACAGACTTTTTTTTTTTTTAAAACATCTTTGCTTCCAACAAGGCTGCAAGCAACCACTAATTAGAGTTGGAAGTTACTGGAAGAGAAAAGATGAATTGATTATAGAGCAAGAAAAAGATTGTAGAGCAAGAAAAAGATTGTAGAGCAAGATAACGATTGACAGACGACTTAAAGGATTGCAAATGGATTAAAGGATTGCAAATTATATAAATCAGGAAAGCAAGATGAAGGAAGCGAAATCCAAAGAACTGATGTTCGTGGAGAAAAACTAGACAAATAAGAGTTTTTGGAGCACTTAGGAACAGTCACAGAAAAAGGATGAGACTTAATTGAATGACGAGTAACACGAGAATGAATTTTAGTAGATGGCACAAGAGATGCTAAATCTTTAGAGCAGTGCTCATTATAGTTTCTGTAGAAAAGAGAAAGAGAAACAACATTACAACGATGTGATAATTGTTGGAGGTTGGCTGCAAGAGCAGGTCCAACTATGTTTACAATGCGTTTTTGCACCTTGTCTAAAGGAGAAAGGGCATCATTAAAAGATCCGCCCCAGATATGGCAACAGTATTCCATACAAGGCCGGATTTGAGATTTATAAAGATAGAGAATAGAGACCAGATTAAGAAAGTGTCGAGCTCGATAAAGAGATGCAACCTTAGCAGTTGCTAATTTTGCAACGGATTTGATGTATGGTTTCTTACGGAAGTAAGAGTTTATCCTAGAAGATAAAGGGTAGATGACTCATAGAGTACATTACCGTTCATAAATATAGGAAGATCTGAATTATTGCGATAACAATTGGCTGAAAAAATTGAGTTCTACCTAAATTAAAGTTCACCAGCCACTGCGAGCCCTATGCTGTAGCAGAAGTGAGATCCTTTTCAAGCTCAAATGCCCCCTTTAAGCAATCAGAGAGTGTTGGCTTCTTATCATGACAAGAATAAATGGTAGTATCATCAATGAACAATGCCTCCTTAGATGTGAGAAGATCTGGAAAATCGTTAATGTAAATTAAAAAGAGTATTGGGCCAAGGATAGAACCTTGAGGAACCCCTGAAGTTACAGAACAAGAAGAGTGCTGTCCATCAAGGACAATTGGAAAAGAAGGATTAAGAAGAAAGCTTATGGAGAAGACCAGCATGCCAAACTTTATCAAAAGTTTTAGAAATGTCAAGAGCGATGGCCTTAACCTCTCCAAATTTATCTAATGCATGATAAAACCTATCGGTTATTACTGTTAGCTAATCAGCTGTAGAACAAGAAGTTCGAAATCCATATTGATGATCAGAAAGTAATTCAAGTTTACACCAATGATATCTTTGATATCTCCTGCTTATTTTAGTTTTTGTAACACATTTTTAAATGTATATGAATATACATTTAAAAATGCTATTTTTTATTTAACTATTGTTTATGTTTATTTTTGCACTATTTAATAAATTAAAATACATAAAAGAATTTTATGATTAGTAAAGTGGGCAAAACTAGATAAAAGATGGAACATCAATAGATGTAAACATGGACGAATGTGTCAAAGTTTTAAATCTTTGGTTTCAAGAGAAGATTGTTAGTCTGAAAAATAATCGTTGAATGTATGATAAAATAGTGTGTATTACCAACTGTAAAACATGGTGGATGTAGTGTTGAGGTGTGCAGCTGTTTTGGTCTGAATGCCACAGGTGATGTTGTAAAAACAGAGGAAATAATAACAAAATTAGTTTACTTGGACACATAAAAAGTCATGCTATACCTTTGGAAAGTTGGGTTAATGAGAAACCATTTATTTTTTCAGAAGAATATGATTTAAAGCTCAAATCTAAAGCATATTCTTCAGAACCTTGTATAAGTTATTTGACTGATTTTGAAAATGATCAAATATTCAATAGAATGATTTAGCCCCCCCCCCCCTAATCACAAGATCTCTCTCCTATCGGATTTTTATGGGATTAATCAAAAATAATGTCAAAAACTAATGCCTAATGATGCATAAAATGTGGAAAAAACTTATTAGTTAGTGGCATAAAATTGACTTGGACAAACTGAATAAGTCATTAAGTAAAATACCAAGAATATGTATGGTGGTTATTGTCGTTAAGGGTGATTAATAGGCAAGTTAATTGTAAACTAGTCAATGAGACTGTATATTAATTTTTTTGTAAACCTAATAAATAGGAAGATAACATGTAATTTAGGAAGACTTTGTATTCGGTTTTTCTCCCAATAGTATATAAAACTTTAATATCTTGTATTGAAAAGTTTGACCATTGTAAAAGTTATGGATGGTAGAATATATATATATATATATATATATATATATATATATATATATATATATATATATATATATATATATATATATAAGCGTTTAGAATAGTTTTACTGTTTACTTTAATTTGCTTCATTGACGAATTTATGACATAAACTACATCATTTTTTTTGCCTCACTTATTTAAATTACTTTTATTTTACTTTTACTCTTGTTCATAAAAGTTCTAATTTATTTTTGTTTTAATAAAAATATTTATTACTATATATTATTTTTATAATATAAAAATAATATAATAATTGCTGTATTTAACTGAGAACTGAGAACTTTATTATCTGTAAATCTTTTTTTTTATTTTTTCATAAATTTTTGCTGCAAATGTAATAAATGATATAAAGAAAAATATAAAAATTTTTAACAATAGGATTCTTAAAAATATATATCTGTTTAGTAAAATCTTGTAATTTTTGTAGTATTTTTGTATGATTGTCTATTTAGTATTAAGTATCAAGTTTAAATAGTATAAAATATGCGCACAAATTTTTATTAAGTTATTAATAACTAATTTATTAATAACAGTTTTTAAAACGAGCAGAGATTTAAAAAAATTCATATCTCTGCTACTCAAAATCAGAGATATAATATTATTATTTAAAATTTTAGCATGTAACTAAAAACATTATTTCTTCCAACTTTTATTTTTTTAAATTAATCTTTATTTTTTAAGTAATTTTTGTGTGTTTAGTTTCAATCATGAAGAACTATTACTCAGATGATAATTTAAAACAAAGAAAAAAATAAAAACTTTGACCACCCATAAAAAACAATCGACTGTCGATTCCACATGTTAGCCGACCAAATTGACCGCTCACCTTCAATTTCTTATTTTCCACGCTGTGTGTATGTGTGTGTGTGTGCGTGTGTGTGTGTGTGTATATATATATATATATATATATATATATATATATATATATATATATATATATATATATATATATATATATATATATATATATATATATATATGTATATATATATATATATATATATATATATATACATATAGACACACTCTAAGATAAAAATTTCTTTAGAAAAAACAATAGAAAAATGCATTATTAAACATGTACTTACCCTTACAAATAATGGGGGTATTTTACCAGAGTTTCCAGACAGAAAATTTATTAGCTCATCATATATTCTCGGGTAAGTATCTTCAGGTAAAGCTATCCCTTCAACAGGAATTTCGTGTGTTAAATTGCCTAATTTAAAAGATTTAAATAAGTTACCTCGTTAGCTTTTTATTCTATAATACAATTAACTTTTAACATAAAAATAAAATAATAGAAAACTATGAAATTTACTTTTTTGTTGTGCTATAAACCTGTAGCCCTGTGGAATTGGACCTGAAAAAACAATAAAATTTTACTCAAACTTTGTAGTAGATCAACTTGCAGGGAGAAATGAGAGGGGAGGGATCAACCCTCAGTGGTATAAAATCAACTGTAAATATGCCTCTTTTATAGTAAAGAATTTTTAAGGGGGTTTACTTTGAAGTATAAGTAATTTGAAAGTTTTTACTCCAAATAAAATTGTTTTTTTTAAATCAAATAATGTGTTGATTTAAAAAGAAAATAATCTATCAACTTGACACTGCAATGCATCTTAGCATGTCTGTACTATATAAACTAGCCTATCATTTTGTATAAATAATTTAATAAGTGAAACATTTACATAATATTAAAACATTTTTTTAATACTTATAAAAAAGTTTTAAAAAAAAATCTGGAAATAAAAGATTTTAAAAAAGTACTAATAATAATTAGAACCTGGATTGATATGCTTATGAAAAGTTCTTTCAATTCCATTTCTAAGACTATATTCCACAACTGCAATCTCTAAAGGTTGATACTCAGGCTCCTCAAGAAGACACACAAACGATGGAAAATAAAACTTCTCATCAAGAACCTCTAAAAAAAGTTTCCTAAAAATTACATCAGAAAATTCTAGGAAAAAAACATTGTTAGAATTCTATGGATTGGCAGGATCAATAAACTTACGTCTCCCTGGTAACCATTCAGAACTCACTTCATCATGCTCACGTTTCCTTTTAAACTCGATAACTTTAAACTTGTCTGTGTTATCCTAAAATGATTTCAATGAATTAGAATTGTTTAACTATAGAACTTGTTCAACTTTCAATAAACATTCAATAAACTTTAACTAATTTTTAAAATTTTTTGTTTAAAGGTTTATTAAAAAAAAAAAAAATCAATTATTTTATAATTAGTGCAGTGCAATATTATCATTACTAGTAATTGACCAAGGTCTCAGCCACAGCCCCAGCTAAATATTGGACTTTTTACAAACTTGATCCTGACAAAATTAAAAGATTTAGCAAGGGTTAATTTCTGGGGCTAGAAAAAAAATTATAACACATTTATATTATAAATTTATGCATATATTTACTATTTAGTAAATACTGGCATTTTTTATGGTTTTATGGTAAATATGATTTATTCAGACAATCCTACTATACTTTAAACCATAATTTTACTTTATTGGTAGCTGTTAATGGAAATAAATAAACTGTTAATGGAAATAAATTCAATTTTTCAAGACTTTTCTCAAGACAGTCTTAAGATCAACTGGTTTCCTAAATTTAAATACTTTGATTCCTTAATTGGAACAGCTTCTTATAAAGAAATATCCAGTAAAATCAAAAGAAATAAATTAAAAATTATTTTCAGTGTCAAGAGAAATAAATTAAAAGAAATAATCCGACAAGTAAATTAAAAATTATTTTTTAATTATTTACAGTGACAATTTAAACAATTCATTCAAAACTTATTATAGGATTAAAATTGCCCGGGCAAAATGAAATTTCTTTGACCCTTTGATGTTATCACTGATTAAGTACAGAAAATGTTAGTTCAATCAAGAAAATTTTGAACTATTTTGTTATATCACTGCAACATCATGCCTGCAGCAATTTATAAGATATGTTTATGTTATTACTTGCATTTTAAATCATCACATTAAACACAAAAAACAGTATAACATGCAGAAGTATGTTTACCCAGTGAAATCAATATAGTGTTTACAAGTCTTTATATGACCACGTAAATAATATTTTGTTTTGTTGATTTAACCATTGTTTTTAACAAATGCGCTGAAAAAATTGGGTTTTAATTATGTTGAAAATAAATAACTTCGACACATTTATCTTTACTAACGTTTTTATATTAGCAAAACGCTTTTTATGAAAGTATCTTTGAAAGTTGTATAATTTTTTATTTAAATTAATTAATTATATAAGGTTTTTTTTATAAGTAAAAAAAAAAAAAATAAATTAAATTTTATAAGCGGCGACTTTAAACAGTGAAGTTCCCTTCAATAAACTTTCTATAAGAATCATTAAAGGGATCCCCATCACAATATCTTTTTAAGATAGCATTTTTTTGTTGTTGTTGTTGTTGTTTTAAAGATATAAGTATTTTTTCTTCTACAATCAGAAAATCAAATATTTGTATATCTTTTTACTAAATCACAAAAAAAATTTGTAATTTAGTAAAAACCTATACAAATATATATATATTTTTATATTTATAATTTTTTTCTTTACTTGCTTTTTTTAAGTTTTTTTGTTTTTACTTGCTTTTTATTACTTTGTTCTAGAAGCAAGCCAAAAACATAAAACAAATATACATATTTTGTGATAATTAGAGTTCGCAGGCAGAGAAAATAAAAAGGCAGTATAATACAGTTAATGGTTTTATATTTAGTCGATATGGTTTAATAGAGTTGTACGTTTAATGTTTAATTTACATTTAGTTATGGTTTAACTCTTTCATTACCACAAGCCTCTGGTAGCAGCTTTCGAGTATGCTTCACAATTTATCTTGTTTTGTAAATAAAGTTCCATTCTAGACACATAATTTGTTTGTTCTAAAGCACAGTGATTTAGAAATAATTGAAAATTGGCCAAAATATAGTTTTTTGAGTAGCGAAATTTAAACAATGTTATTAGCTAACTATTTTCTACAATTTCTTATATATCTAACGGTATAAAAAAATAATTACTGAAATAATAGATTCAATTGTTAATTTTTGTTTGAATATGACCAAAAACAGGTTTTTTTTATCATTAAAATTTTATCATTATTAAAACTTAATTTTCTCCCTAAATACAAAACCTTTCATTTTAATTTTCATTATATACAAAGATAATAGATAAATTTATCTTAATTTATAAAAAAATGTAAATATGTAGTGATAAATCTTATAAAAAACGCATTTAAAAAATGCAAACTTTATGAGTTTAAACTGATTTTTATAGTGCTAGGACTTTTTACCTTAGACTTCCTTCACGAAGCCAGTTCTTTTTTTAAAGAGTTTCTATCATTCTGTTTAAAACTAAAAAAGTTAGCTGCTCCAACTTGCCCCATTTTGAAATAATGTGGTTTTAAAAAGCTGATTTTATAAAAAAATTAACGATGTAAAAGCTAATACAACTGTGTAATTATAAAAAAGTTTTACGTAACAAAGTTAAAAAATCTTGAATAACCCTTCTTAAAAAAAACTTCTTTAAAAACTTGTAGAAGTGTTAAGTATTTAGTTGAGTAATTACCTAAGTCTTTTGAAGAAAAAATATTCTTTTTATTTATTAAACAAGTTTTGTTTCGGACTTGTTTTAGTTACTATTTATAAAAACAATGGTTTAAAGCACTTTGCATTTCTTATTGTTTAATGATGCGTGCTAAAAACTTACTTAATTAAAAAGTACATTTCGTTGCGTTGGTTTGACAAGATTTTAACTGAAATTTTTTATATTAAGAGAATTAAAAAAAAAATCTTTTAATTCTTTTTAATGTTTAATTAAAGTTATTTATATTATTGTTTGTTTATTCGTTTATGCAATCTTTTTTTGATCGATGTATAAAAATACATAAATAAATAAAAAATAATCATATAAATATTTTTATTTAGACATTAAAAAAGAAGAAAAGATTTATTTGTTATTTTCCTAATATAAAAAAAATCAATTAGAACCTTCTCAAACCAATGCGACGAGTTGCTTAGCTTTCTATTGATATATAGTTTGTTATGCTTTTAAAGAGATTTACTATTCAAATTTTAATTAATTGTTAATGTTATGCCATTCAAATTTTATTCAAAAAAATGTGTGGTTGCTACAAAAAGATTTTTGGTCGACTGGTAGCGAACTGGTAGCGAGTTAATGCGATTCTTCGTTTTTATATTTATATTATAACTATTTTTTGTATAACTTAGTACAAATATTTGTTTTAACTTTAATTTAGTTTGATTTGTACGGTTATTAGTAAAATAATTTGTTCAATATTTATTTTCTTAGTTCAGTTTATATAATTTATTCAACTCACTCGTTTTTTATTCATTTTATACTTCAATTTAATTTATATGCTTTAGTAAAATTATTCTTTTAGTATCTAGTTTATATTTAGTTTAAACCAGTACATTTTACTGCAAATTTTCGCTATATATCAAAACAAACTTTTTTTTGGAACTTAGTAAAAAGTTACACAATTAACATGATTTGGTGATTTGGTGGCAAAAAATAATACCATATCTAGAAAGAAAAAATTTATACGATGATGTCATACATACAAAAACTGTTATAAATTAAACACGCATGGAATAAATTATCAAGTCTGCAGATTGCGGCTAACATTATACAGACTCCGAGAACCAAAAAAAAAAAAAATGGAGACGACAAGCTTCAACTAAAATGTGAACTTTAAAATTAATAGTGTGCATTCATTATTTAGTTTTAATTAAAAAAATTTAGCCTAAACATTGTTTTTTTAAACATTTTCTTTAATATGAACACAACTTGTCTCAGCACCTGGGGATCCCTTTAAAGTTTTTGTTGAGAAGAAAAAAAAAGACAAACGTTTTTGAAAGCCATTTAATTAAATAACTTTGATCTTTACTTACATTTTAATAATGCATTTAAATAAAATATGCATTTAAATAAAGTAAAATATCACTGCTAATGATTTTTTATAAAAACATTAATGAATAATATATTTATTATTTAAGTATTTATTTTTATCATAAATGTTTTTAAATTAAAAATTATATCAATTTTTTAAATAAACGATTTATTTATTTATTCTTTTGTGCAAAGAATTGTTAAGATTATTAATTTAAACTTTTAAATGTGCACGTTTATTAAACAATCGTCAGTTTTAAGTTGTTACTTTATTTAAAAAGGGTTTCGCATAATATTATTTTATAAAAACATTATTAAAAATGAACGATTCAAAGTTATTTATTCCAAACGTAATTTAGATAATCTTATCATTATAGTTTATTATTTATTTTAGTTAAGTTTTAATTTTATTTTGTTTTTCGCTATTTTTTTTTACGAAGATTTATTTGCTTCTTTAGCAATAAGTTTTTTTTGTTTCTTTGTAAAAAGTTAAGATAATTTTTTCAGCGTGTTTTTAACATGTATACAAATTTTCAAAACAGCCGTGGTCAAGTTAAGTAAAACCAAATAGTATTTGCACAGTCATGACATGAAATCGCACGCCTTCCTGGCCAAGCCTGCATTATCAACAAAAAAACTGTTTCAATCTAGACTTACAAAATGAAATACTCTAAATGAGAGTGCATGCAGAAGATGGCTTAAACAACTTTTAATAAAGGTATTTTTCACATTAAATATGCACATTGCCATTAAAATTAAAGAAATTAAAAAGGTTTGAAAATAAAGATTAACAATAATTTCTAGATTAAAAAATAATAACATGAAAAGCCACTCTTTTAGATGTTATTTCTGATAAAAATTGATCATGCCCTTTCTCTTTACCCCTCTGCCAATATTGTTATTATTAGTGACTTTATTGCTCATCACACTGAATAGCTTGGCTCTAACGCCACTGACCCTGCTGGCACTAAAGCCTTTAACTTCTGCATTTCTCAATGTCTTACTCAGATAGTTAACTTTGTGACTTGTTTTCCTGACAACCCTAGTATCATAGTTTTTTTCTCGGCACCTCAACCCTTTGGAACTCTCTCCCATCTTTGTGTTTTCCTGATTCATACAACCTTTAACTTTTTAAGTCTTCTGTCAACCGTTTCCTTGCTCTTTAACTCTATTCTTTTTTTCTAGTAACTTTTAACTTAAAAGTGGTTACTTGCAGCCTTGTTGGGAGTGAATCAGAATAAAAAAACAAAACAGGAAAATCATAGTATTTTTAAACAGGATGTTCTAAAATGTAAACCTCCACCACTTTTAAAATAAAAAATAAAAGCTCCTTGTGGAAAATTCATCAACATAAAACTAATGCATCATAACCAATTATGGCTCTCCTTTATCAAGTTCAGTTATAATCCTTGTAAAAAACGAACTCCACATTCTTTTAAAATGGCAAGCAATTTAGGTATGTTTATAGACACACTTGCAAATTGGGTATGTCTCTACCAAAATTTTAATTTTGTATTTTAACAGTAAAATGTTAAAACCTTTACATTACCAGAGTTGCACCTCACAGATTAAAACTTTTAAATTACTTTTAAGATTAATTACTAAAAAATAAAAATTACTCATTATTACGTAGGTAATATTGCATAAGTCCATTTATATAACTCTATTTAAGGAACACCTATAGTAAGGTTTGAATATTTAAAGATTAATGATATATTTAAATAAGCACCTAAATTGAAAATAAATCATACATTAGCCATGGAAACAACGCTGTTATGCTTGATTTGATTTTGTGAGGGATTTTTATTTTTATTTTCCCAGTCTTCTTTTGCCAAAGTTTTGTACATTTCTTTATCTTCTGCAGAGAGATCCTAAAACATAACCATTGATTTTATATAAATAAATTACTGAGATAAATACCTTATTTTGAAATAAAATTTGTTTACTAGAAAACCATTCTGGACAGTCTCTAATTTGGATTTTAAGTTTTAGTAAAATAGATAATTAATTGCAATTAATTTGTAAAAAAATTTATAACTATTTTTAATAAGTTTTTCATGTAAGAAAGTAAAGTCATAAATATTAATATTCAAATATAAAATATTTGGTTGTTTTCACTACTTTTCACCCCATTCATTTCAATAGCCTCCACTTTAGTTGGATTCTCCACTTTAATTGGATTGTGCATTTAAACCCGATAGTTAATTTCCTGATGAACTATTGTCATTGACAATGCTTCAAAAGGTTTTGGGCTAGTGCATTGGTAACTTACTGAACTTTTTGTTAACAAAATTTTTAGTAGCCTATTTGAAACTTTTTTTTAACTTTTTAAAGACATTTTTTTAAATGAGCAATTGGTATCTTTATTATCTTATTAATCCTTATTCTATATAACTAATAGTTCTTATTAATCCATTCCAATGTTAATATGTTGGAAATTGGGCAGTATAAAGGAAACAATTTCAGACAGGCATCAAATGTGTTAAATACATTTATAATAAAAACCAATCAATTCTTTAATTTAACTTCTTCAAAATTTATCAATTTACTGCTACGTAATAAAAGGAAAGCTTCGAACGTGAAAGAGAAAAATGAGTACAAAACCTATTACAAAATCATTAAAAACTGTTTAATCATGGAAATACGATTTTCTTGGTCAAAAAGTTATAAAAGTTAACAATTTAGACACTGTTGTTAAAATATTATGTAAACTTTGTGCAAAGCATAGAAACATCATTCAAAGCGAAACTTTAATATTGGGGTCTGCTAGAGATTCTTTAAACACATTTTCAAATAGAACTCATCATCAGGTTTAATACTTATTATATTAAGTATTTATAATATAAAGCACATTAAAAATTGTTAAAAATAGGCAATTATGTAATCTTACTTATTTCACTTATCTTCCAGGTATTTATCTACAAAATCACACAAAGAGGCTGAACGATTAGACAAAGTTAGTAACTCTTCTACTTCAAGCGTGAAAATAAAGACAGCATTAAAGTCTTCAACTTTTTCAAAAACTCTATGTAGCATGACGGTCATAATGCTTACTTTTTACGATTTCTAAACAAAACAACTTTATCAGACATAATGCAGTGAATGGCTTGTTAGAAAAAGATTACTTGGTGTGTGTATTTAACACATATTGATGCTGTTATATGCTGAGTTACATAGTCTTTTCTTGAAGTTTAACAATCAATTTTATGTTTTTTTTGTTGTGACAGTTGTAACTGTGTCGGGTGTAACGAAAAATCCAATGCTTAGAAACAATAAATAAAATGAGGCAATAAAAATGTAAGAAAAAAGTATAAATGATTATTAACTACCATGTATATTATGTTAAAAAAATGCACTATAACATTATTAAAGTTCTCAATTATGGATATACGATATGATATTTAATGCTACACAACTGGACTGTAAATAAGCGTCTAAACACGTCTATAAAACCCTTACAACATTAAAACCATGCCATGGTAAACTATATTTTTTAATAACTTATTTGCTTCTTTTTTCTTCCTCTTTCTTGCAGAATTGCCTCTATATATATATATATATATATATATATATATATATATATATATATATATATATATATATATATATATATATATATATATATATATATATATATATATATAGAACTGTTATTTGTTGTCAGAAAGTTTTCTCCGTATTTTGTTGACAAAAAGTAAAAATTAAAATGCAAGACCGGAAATTTTTTTCTTTTTATTAATTGATAGACTGCCTGCCCCAACCAAACCCTCAGTCGATGTAGCAGCACTACCTTGCGAGTCAGGCTAAAAGATAGTCAATGTAGCAGCACTCCATTGCCAGTCAGGCTATTTGTCAGTCGATGTAGCAGCAGTTTGTTGCGAGTCAGGCTATAAGATAGTCGATGTAGCAACACTCTGCGCATGATTTACAGTAAAAAAAATAAAAATAAAAACATTTTATTAAAAAAAATAACAATAAAAACATTGTTTATATTGTTAAAAACATTCAGAATGTTTTAAAAACATTCAGAATGTTTTTAAAATAATTCTGGTCAATTAAATTGGCATTTTTGCGGTTTTTTTAAAAAACGATAAATTTGTAATTAAATTAATGGTTTTTACTTTCTGACAACACGCAAATGTTGGATGAAAGTCAAAAGTAATTAAAATTGACGTATGTGTTGGCGTAAGAATCATTTTTTCCTTCCGTACTTCCCAAATGCAACAATCTATAGAACTATATATATATATATATATATATGTATATATATATATATATATATATATATATATATATATATATATATATATATATATATATATATATATATATATATATATATTAGGGTGTCCCAAAAAACAACATTTTAGAAAAATATATGCGGAGACCCCCTTAATGTGTTTTATTTAATACAAAAACACTCGATTTAAAATTTTTTTGAATAAAAATATTTTAAGAGGTCCCTCAAGACCCTCGAATATTTAATGGGTCCCTAATATTTTCAAAATAAAATATTTTTCAAAAATATGTCAACCTGGTACTCAAATGAAGCAAATTATATAAAAATTTCAAAAATAATATTTAATTTGGAAAAATTTTAACTTATCAAAATTGTCATAAAAATACATAAAAAATGCATTTTTTTGTTTTTCGTTAAAAAACGTAATTTTTCATGTAATAAAACCAAAAATAACAATTCTATATTTGGAATCTATATTCTTTTAAAAATTTTTATATAATTTCACTTCATTTGAGTACCAGGTTAACATATTTTTGAAAAATTTTTTTTTTTGAAAATATTAGGGATGTATTAAAAATACCTCTGCCTAAGATGAGTATTTTTATTGAGATAGTGTCTCAATAAAAATACTCATTTTAGGCAGATGTTAAATGCATCCAGCTACTGTCTTGTAGAAGACCTCCTAGGCAAAGACTTAAGGGGTAAACAGACTCTATCTGTTGACCAGCTTCGCACCCCTTCTTTATCTATTAGGCTGGCGCAGATGTATTTTTAATACATTGTTTCCATGTTGAATGCTGGATCTTCTTGACTCAATGCATGGGTTTTGCTTGTATCTCTGTTTTAATGACTAGGCAACTCATTCTATTATCTCCTAATGAGGGTACAGCTCTAAAACTTAGTTTTATGGTTCTGAGTCCGGCTGGTAGTCAGGTTTCCCAAACTCGGTGGTAGCTCTCAGAGAACCTGATCCCATAAACAGCTGAAAAATATCAAAGTATTAACAGTGCCATGTTGCGCATGGATGGTGTCCCTGTTTGTACTTTGGTGTGCATTGCGGAGGCCACATTTGGAGCCCTTTGTTATGGCTTAGGGTTTATTAGTAGTAACGAGGCAATTGCTTGGGCTATTAAAAGGTGTTCTGAGTACTATCTATGCTTTGAGTCAAGTTCTTCAATCTAATTTTAAAATGAATAAAGTACCAAAAACTATAAACCACAAAAAACCATCATCATCACCAAGTTCTCTAAACCTATCATTCACTAATATTCGTGGTCTTCGAAGTAACTTTTCTTCTGTTGAGTCTTATCTCTTGCAAAGCTCACCAGACCTACTTGCTCTTTGTGAGACTAATTTGAGTTCAGCTGTCTCATCTTGCATCCTTAGTGTTGATGGTTATCTTCCTTTAATTCGTAAAGACTCCAATAGTCACATGATTGGCCTGGGCATTTACATTCGTAAGAATTCACCCATTTGTCGTGAAACTAGATTCGAATCCACAGACTATTCTTTTATGTGCTTTTGTTTAGCACCACTTCACTCTATTGCCTTTCTATTTGTTCTATATCTCTCTCCTTTCATCTCAAGACTGCACTCTTTTTGATGTTATTTCTGATCATATCGACCAACCCCTCTCTCTTTATCCATCAGCTAATATAGTTGTTGTTGGTGACTTTATTGCTCACCACTCTGAATGGCTTGGCTCCAGTGTCAGTGACTCTGCAGGCTTTGAAGCCCACAACTTTTGCCTTTCACAACCCCTGACTCAAAGAGTCAACTTTCCAACTCGCTTGACAACCTGACAACCCGAATCATTTACCTTCTTTACT
The DNA here is from genome assembly GCF_038396675.1 of Hydra vulgaris. NCBI lineage: Eukaryota > Metazoa > Cnidaria > Hydrozoa > Anthoathecata > Hydridae > Hydra > Hydra vulgaris. The sequence continues at coordinate 67,048,610 of NC_088920.1, read as the reverse complement.
TGACTTATGTCTTATTTCTGATCCTAGTCAGTGCTCAGTTTCTCCACATTCACCCTTAGGTGCTTCTGATCACAGTTTGATCTCTCTAAAACTAGTACCTCATTCTGCTTCATCACCTGAATCCCCCTATAATCGTATCTCTTATAACTACAGTAAAGCTGACTGGGATTCTTTCCGTGATTTTCTTCGTGATGGCCTTTGGGTAGAAATCTTTTGTCTTCCTGTCGACAAATGTGCTTCTTACATAACTTCATGGATTCAGGCTGGCATGGAATCTTTTGTTCCCTCTCGACGATTCTAGGTCAAGCCTCACTCTCCGCCATGGCTTTCCTCACACTGTGCTGCTGCGATTGCCAATCGAAACCGCTACTTCCATATTTATCAGCAAAACAATTCTCCAGAAAACAGACGTCTGCTTATTACTGCCAGACACCATTGTAAAAAGGTTTTGTCTAATGCCAAAGCCCGCTATTCTCAGGTAATGAAATCTCGTATCTCATCTCAAAAATTAGGCTCTTGTGACTTCTGGAGAATCTTTAATAGTATCAATAATAAGGGCAAATCTTTAATTCCATCTCTCTTGTATGGTTCAGACTGAGTCACCTCACCTAAAGACAAAGCTGAATTGTTTTCTAAAAACTTTACATCAATATCATCTCTTGATTCCAATCGTTGCGTTCTACCTGATATTGCCAACAAACAGGTTGATCTATTGCTTGACATTCATATCACTTCAGCTTCTGTATCTAAAGTGATATTCTGCCTAGACTCTTCTACAGCTTGTGGCCCGGACAACATACCGGTTATTGTCTTGGAGAAGTGTTCTCCAGAGCTGTCATCTATACTCTCAAAACTATTTAACAAGTGCTTATCAAATTCTTGTTTTCCAGCCTGCTGGAAAGCGGCATCTGTTATCCCTATCTTTAAAAATTCTGGAGAGCAATCTGATTCGTCTAACTACCGTCCCATTAGTCTTCTTCCTATCATAAGCAAGGTTTTTGAATCTTTAATTAACAAACACTTAATCTCTCATCTTGAATATATTAGCTTACTTTCTAACCATCAATAAGGATTTCGATCTTCTCGTTCTACAGCTGATTTGCTAACAGTAATAACTGATAAGTTTTATCATGCATTAGATAAAAGTGGAGAGGTTAAGGCCATTGCTCTTGACATTTCAAAAGCTTTTGATAAAATTTGGCATGCTGGTCTTCTCCATAAGCTTTCTTCTTGTGGTGTATCTGGCAACATCTTTAAGATTATTGAATTTTTCCTTTCCAATCGTAGCATAAAAGTTGTCATCGATGGACAGCACTCTTCTTCTTATTCTGTAACTTCAGGGGTTCCTCGAGGTTCTATCCTTGGCCCTATACTCTTTCTAATTTACATCAAAGATCTTCCAGATATTCTCACATCTAAGGTGGCATTGTTTGCTGATGATACTACCATTTATTCTTGTCGTGATAAGAAACCAACACTCTCTGATTGTTTGGAGGGGGCATTTGAGCTTGAAAAGGATCTCTTCTGCTACAGCATGGGACTCACAGTGGCTGGTGAACTTTAATACAGATAAAACTCAATTTTATTCAGCCAATCGTTATCGCAATAAGTTAGATCTTCCTATATTTATGAACGGTGATGTACTCGATGAGTCACCTACTCTTCATCTTCTAGGATTAACTCTTACTTCCAATCTTTCTTGGAAACCATATATCAAACCAGTTGCAAAATTAGCATCTGCTAAGGTTGCATCTGGTTTGATATATGGTTTCCAAGAAAGATTAAAACAAAAACGCTTATTCGTCTAGTTTTTTTCCTTTAACATCAGCTCTTAGGAAAAAAGATAAAACTAATGTTATTTTTAAAGAGTATTTAATTGTTATTTTAAAAAGCTATAAAACAACAATAAAACAAACTGCAAAGTTATTTTAATAATATAAAGAGCTTTTGTTAATAAAAGATTAAAAGTAAGACCAAAGCAAAAAAATATTAGATACCACGTTTTTTTAATATATTGTTTCTTGATCTAGCGTACTATTAAAAATTTAAGTATAATTAAGTTTTCTATTCAAATGGTTTGAGGATGTTTTCATTCATTTTTTTTATTTAAATGATTTTGCAATAAAAATGAAACAAAAAAATTTTGTTTAATAAATCGAATTATATTTCCTTAGGTTGAAAAATATGATCTAATTAATTTTTTAGAAAAAAATTTCTTTGAGGAGAAGTAAAATAATTTATAAATTTTAATTTAAATTTTTTACAATTTATTCTTAATTTTAATTTTTATAAACACTGGTTTAATGTTTGCAATAGAATATTTCTACTTTTAAAACTATTTCCAAGAAACAAAATATAGTTCACTATTCAAAATGTTTATGATTTAAATAAAACTTTCTATCAAAAAATACTTATCAAAAAATACTTATCAAAAAAAAATATACATATATATATATATATATATACATATATATATATATATATATATATATATATATATATATATATATATATATATATATATATATATATATATATATATATATATATATATATATATATATAGCCTTCGGAATTAGGGTCGGCATTTGGCAATGCCGACCAAACTGCCAACCTAGAAGTGTTTGAGGACAGCAAAAAATTGCCGACCTCGTTTCTATGTTTTATGGTAAGACCTTTGTTTTAAATTTTATTTGCCAACTTGATGCCGACCGCTAAAAGAATGAGGTCGGCAAATAATTACCGACCTCATTTTTCCTAACTCCAAGGGTTGTATATATATATATATATATATATATTTTTTTTTTTTTAAATATATATATATATATATATATATATATATATATATATATATATATATATATATATATATATACAATATACTTGATCATTAAAAGTTTTAGTTGGCATATAAATGATATGACAAAAGTTTATTTTATGTTATATGTTTTGAAATTGAGGTGGTGGTTTCCGTGCTGTTGTAAAGCAAAGGTTTTTATGTTTTTATTGTATGGGCTGGATATGTATGATGTGTTTTGTTAACCCAAGATTATTATTATTTGTTTTTGTATCAGCTAATTTTGTGCATTGCTGTTTCACTTTTTTTAATGTGCAGAAAATATTTTGAAGATATATATCAAAGATAAATACCACAGCATAGATCACAAGGATGGAGAAATATCGAAAACTGTTGTTGCAGATTTTGAATTTAAAAGATTATAATACATAATGCTAAAAAGAAATAATACTTTAAATTTTTTTAAAATTTATTATATTCTTAAATATATAATGCTTAGAAAAAAAATTGCAAGATTGTATATAAGTATAAGGACAAATAAAACCATAAAATTCTGACACCTCATTTCAACTTATTGTTGATGAGTTTTTAAATAAAAACTTTTGTATCCCCCTAACTCAAATCAAAATCATTCACAATAGATCTTGCATTTTATCAAAAAATATTTATGCGCTTAAAATACATGGTTGTGTGAAAATTAAGAGCTTGCTCTGACACTTTTTTGGGATAATGTTCAGAGTTTTTTAGAAATCGCTACTCTACATCAATTGGAATCAAATAGAAAAAAAGTATATAAATATGATAAAAATATAAAAAACCTACCCTCCATTTTGGAGAAGCTGCTGCAATAAGATCATTTGTATTTCGTATTACATGGCCTTCCTTCAGTAGTTCATTTCGAATTCGATTGGCGTAAAATATGAAACCATTTTGTTTGTTTTTAGGACCCATATTTTATAAATAAATCTATAAGTATATATACAATATATATATATATATATATATATATATATATATATATATATATATATATATATATATATATATATATATATATATATACATATATATATATATATATATATATATATATATATATATATATATATATATATATATATATATATTATATAAATGTAATATATCAAAATTAGGTATTTAATTTGCATAAATTGCGCTTATGCACCAGTTGTGCCAATTATTAGCTGATAGTTAAGCTGATTAATGGGTCCAAGGCATCAACATTTGCTGACAGACCAAACCACTACTGGTGCATAGACGCAACTTATATATGCAAATTACATACCTAATATTAATATATTACCATTATATACATACATTGAACCTTATGATTAGCCACAATCTGCCTTTTTCATCTGAACCCCATTAATATATATACAGCCCGTGGAATAAGGCATGCGGCAATGCAGACCTAACTGCCAACCTTGAAATATTTTAGGTCGACACAAAATCCTCACACTCATTTCTATGTTTTATGGTAAAACCTTTGTACCAAATTTTTTATGCCGTGCTGATGCTGACTTCTAACAGATTAACATCGCCAAAATATTGCCAGCCTCATTTTTCCTAACTCCAAGGGTTGTGTGTGTATGTGTGTATATATATATATATATATATATATATATATATATATATATATATATATATATATATATATATATACATATATATATATATATATATATATATATATATATATATATATATATATATATATATAGAACTCTTAGCTGGTTGTCAGAAAGTTTTTTTGTATTTTGTTGACAAAAAGTAAAAATTAAAATGCAAGACTGGAATTTTTTTTTCATTAATTGATAGAATGCCTGCCCAAACCAAACCCTCAGTCGATGTAGCAGCACTCCCTTGCAAGTCAGGCTAAAAGATAGTCAATGTAGCAGCACTCCGTTGCGAGTCAGGCTATTTGTCAGTCGATATAGCAGCAATCCGGTGCGAGTCAGGCTATTTGTCAGTCGTAGTAGCAGCAGTTTGTTGCTAGTCAGGCTATAAGATAGTCGATGTAGCAACACTCCGCGCATGATTTACAGTAAAAAAAATAAAAATAAAAACATTTTATTAAAAAAAATAAAAATAAAAACATTGTTTATATTGTTAAAAACATTTAGAATGTTTTTAAAAACATTCTGGTCAATTAAATTTGCATTTTTGTGGTTTTTTTAAAAAACGAATAATTTGTAATTAAATTAATGCTTTTACTTTCTGACAACACACAATTGTTGGATGAAAGTCAAAAGTAATTAAAAGTGACGTATGTGTTGGCGTAAGAATCAATTTTTTCCTTCCGTACTTCCCAAATGCAACAATCTATAGAACTATATATATATATATATATATATATATATATATATATATATATATATATATATACACATATATATATATATATATATATATATATATATATAAACTTTCTGAATGTTTTTACATTTATTTATTTTTTACTGTTCATATACGTCTACTAAAAAATCGGTAGAACATGCAAGAAGTGTTGTTACATCAACTGACAAATAGGTAGAACATGCGTTGAATGCTGCTACAACAACTGGAAAATAGGTAGAACAAACCAAAACCCTCTACAAATGGTTTGGACAGGCAGTCTAGCAAAAAAATATAGCAACAATATATATTTATTCTATAATGTATATAGATATGCATTCATTCTCTTTTCCTTTTTTCTTAAGTCTCTCTCTACCCCATGATACTTTTCTTCTTGCGCAGCTGTTTCTAAACAATAAAAAAATTTTTCCCCACAAGAACAACTCACTTAAGAGCCAATTTCTCTTTTACTGTTACTGATTAATTAATTTTAACTGCTAATGATTAATTTTAAAAAAGCTAATGACTAACAATTTTATTGATACTCCAATATTGATAAATGACAACACTCTTACTGAATTCTTTACTTAACATGTTTTCTTTTTTATTTATTTATTTGAATTCACCTCTTCAAGGCCACGAAAGCCACTACAGTCAAGGAGGCTTCTTTAGTTGTGGTTACAACCCTCTCTCAACTCTATAATTCCTTTTTATAAAAAACCATAAATTTAATTAGTAACCTCAATAAAATAAATGCATTTTGACAAAATCTGTATTTAGCTTTGTCTAGCTAGATAACATAGAGTAGTTAAGAGCTGTTTTATTACCACAAACAGTAAGTTAAAGATCTTTTCATGGCTTTTTATATTTTTGAAAACGTTTAAAAAGTGGGTTGAAATAAAATGTGAAATAATATAATAATAATTAAAATAATAAAGTGTAAAATTGCTTTTAATGGTTTCTTAAATAGGTACCTTAGTGTAAAGATTTTGTGACGTGGTAAAATACCAAGTCATTAACATTTTGTTAAATAATTTAATATCTCATTTATTGTATTTTTTGCTATTGCCTATTTTATCCTAATTAATAAAAAATTATTATTTATACTTTATTGTCGTAGAATATTTGTATATAAAATTAAATAAGTTTTTTTAAACCCAACTGAAGATGACTATAAAATAGTCGAAACATGTATTGTTTTATTTGTTAAAAAAAATAAATATGGTTTTTAATAATAAGTGGAGAAAATTTATCTTATTTCTCAATTGTTATATATATATATATATATATATATATATATATATATATATATATATATATATATATATATATATATATATATATATATATATACACACACACACATATATATATATATACATATATATATACATATATATATATATATATATATATATATATATATATATACACAATATATATATATATACAATATATATATATATATATATATATATATATATATATATATATATATATATATATATATATATATATATATATATATATATACAACCCTCGGAATTAGGGTCGGCAAAAAATACCGCGAACGGCATAGGATCATGAAAAAATATTTCTAAACTCTTAATAAACTTCTTGAGATACAATTTATGACAAGTTTGGTAATTTTTGTCAATAAATTAACAAGTTTCAGCACAAATACAATAAGGCTTAAAAAACACCAAATCCTGGCCGGAGATCCGAAACATGGCCATTGCGAACTTATTCCTGGCCATTAAGTTTTACGAAGTAAAAGTAGTGACAATGATTTTAAAAACACAACAAATTTATTGTCTCGAGTTTAAAAAATAAGTTCTGCACAAATTTTTACTTGTGTATATTCAGGAAATATAGAATAAAAGCAAAATGCGAAAATAATAAAAAAATCCTTTTTTTAACAGCTAAACAAAAATAAATTTTAAATCGCTTCACAAAACTTAGCAAATGTCTTAAATGAATAAAAACATAAACTTGCTATACTTATGTAATTAATACTAATGTTTTTTGTCATGTCATAAAGTAGCAGTTTAAGAAAAAAGCCAGCGTTTGATAAGATTTTCAGTTTTAAAATGTATTTTACAATTTCAACAACAATCTCAAAAATATACCAATTCAAAATGGTCCTTATGAGGTTTAGTAAAAGAAGTATATTAAATTAGGCAACAAAATACATAAACATAATATAGTGATACTTTGCAAATAACTCAACATTGAATTGCTGTTTTTTTTCAAAATAAAAAAATTAAAATTTCAATAAAAATATTTAACAGCAAAATAATTAAATATATATTTAAAAAATAAAGCAAACAATTACAACACTTTTATCAGGATATCGATTCGTCCATCGTTTTTGGATCATTAAGTTACATTAACATTTTTCAACATTGTTTGCAAGAGTTGCTTGTATCGTCTGTATTTTTTTTTTGTTTAGATTGGATTAGATTGGATTAAATTTTTTTTATTTGGTTTTGTTTTATTATTCATATTATTTGCTTTGTCAGATAATGGAACTTTAGTCTTTGCAATCAGTTTTTTCTCAGCAATCTGAGATTTCAATAATTTACACTCTTCTTTTTCCTTCAACTTTTGTTGAAGTGCTTCAAATCTCTTTCTGGACCAATTCTCTTTTTCTTTATTTTTTTCTCTTTTAGTTTCTATCTCCAGAATCTTAGCATCGCAGGCTTCCTTAGATGTCAATATGAAATATGTTGGTTGCAGGCCATTTTTTGAAAATTTTTTAGTAGTTGGCAAAATCTTTTTTGGGTATGGTAATATATCATTGTCATCATCCTCAGTGTTTAACAGATTATTTAAACCATAAGATGTAGATGCATTGGTGAGAAGAGTATATGTTGTATCATTAGACTTATTATTAACAAGCGGTGTTAAAACATGGTCAAGTGCTATTGTATTTTTTGGAAGAGCAGTTAATACATCAGGAGATAACATTTTCAAACTTTTCCAACTCATAAAAGTTTCATCACTCTTAATGTCAAATCCTTTATCAAAACAAAAAGCAAAACATTGGCGTTGTTGGTCTGTTAAAACAGATTCCAGATCATCAATGGAATAAGTTGGTAAAACAAGACTAGAACTATTCACTTTTTTCTCTACACAATTGGATTCAATAGCAAAATCTATTTGTACATTACTTACTGCAAAGTTTGTTTGATGTGGTTGTAATATAATTTCAGAAGTTTTTTCAGATTTTTCCAAAAATAATATGCTTCTTATCTTCGTCAAATCTTATACTTTTTTCATATTTAGCCTCAGTTAATTGTGATGGTTCATAAAGGTTGTTTGGCAGATAAGCCTCTGGTGGAATTTTATTGGGATTGAATGGAAATATACCACAGGCATTAAACCCTGATTTAATGTTCTTTTCCGATAAGGCTTTTACCCATGCTATTCTAAACAAAGCACAAAAATTCCTATGT
>NC_088920.1:66892500-67035000 GCF_038396675.1 Hydra vulgaris | reverse complement strand
TATAGAAGAGGTTAGGAGAGGAACATTTTGAACCAGATACATAAGTCTTTGGATTAGTTAAAGAGAGTTAATTTGTCCGAGTTTCCTAATTTTATTCCAATTGTTCAATGTTTAAAAAACTTTAGGATTTAAGTCAGCAAAAAAAGCTGGCAAATTAATATCTTTATGCACTATACTATAGTGTATAAAGATATTAACTTGCCAACTTTTTTTACTATAGTATAGTATAAATATATACATAAAGTAAACGATTCTTGTTTTAGGTAAAAAATTTGTGCAAACATTTGTTGATTACCAGATATGGGCTTTATACTTGATAGGGAGACAAATAAAGAGGTAGTAACTATTTATAACCTTGCATTATTGTTCAAATGTGATTCAAACTTTGAAGATAATTAACTAAGGAGTCTTATATATATATATATATATATATATATATATATATATATATATATATATATATATATATATATATATATATATATATACATATACATATACATATACATATATATATATATATATATATATATATATATATATATATATATATATATATATATATATATATATATATATATATATATATATATATATATATATATTCACACACATTCAACTCTTAAACTCCCACTCTAAACCCTTTAACTATGAAAATCCCAATCTCAACTCTTTAACTCACAAACCTTGATGAACAAAAACACAAACCTTGATGAACAAGGCCACTGCGGGGAGAAACAAGTTGAGATAGTATAACCAGGGATGTAATGGGAATCAAACTCAAAACTTTTTGCTTATAAAGTAAGCTCTCTACCACTACACTACTACTGCAGAATCAAAATCAAAAATATATGACAACTTTACAAACTAAAATAACTGCCAGCTTTTTGTAAACACTAAAAAAATGCAATAATACACAATTAGAAATATTGATATTAATATTTATTAAATTTTGTGTATTATTCCAAGAATCTTTTAGCAAATGAAAAATGTCAAATTTATTGCCCATTGATGTCACATGATCTTTTAAGCAGCATGATGGACATTAGAAACAACTATACTACAAAATTCCTTTTATAGTAGGAATATTCTCAAATTGTTTGGCAAGTGCTTCATGAGCAGTTTTTTCCATTTCAAAAATAAAGAGAAATCTAAAAATAAATTTTAACGTAAATCAGATATATCAAAAAATAGAATCTAAAAACATATTTAATAAGATTTGTTTTAACAAATCATTTACTATACAATTTTCTTAAAAAAAAAAACTTTATAGCAAGACAAAAAATTTTATAGGGATTAACCTTTTTGATAATAAAGCATAATACACCATTGGCCATAAATTAGAGCTCACAAATTTAAACATAATGAATTTGATATCAAAAAGTGAAAAATAATGAAACATGTTATCTTAATTGAATAAAAAGATAGGCCAAAAGTTAAGGATATATTTCAACTAATATAATAAAACAATAATATACAAATAGAAAACCATTTAAAAAAATTTCAATACTTTGTAAAACCACCTTTCTGTAGTAAGCATTGTTTTACTGTCTTAGGCATTTAATTTACAAGATTTTGAAATATTTCTTTAGACACATTGTCAAGCAATTTCCTTATTAACTTAATCTATAAAATAATAACATTATTTAAATTTAGTTGTCTTCAAACTATTGTTTGCATATTTTTGCAGTATGCAATTATATGCAGGCCCTAATACCTACACTGCCATTGCCTTCCTTGGTTCATATTACTGTACAATTTGAATCACATCTTCTTTGAGGAGATCGTTGTAGCATAACACAGCATTTTCGCATATCTAACTCAACATTCATTTTGTCTGAGAATGTAACATATTGTCACTTGCAATCAGACCAATTTTTATGTTGGCAATTCACCAGGCAATTCTTGCCTGAAACTTATTTTGAAAGTCTTTTTGATTGCCACATATAGTTATTTCTATAAAGAATTCTTCCAACAGTTCTTGCACTCACATTTATTTTAGAAGTATTGTTCAATTTATGGCAGAGAGCGTTTGATGATAATCTTCTGTCATGTTTCATTAAGCAAAATAATAAATATTATTCTTTTGGTGTTTTTATAGTTGGCCGACCAGATCATTGCTGATCTGTTACCTGTTTCAGTATAACGTTTTAAACAACCGAATATGCAATATCTAAATTATTGACTATTTGAAATAAAGATCCTTTAGTCCTTGAATGAGTGGTTGGTTTCAAAAAAAAATTGATTTGTAGCGTGTATTTTTTGAGATTCTCGCCCGTGAATTAGGAGTTTCATGCTGTATTTCTTGGCTCATTTCGAAACTTTTTTATTATTTAATGTATTTGTGTTTTCATTAGTACTATTTCAAAATAAAAAATTTAGATTTAAAAAATCTGATGAAAAATAAATTAAAATTATTGAAGAAAGTCATTAAAAATAAAGCAACAAGCCTTAACTTTTGACTGACATAAAAAATCAAATAATTTAGTAGATATTATAAAGTTATACATAACTAGGCATACAAAATAAATTTTAACGTGTCAATTAAGTAGTAAACATAATACTTATTAATTAGACCTAATAAAATATTGAAAAAGTTTAAAAGTTTTTAAAATAATTTAAATTAAACAGGATATTAAAAAAAAAAAGTGAGCTCTTATTCACGGCAAAAGACGTATAAGCTATTTTTATTATCTTTAATTGAAAGTCCATAATGATATAGAATACAAGATATCAATTATTAAAATAAAATCATAACCCATAACATAAAACATACAAACCCAAACATACATAAGCCTTAACAGTAAAATGCTTTATACCTGGTATTTATTTTATATTTTTAGCAATTAAAACCATGTACATAGGTATCAAAGTTTCATTTCCAATAGGCCTTCACAATCATTGAAATAACAAAATTTCTCATCTTTTATGATAAATTAAAGATTTTTAACAAAACCCATTTGTATAAAACATTTATCTGGAATCAGGTTTTTATTAACTGCTTGATAAGATTTGCTTTTTGATGGTGGATACAAACAGACTGTGTGTGTGCCAGATTTTCCTGATACATAAATACACAGTGTAGTCAGTCCCTCCTTAACTATATCATTAGATTTTGATTCTAGCCATATCTGGTAAAGCTCTGAAAGATTGCATATTAGAAGTCACTCCTAAATGTGTTTACTAACATCTGTTTTCAATGTTACTATAATTGTCATAAAAGTTGACAATTTGCATTACAACTTTATTAAACTTTTTTACTCAGTACTTTTTAAGTAATTAGTTTTGAAGTAATTAGTTTCTCAGTAATTAAAGCACAGTTCAATATGCTCAAGAGTGACAGTTGTCAGGTTTCATTTAAGAGCATCATACCATGACTTATATTATGTTTAATAGTAATTAATAAATTGTAAAATATGGTGAGTACGTATTGTATGCAGATTAATAATTGTTATTTAGATTAAGAATTAAAGTTAGCAGTATTTGACTAATGTATTTACAGCAGGTACTTGAAAGCATGTAACTGACGGCATTACAGCAAATATTTGATAGCAGGTAACTAACTGCATCATGCACTTTTATGACAACCCAAATTTAGTTCAATGCCAATAAAAAAAATATTAATGATATTTTTCATAAACTAATGATTATTGAACCTACTTCTCTTATAAAACTTTATCAATAAAATTAAAACATTTAATAAGGTACAAACAAATAATATGATGAAAAAAACTTAAGGTTTAAAGTATCAAAAAGATAATTTATTTTGAGTTACAAACAATTTTATATACACATGTACAAAACAAAGGTTTATTATATAAAATGTATTTTTAGATAAATAAACAGACTTTTGATCTATATTTTGAATTTACATTAAAAAAAAACTTAAACAAAATATAAAATTATTATAATGGTTTCATTAATCTTTTTTTTTTTTTTTTTGTTAATTCATCCTCAAGGCTAAGAAGGCCACTACAGATGAGGAGGCTACTTAATTGTGGTTATAGCACTATTTTAATTATATAACTCCAAAATATGAACCTTGACAAACAAGGCCGATGTGCAGAGAAACAAGTTGAGCGCGGTACTACCAGGGACTTGGTGGGGATCGAACTCGGAACCTCTCGCTTATGAAGTGAGTGCTCTACTACTACATCACTACCGCATCTATACTTCATGTTGCCACTAATGACTGAATCCACTGCTCTACTTATGCACTAAATTATTAGCAATTTAATCACCTATAAAAACATAAACTTTAAGTAAAAAATCTTTTCAACTTAAAGACTATCTTAAATTATGTTTCAAGTATCACATTTGAACAATAACAATTGTAGCCAATCAGAAAAATTGTAAATATTTGTTGATAAATTTATACTACCTACTTCATGGAGATAATTATATGTAAAAATCAAGAAAATCAGAGATGGGAGGAAGTGAAAAATAAACAGAATCTATTAAAAAATTCTCAGATGGGTTTGGGACCCCTTAATCTTTCCTTTTGGCTTATTTGTAACCCTTAGTACTTCGTTTAGATTTTAAAATCTTTTCTATTATTATAAAAATAATCTTGAATAAAAAAGATTTAACCTAGCATTCTCTTTAGTGAATAAACTATAAATAAATAAATAGAGACCAAGTATCTAATATAAAGAGCTATTAAAATAATAAAAAACATATTTTTGTTATTTTGTGTTTTTTTCTATTTTTCCTATTATATTATTTCCTTTTATGTAAATATTGACTTATGAAAAATTAAAATTTTTTTTTGTGTGTGTGTGTCTCTAATTGGCAAAAAGCATATATGACACCCCCCTTCCCCATGAGAAACCCTTTCAGGACAGCCCTGCATAGATTAAGGACCAAAGTATCTAAAAATTCTGATCAGTTTAATACAAAATGGCCCAGAATGACGCAGTGTTTTCTGGTATGAAATTCTATTTATCATACTTTACATAAGAAAAAATTCTTCACAAAATCCAAATTTATCTGTTTGACATAACTGTGAACCATTTTTTTTTAAACCATAGAGCATATTTTTTTGTAAAGTTAATTTCATTTATTTATTATTAAGTGGATTATTAGATAGAATAACTACCTTGTTGATTGCTGATGTTTTTGTGCACAATTTTACTATTTTGTAATCTCAAAAAAAATAATGATGACTAATCATCAGTCAAAAATTTTTTTTTTCAAACTTTATTTGGAGGCAGTGGAATAAAAATATCAATTAAAAGAGTAAGACTTGACATATAAAAGAACATTGCAAAATAGAAATAAAATTTGGTTAACACTAAAAACATTTTATTAAAGAGAAGAAAAAACATAAAAAATTAGTTGACTAACACTATCTCCTACCTAATAACTTGCACAAAACATTTAACAGACATCATTTAAACTTACTTAATTGACATTTAAACAATCATTCAAACCTACATATTAAAATTTTATAAATATTTATTAAATAAGTATATTAAATAATAAAAACAACAACAAAAGTTTACCTACATGCTAATAAAGCAATAAAAATCATATACTTGATAATTCTCTTAAAATTTTGATAATTTTATTTAAAAACAGTTTGCAAGGCATTTAACTTTTATTACCTATGTTTTTTTGTTGTTGTTTTTTTTAGTATGACCAAAATGATAACATAAATACATACTTTTTACAAAGGGAAATGTAAAAGTAATTTTAGGGAAATATGCCAGGATTGTTTTATACTTTTATTTAAAGTCAGGGGGGTCCAGTGCCAAAAAAGACTACAGTTTCAAAATTCATAAAATCATTATTTGCTTAAGGCCTCTGGTGCCATGGAGATAAAAATGTTGAAAGACTATATTGGAAAAAAATAATTAGAAAAATAATTATAGAGGCTTTGGAACATATTGTTTTAGCTCTTGGCCTCTTAGTCCTGGAGCCCCTGACCATAATATTACATTAGAACTTCGGGTTTAACATTAATAAATTTCTCTACCCAAATTATTTTGACTTCATATCTCTCATAATAGTAAAAAACTAATCTCATATTATTATTTCAATTATAAAGGTACTAATACTACTGCTATCATTAAATATCGTTGAAATTTGAAAAGAAAAAAACTTTGAAAAGAAAAAAACCTTTGTATTATATTATATTCGATCAATTTATATATGCTAATACTCTTATATACAGCAACAAATATATTTATTTTGAGTAAATTTTACGATATAACAAAAGCAAAAAAAAAAAAAAAAATAAACCTGGGAAAAACCCACAGTGGTAACAGTGTTGTTTACGTTTTTTTAACGACTTTTTTGCCGCATGTATTCAAAATGGCAGAAACAAAAAAAAAAATGGAAGCAAGCGCCATTCAGCATTTTTAACAATTTAAAAATTAGTCACTAGTCTATTCTGGATTATTAACAATTTAAAAATTAGTCACTTGTCTATTCTATTAGTCATTCTGCAATATTAAAAATTTTAAATGTTCACTGTGGTTCGATCACTTTTCTTTACTATATTTTCAGGGAGTAATCAAATTTACCAACAACAATTTTTCTTGTTTTAAAATGATTTTGTTTTGAAATTTTTTTCTGAAAATTTTTCAAAATTATTATTACATTCTTATTTTATTACCTGTAATATGTTAAAAGAAGTAAAATATATATTTATATATATAAATGATTATATTATTATTTCAATGCAAATAAAATCTACAGAGTTTTAAAAGCATATACAAACGACAGCAAAGTTAATGTATAAAATGCTAAACTACATAATTAGTTACTTTATTTGTATATATCTTTGTGTTGTTATAGATCACTTTTTGACCAACATGTCAAGATCTATATTGTCCACTCAATCTCTTTCTGACGCCAACAAAGTTAATAAACCGAAATTAGCACCCGACATAGTCGAACGCAAAATATTTTTGACAATTTTTAGTTTGCTAAATGTACTTTCATCGCTTGCATCAGGCACTAGTGCTGAAGCCATTAGTTTGAAAGCTTTGAAAACAAATAGAAATATTTTTTTTCTTTACCAAGAAAGTTTTTTTTATTTTCATTGATTGCAATCAATGAAAAAAAAACTTTCTTCGCAAAGAAAAGCATGAAATCAATGCTCTGACAATTGTCGGTGCATTGATTTCGTGCTTGCCACATATTTTAATAGCGGCATCGACTTAAATAATTTATAGACGATATAAACTCATTTTTGCAATACAGAAACAACAGGAAAATATATCTTCACAGATATTTTATAAATAAATTGTAATCATACTGACAAATTTACAAATATACTGTTGTAATATTGATATAGTATACTGTAGAAATCTGGGGGAGGATCCAACCCCCTCCCTCCTCCACACACACACACACACACACACACACACACACACACACACACACACACACACACACACACACACACACACACACACACACACACACACACACACAAAAGAGCTTTTTTTCTGATTTTTCTTCGCAAAATGTTACGTTGTGATGAGTCAATCAGAAAACATTTGTTTGTCCGGAAATAACACAGATTTTTAGTTAGTTCATTCAAAATGGCTGTATCAAAAAAGACATTGATTCAAAAAAGTATTTTATGATTGAGATTATTTTAAGTAAGATTGTTATCGAAAGAAACATTGATAAAGTTTTGAATTTAACATTTATTTACATTTTTTTATAATATATATTTATATGCATTTATATGTTATATTATAATATGCATTTATATGTAATATTGTAATATGTGTAAATTATGATAATTGTATATATTTATATGTAACAAGTTAGTATTTGTTTATATGTATTAGTATGCTCTGTATTTTTAAAGAATAATTTAATAACATTATGTCCTTTTTTTTCTTTGGTGTATTTTACCATAATATTCTGCTTTCATATCATTTTCAAATAATACACCACATGCCAAGCTCAATTAATCATTATTTTTCAACAAAATAATTTTGATATTTTAACTGTCCATATATTAGGCTCTATTTTTATAGAGTAAAGCCTTTCCATAATACTTCATGATAAACATTTAGACCAACTTTTATAAAGAAAGTCTCTCAAAATCCAAAAACTTCGCTATTTTATCTTCAATATATGTAAAGTGATAGGTACTAATCAATATTATGCAAAGTATTGTTTCTTTAATTTAGATTTTGAACATATTTTAATTTCAAAAAGTGGTTTAGTAGGCTAGACAAAATAAAAAAAACCTAAAATAATGAAATTTTAGCCTGGCTGGCAGACAGGGGCAATTTTACGGGGTGGGGGGTGTTACACCCCCCTGGCAATTGTAAAATCAAACTTAAAGTCGGTATTTTTTTGAATAAAAGTTATAGTCGGTAAATTTCATGGATAATTGTTCAACATTATTTTTATAAAATTTAAAAACAACAAGTTTTTTGAGTATTTTAAAAATCTGCTTATATATGATAGTATTGATATAATTACTTTTTACAGTGGCGATATCTATTTTTCCGGAACATTTTACAGCCGACTAAACTTGGACTCGGTTGAACACGGTCGATTAAACTTTGCTGAATTAACACAATGTTTTCCTAGCGTCAAAGTTTAATTATATACACGATTATAAATCAAAGGAGCGAGTAAAAGGAGCTACTTATCTTAAATTACTTTTTTCATTAGTTACTTACGTTTAATAGTGTTATTATTTGTGTTTATATCACTGACGTTTACGTAATAAAAATTTTAAAATAATGTCAAAAACGACAAAAAGCAAAAGAATAAAGCCGGAATGCATAGATTGTGGCAGTGTTTTTAATAATAGGTATGTCAAATCCCGCGTTTTACGGAACCGATTTTTGTGCTAAAAAACTGTTCCGCGTTTTTAGAACTTGGCGTTTAAGCAGTATGGTAGGATGGTGTTTTTTAGCATATTTTTATTAGAATTTTATATTAACTTAGAAGTTTTTTTAAAAGTAGAATAGTTGAACTTTTTTAAAGAGTATTTTTTTATTATATTTACGAAAGTTAAAGTGTTATTTATTGATATCATAAAGTGTGTTGTACTTCTTGTGCTTAGTAAATGTTAAAGATATTATCTTTTTTTTTTTCTATCCTATTCTTTTTTTTAAGTTTATACGTTTTCTATGCACATGCCAAACTTCATGAATTTATTTTAACTAGCAGATACCCTACTTTTACCCTCACTTTTTGAATCTAAATTTTGTTTTTCCGACTTCTGTTTCGGGGAGAAGGGGGGGGGGGGGTACTGAAGGATATTAAATATTCGTTTTTATAAGCCAATAATAATAATTATTAAAAAATTTATGTTATTTATTCTATACAATGACTTTGTGATATAATTACCAATATTACATTTATAAAGTATCAATGTAAAAATAACATTTATTATATATTAAATCAATAATACATGTGTTTTGCTCAGTCCAATCTAGGGTTGAGCTTTTACCGACTTTTAAATTTACCGGTAAAACGGTAAAAAAATCAAAATTTACCGGTCAAGTCGGTAAAAAATAAAAAGTCATAAACAGAAGACCATAAAATGCAGTATTAAGTAAATAAAAGACATTAATGTTAGTTTTGAGATTTATTTTTGGATAAAAAATGAGAAAACAAAGTGTATCAAGCATGTCGTCACTCATTCTGGATCGAATTTTTGTCACAAATAATCCAGCGGCAGAAAAGGCTCGCTCAGATTCGACACTTGTTGGTGGGATGGTTTCTAGTGCATTGAACAAAAGTTCAAGGTTTGCAGTTCTCTTTCCGGTCGCCTCATGGACCAACATTTCTTTTGAAATGGCCTTGAATTTGTCATTTGAATTGTGTTGCTGTTTTTTGGCCGAATGCTGAATTGCTTCATAGAGTTCCTCTTCAAGAGAAATTGGATTTTCGTCAAGAGTTTCTGAGCCATGCACTTCTTGAATAAACTCCAGGTCATCTGGATTTGTTGGAAAAAGCCTAGACAGCAAGTTTTTGGCGGTCTTTTGAAGTACAGACTTCGGAGTCATATTGAAAACTTTATGCTCTTCAATGTCGGACAAGCATTTTGGATTGGAAAGATATCTGTACAAGCTTACAAGATTGCTCTGTCTTCTCTCTTCAAAACGTCTCAAAATTGCACTCTTCTTTGCAATGCAAAGAGGTGAATCTTGTTGTTTCAGCCTGTTCACAAGAAACTTGAAAATTCCTTCAGCAGTAAGAAGAGTTGCATTTTGTCGGCAAAGTGCTTCTGCTGCTAATTTGACTGGTTCAAGAGCAATAACAGTGTTGGATAAAATGTCTTCTTCATCATCACTGCAAATCAAATGTGGAGAAATGTCCTTCAATACTTTTCTGATTGAATGTTTGACTTTGAGGAACTGTTGAATCATTGACAGCAGACGGTTCCATCTTGTTCTGCAGTCAAGGATAAGTGAAACCTCTTTTCCGTGCTCTTTCTTAATTTCTTCTTGAAGGACGTCATTTTTGACGGGCGATTTTTGAAATAACTTGACAATTTTTCTGACTTTTGTGATGACAGATTGCAAGTGAACTTTCACTTTCGGAATGGGAATGTTTTCATTCATGACGGCACCAAGAAAACTGACCTCGGTGTCAGATTCAGATTCGTCACTGCTGACTTCGTCGTCGTCGCTTGTTTCTTCAAATGAGTTTTGTTGGATTTGTTGAGAAGGCTTCTCGTACAGCACTTCTTGAACGGCCAAGTGCATTCTGTGGGTATAACAAGTTTGATGCTCGGTTGGATCCAGTTTTCCGAACTTAACCATCATGGAAGCTCTGTCAGTAACTGAGCAGACAATGCTGTCGCCTAGTTTCAACCCAAATTCTGCCACTTTTTCAGTGACAACAGCTGCAGCTTTTTCAGCCGGCAGAGACCCGGAAATTCGAGTCAAGCTTAGATTCCAGTTTTTTTGATGAATATTAATATTCATGTACCTTCGATTTTTCAAAAAAGTGTACTCAACTAGTGTAATTGAAAAGCGTTTTCCCATTGTCACTAAAGAATTGAAAGTGTTTTTAAGGTCATTCCTTACGCCAGTTGCAAACTTTTTAACTGACTGGATTGCTTGTTTGTGATTTTTTGGGAAATCATAACCTTTTTCAGACATTGCAGATCGAATGAAAGAGCTGTTAACAATGGCATTGAAACTAAATCCATCCAGTGCTGTAAGTCTTGAAATCACTTCTTCAATTAATTGCTTTTGAAAAAAAGTTGAAATCTTAGGCCTTTTTGATTGTGATGCAGCTTTTGGTGTCACTTTTTCCTGTGTTTCCTTTTTGATTCCATGTTTCTTGTCTAAGTGATACCACATTCCAGTTGTGGAACTTGTGTATTGACTTGTATTTCCACAAATTTTGCAAGTAACTGTTTTCCCTTTGTTTAAGGTGTAGTGTTTCTAAGCGTCCGACATTTTGCCAAAACGCAAATCAAATTTAGTGATAAAGACCACAATAAATATGAATGATGAAGACTTTGCAATAAAATCGCAAATGGCGGTCGCTTTTTTGTAACGGTGAAAAAGAAAGAAAAAAGAATCATCTAGAAAAAAACAAAAACTATTAAAATTAAAATAGAAAAATATATATATATATTAAAGAATAAATAAAAGCATTAACAAAATTAAGCCAAAAGAAAAAAAAAGAAAAAAAAATGTCAATCAAATACAACAAAAAGATATCTTTAAATTAAAATGTATGAAAAAAAAAAAGAAGTTAAACGCTAAACAAAGTTAAGAAAAATATGGAACGTTTTTTATAAATTCAAAAAGTCGAAGATGTAACAAAAATATATACTTTTTAAAATTTATTTCTATGTTTAAATGTTGTGTAATTTTATTTTTTCTGTGATTTTGTCCCTATTTTTATGTTTTTTAATATTATGATATATGTTTTGTTTTGTGTGTGTGTGTGTTTGTACTGTGTTTTAATGTTCCTGATTTTCTCGTTTGTTGACTTTTCCTATACGTTTTTACCCACCTAATCTATTTTTATCTGTTAGTTGGAGATTTTACTTTTTTTATATTAGAGTGTGGCGTGTTTATATTAAGTTTTTTGGATTACTATTGTAACGGTTGTATTCTAGTAGTATTAATTATAGTTGTTAGTATTATTATTTTGATTTTTTATATTCAGTCTAGTTTTTCTTTATTTTTTTTTTTTTTTTTTTTTTTGTTGTTGTTTATTATAATTTTTTGTATCTAAAAAATCTCCTCGGATGTACTTATTCTTTATTTTACTTTTTATATATGTTAAATATTTAAAACTATTTAATTCTTTCTGTTTATTTTAGTTAATTGGTTTTATTTAGTGTAAATTTATAAATATTATACTCAATATATTATTTTTTATGATTATAGTGTTATCATTATTATTAATTCATTGTTCATCATTTTTATTATTATTTGTGTTAAAAAATATTTTTTTATATCAACTTATAGGTATTTACTTAATATTAGTTTTATAACTATTTGTAAATGACCGTTTCATTTTCCTGTCAACAAACAACAGCTTTGTTGACAGGAAAATGAAAATTAAATTTTTTTAATTTATTGGTTGAGCCATTTCAAGCATTCTAAAACATTTTCAAGCATCCTTCAACGTTATTAAAAAAACAATATTTGCCAAAATTTACCGACATCATTTTACTGGTATATTGGTAAAACAATTTTACCGATTTACCGGTATTTTTTCGGTAAAAGCTCAACTCTAGTCCAATCATATTATTACATTTTTAAAAAGCTTTATATCATATAATAATATAATATATTGCTTTTTTATGTATTTAGAGTATATCATATATTAGTAATATACTAATATTTGTTTAAAAATATAAATTAATATATATATATATATATAATATATGTATAGTATATTAAATTTAATATACTATTTATAGTATATTATATTTATAGTATTTTATATTTTGTAGTTGATGTTTTCAGTGAGTTGATGTTTTCCTAATGTGAATATATTGCCATTATTTTTTAATAGTTGGACATGCATTTTATTATCTTACTACATGATTTTACTATTTTTTGACTATATGTATATATATATATATATATATATATATATATATATATATATATATATATATATATATATATATATATATATATATATATATATATATATATATATATATATATATATATATATATATATATATATATATATATATATATATATATATATAGTATGCAGCAAGCAGTGGAACTTGCAAAAAAAATGTACAGTGAGCAGTGGAACTTGCAAAAAAATTTACAGCGAGTAGTGGAACTTGCAAAAAAAATGTACAGCGAGTAGTGGAACTTGCAAAAAAAATGTACAGTGAGTAGTGGAACTTGCAAAGATATGTACACGGATTTATGGAACTTGCAAAAAATATGTTCAGTGAGTAGTGGAACTTGCAAAGATTTGTACACGGATTTATGGAACTTGCAAAAAATATGTACAGTAAGTAGTGGAACTTGCAAAAAAAAGTTACAGCGAGTCGTGGAACTTGCACAAAAAATATGTACAGTGAGTAGTGGAACTTGCAAAAAAAAGTTACAGCGAGTCGTGGAACTTGCACAAAAAAAAATTACAGCGAGTAGTGGATCTTGCAAAAATATAGAGTGAGTAGTGGAACTTGCAATTTTTTTGGTAGACGGGTCTAGCTTACATTCACGTCGTGTCTATTGTTAATAATGATTATTATATAGTTTCATTAATGGAATTTAATATCTTAATCATTAACTAAAAGCCAAGATGTAAACTAATTAAATTAATATTATGAAACATTTTTTGTTTTTAAAATTTTTTTCAGGTCAGAGGGGGAACCATCTATAACTATCACTAAGCATTATGTGATGTATTTTGAATTTTGGTAAAAGATGCTTTTATATTAAAGTTTATTATTTTAATTACATTTAAATATTTTTTCGAATCTCATTAAAAATATAATTTTTTTTTAGGTTGTGAAAGAGGGGGAGGGGCACAATGACACGCCCCTTTCCCCATCTCTACCCCTTGAAACAAAGGGTGCGCTACTAGTGATGTTTTTAAGTAGAAAAATATAATTTTTGATTTGATACTAGATTTCTTTTTAATTATGAAGATAAATATTTATAAAAAAAAGAGTCATTTTTGACAATAGGGTGTTTGAAAATTTGTAGATAACTCTTGTATCTATCTTTTAATACCAAGATGTAAACTTTTGGATAAGAATTGATTAAGTTTTAATAGTTTTAGTTAATAAAAACTTTATTTTGACCACAGTTTCTTCAACAAATCCTAATGTCAAAAAATTGGTACTTAAAACGTCATAACTTTTTGTAGGGTGGTTCGATTTTGAAAATTTTTTCACTTTTGGATTATTGAAATGAAGCTCTTTTTAATGATATATAACAACCTAGAATTTGATGAATTTAAAAATTTCATGTAACTAACCTATTAATAACGACTCCAAATTAAAACATCAATGTGTAGTTCATAATGGAAAACAAATAAAGACGAAACATTTTGGAGCCCCTAGAAATCCGTTTGATGTTGCCAAAAAGTTGAGAGCTCCAACACCCAGCTTTATAAGTATCTGTTGTTTTTTTTCCTAATTTGCATTATATTGCATAAATAAAATAAATAGATATTATATGTGTAAAAATTTTGTCTTCATCAAGTTTTTGTGTTTTCAGATCAAGTCTTGGTGTTAGATCTAAATTGCTCACTCTAAGACTATTTATTAAAAAAGGTCTTAGAGTGAGCAATTTAATATTAATATATTACATTAATACTTTATTATTTACATGTATGACAATATTTCAGTATTTTCCTGATTTTTATTTTATTGATATCAATGCTCTATTACCGACATCAATAAAATAGAAACAAAGTCAATTTTTTGGTCCCTGAGCTTTATAATTTATTTATTAATTTTTAATTAGCACCAGTAGTTTATATATTTATCGTCAAATCACTACTATAATTAGCGGTTATATTATGTATAACCATTGAATAACAGAGATCTATGTTATCTCGAGATAACTATATACTTAGGTTATATATTATTTACAGGAATCACTTGCAGAAGCCAATCTTTTATCGAACTCTGAAATGGAAGTAAAATGTTCAAATATAAATGATGCAGCTCAGAACTATACAAGTAAATTTTTACGAGTCTATATGATAAAAGGTTGATTTTAAATGACTTTTGATGTTGATTTTCTAGATTTTTCAACTTTATCATTTATCTTTAGTTATGCAGAATTTAAAACCAAAAAATCCAATTGATTTTAAACTTTTGTGGAAAAAAGTCATTAATCAACAAATTGCATTTAACAAAATAGATCGAGAAAAGTTAAAAGGTATTTTTCATTTGCTGAATAATTATTGACATACTATTTTTATTATCTAGTTATAGTGTTATTTAGTAGTGTTCGAAGAATGCAAAAAATGGTTTGACTGTTTGTATATTATTACATATATAAGCATATTATTTTTATATAAAATATTACTATTTAACTATAAACTTTCATTTTTAATTTCTTGTTGAAGTTAAAAAAAGACGCCAACTAGTTAATGAAAAACAAATTATTGATGATGTGGAGACAAAAAAACACCCATGGATATCTTGTATTGGACAATTACAAGCCATAAGTCAAGAATTTGAGCAATGTAATGAAATTTTAAACAATGTTAAGAATTCAAAGTTTCCAAACCCTGTACTCTTTTTGATCAATAATATAGATTACATATCAAGTATTAGAAATGGTATTTGTGATTACATAAGTTACGCCACAAAAGCATTAGGTGACTTAATGATTGGAAATGAACATGACAACATCAATGCAAAAGATAGTTTTGTGGAACATGATCCAGGTAATCGTATTCACAATTTAACAATATTACAACGACAATTTTTAATATCATTAGGACCCCATCAACCTAAACTGGCCAGATATCCCAGAGACAACAATATTCTAGTAAATAAACAACAACACTTTACTCCTATATGGTTTAATGAATTTCCTATGTTGGAGTATACCATTGTAGCTGATTCTGTATTTTTTTTGTCTGTTCATTATTTTCTCAAATAAATGAAAACAGTGTTTGGGTTAATAGTGGTGTAAGGCAATGGCAGAAAATGAAAAGCAGAGGAAAATTAAAAAAGAGAAAATCGAATCAACATTTTTCATCTGTATCTCATAAAAGAGCTATGTTAGATTATTGTGCATTTACTAGCCAATCAAGTGGTGTTGATTTTATTTTTAATAAGTCTGCTCGAGAACTAGCAATACATGAAAACTATGAACAAGAGTTTAATAGAAAAGCAGACGGAATTTTGATTGATGTGGCCCGCACTTTAGGAAGACAAGGGTTGGCTTTTCGCAGCCACAAAGAAAAAGAAAATGAGTCTCAAGATGGCAACTTTTATCAAATAGTTCTTTTACTTTCTAGACACAATGCAATCATAAAAAGATGGCTTAGTGATAAAAGTATGCGTACTCACCATGTTACCTATCTTGGATGTCAATCCCAAAATGAATTTATAGATCTTCTTGCTGCAGAAACTCGAAAAACTATAATTCAAGAAGTTTCCAAATCAGAACTATTTTCTGTTATGGCTGATACCACACAAGATACATCTAACAAAGATCAATTGGCTGTATGTATAAGATATATTGATTTAAACGGCAAAGCTAATGAACGATTGCTTTACTGAATTTGTCGGCCACGCTGTTCCATATATACCATGTCAAGCACATCGATTAAATACCTTTCTTGAGCATAGTTGTGATGCTAGTCCTGTAATTGGAGAATTTATAAATGTACTTGAAAATATTTATGTATTTTTTTCATCCAGTACAAAAAGGTTCAAAGATTTAACAGACCGTATGATAGAAATTGAAGGAAGTTTACAGCTAAGAAATCTATATGGAAAACAAGATGGACTGCTCGAGCAGAAAGTATAAAATCTGTGTGGACATTGCTAAATCCAATTGTTGATACATTAAAAGACATAACAACTTCAGATAAATTTAACAGTTTAACAAAAACTAAAGCTCTTGGATTAATAAAAAAGAGATTAAGTTTTGATTTCTTTGTATCGTTAATGTTCATGAAAAACATCATGTACAAACTTAAATATTTAACCGAACATTTAGAAACAAAAGAATTGAATATATGTGAAGCAGTAGTACTAATAAAAAGTACTGTTTCTTCCTTAACGAATATAAGATCAGATTCTAATAATATGAATAACTTAATTGAAAGCTCAAAAAAAACTGCTCAATTGTATGGAGTTGATCCAGATGCAGATTACAAACTATATCACAGAGTTAGAAGCATGTCAAAAAAAATTGATGATAATTCTGATAATTCTGCAAACATTGATTTGTTAACTTTTTATCGAAAACAATTTAATCAAGTTTTAAATACTCTTTTAAGTTTCTCAAATCAAAATCTTAAAGTTCATTGAGAAACTCAAGCCGATTTTTAGTATCTTACATATTCCACTAAAGTTTACAGCTGCTTCACCAGAAAATTTAGAAAAAGCATTTTCACTTTTTCCTCCGAAGAGTCAAGCTGGCTATTTATTAGACTTTGATGCAGTTGTAGCTGAATGGGAGATATTATGTCATCAATGTTCAAGTTTAGCAACAATAATGGAAGTAATTGAGAAATCTCACGAGTGGAAGAATTTATTACCTTGGGCAAATCAGTTATGTCGCCAAGCTTTAACAGCTCCAATATCTACAGCATCAAATGAACGTACGTTTAGTAAATTAAAGTAGGTTAAAAATAGTTTGCGCTCTACTATGACTACTGAAAGATTAAGTTCAATAATGATGTTAAGTTGTGAAAAAGATATTACTGACAAAATTGATATTGATTGTGTTGTTAAGAAATGGTCTTCCGCTAAGCAAAGAAGAATAAAAGTTTAAAAAAATCAAACTCTAGATCTTTAATTTTTTATATTATTATATGAATATTATAATGTAATTTTAATTTTCTTTCGAAAAGTCTTTTAAATATTATTAGGTACCCTAATAATATTTAAATAACTGGTAACCTAAATTTAGCCTGGTAAGTTAGCTTTTTTTTGAAAACTAAATTTTTTGCACTTAACCCAAAACGGTTAGTCGACGAGTGTACATTTTGCTACGAAATTCAAATTTTAAAATATTTAGTCGACTAGAAAGATTCGCTAGTGAGATTTTATCCGCCTATTGTCTTAATGTATCGTTCCAAAAAAATGTGTTTATGAATAATGGATACAGAGAAAAAACAAATTCTCAAAATATCACGTGACGGATTTTTGAGTCGGTATTTTTAACATATTTCACCCCCTCATATTTTTCCTAGAATCGCCCCTGCTGGCAGAAACGAGAATTTGACCCCTGCTGGCCAAGGAAAACGAGAATTTGACGAGGCAAGCAAATAGAATATTACTATCTGTGTTCTACAAAGTTTATTATTATCTCTGTTTAACTAATACTACCTGCAATCTTATTTTTGTTAGAAGTTAAGACAGTCAATTTTGATTCATTGTAGTTCTTAAACTGGTTTTAATAAACTTAAGCTTTGCATGCCTAAGGCTGTAGTAATTGACACAGTTTTTATAACTCGCAAGTTACATACAGATTTGGAAATACATCCAACAGCATGTAAATTTTCAAAAAGATTAATGCACGGTAGGCCAGAATATACCAAAAGTTAGCAAAAATAGGAATCATCTGCATATAGTCATACTATACATGGCTATGAACAATCTTATGTTTTTAGATTACGGAATCCAATTCTGACTTCAAAATTGAGTCTTGACTAATCTGATTTGCGCGCTATTCAGTAGCACAATTTTTTTTGTTTTTTGTGTTGCAGCCACTTTTAAGCTTTGTGCCAATTCAAAACTTGAGTATGTCTATGATTGTGTCAAATGACAATGTTTTGCAAAATGTTTTGGGTATGTTTGTTTCCAAGCCCCAATCACCTATATTTTTTGTTTGGAGTTTGCACAACTTCTGAAAGTGTCAAACTTATGTAACACTTAAATGTAACACAAAAAAATCTAATTGTTATCATTGCAATAGTGTTTGTTTGCATATAGTTAATTGAATAGTGTTTATTTGCGATCGGCGTGCTATATGGTTGCGCAACATGCATTTTTTTAAATTTAAGATAATTTCAAAAAAAGATTATTTGGAATAATCTTTAGAGTTATAAAATTACGACCATTTAAAATTTACAATCCCCTAATTATGAGGAGGGTGAAAACTTTACACTGTCATAACTTTCGAAATCTAAAAGGTTGTTAGATGAAATTTGCAACATTTTCGTTAAATTTAAAACCTCTTCATGAATTTAAATTTAGCGTGAGATAGTAAAATATTATATTTCATTAACTTATTTCCCTCGCATTTGGAGTAAAGTACCAACTTTTGGTGTTTTTTTGTTTCCAGGCTCTAACCACCGCAACTTTTTTGCAAAAAATTATCATTGGTTTGAGCTTTTTACGAATTGTAGAAAATATTTTTTAACACAAAATGTGAGACATGTGAAATATGCATCTAATTACATATGTAGTTGTGAAAAATCAATTTTTTGTTAACTTTATTTGTAAACTCGATATTGAAAGTCAATCTTTGACAACATACAGCGATGGAGGAGGACAAGCGTAGACAAACAATTTTATTATTTAAATTATGGTTAAAGTATTAAAGTATCTTTTTAAGTTATTTGTCGTCACTAACTTGGTACTGCAAACAATGAAGTTCAGTATCGCAGAATTTTTTTAACGAAAAATCGTTAAAAATGTAAAAAAAAAAATTAAAAATCTTTGTTTTTTGAAATAATCTTAAAACTATAAATAAGTATGACGCAATGATGATTTTGATGATGCAACCAACAAAACTCTTAAAAATTTATAGGCTACAAAAACACGCTTGCCGAACCATATACTCTAAACACAAACAAGAACATGCAAAACCACTTATGAAAAATATGAAAATGATGGATATATTTGAAATAAATATATATTAGCATCTAATTTTTATGTATAGATTTATTTATAACCTCTAACCAGGAAACTTTAACAATAAGTTTGAAAAAAATCTAAATGAAAATTATAATCTAAAATCAAATGTAATTTGATTATAGATTAATAAATTTTTATTAAATGTGATAAATTCTCAGAATATTGTACATCTTATGAAGGACCCACATTATGTAATGACTGTCAAAAGGAATATAAATTGATGGTGAAGTCCTTTAGTTCGTCTAAGTTTCAAACAAAAAAAGAAATTTTCAAGATGTGATCATAAGAAAAACTTACATATTAAGTATTTGTATGACTATTTTAACGGTTAACTTTTCTTCGTTTGACTATATTTTTTGTTTTCTGTTTTTTTATTTAATTGTTTTGACTATTTTAACGTTAACTTTGTACCATTACGATATAGGGTTTAAGTCTTTATAAAGGGGCTCTATGAAAAGATTGTGATCATGTAATGTTTTCCGTATCTTCTTTGAGCTCCACTCTGCTTTAACTTTATTTTAATTATTATGACGAGGATAGGCTATTTCTAAATGTCACAGCTACATTCCCAATATTTCCAGATTTTTCACGCTTTCTGCAATTTAAGTTAAATTTAAATTAATTAACTTTAAGGCGCCTCAAAGTCAAAAGTTGTTAAATTGTTAAACTTTAACAATTTAACAACTTTTGACTTTGAGACGCCTTAATGGTATAACACATTGATCAAGTATATTATTAAACACTCTTCATCATTTATGTATGCATTTTGATTGCAAATAACTGAAAAAAGCAATATATTATTTTCCGTTTTGACCTTTTTGCTAATTACTTTAAAAACTACTTAAAAGCTATACTTGTAATTTTAAAATATTTTGCTCTCTTACTCTGCATAAAAATCTTATTAGGCAAACAAGAAGATTAATCATATCATTTTGTATTTTTTTAAGTTTAAAAACATTTATTGCTAAATTCACACTCAGCAAGAAGTTTAACTAATCCCATAAAATTTCTACTTTTTATGCTCCAGCCATTCAATTTAACCACAAAATGTTATGTGTCTTTCATCTATAAGGTTTGTAACTGAATTAATTTTTTTGTTCTCAAAATCAAACGTTTAATTTTTTCTCATTTTTTCGATTTTTTATTGCATTTTTTATAGTGACCCATTTCTGCATACCTTCTGTATGAACATTTCTGCATACATTCTGTATGAACATTTCTGCATACCTTCTGTATGAACATTTCTGCATACCTTCTGTATGAACATTTCTCCATACCTTCTGTATGAACATTTCTGCCTTCAAAATAAGACTTTCTGCTTTAGTAATTTTTTAATTCTTCTTTGCAGTAATAACATATACAACCTCAAGCATTTTAAAAATTGTTTGTAAATGTTGAAAACAGCTTGCAACGAAAGCTAAACACCCCATGAATTTAATGTTCAAAAAATCAAAATATTATTTTTCCGTTAATTGCTATTTTTCGTTAATAGCTTTAAGGTTGAGTTTAAAAATGCTGCAACAATTTTTTCTTTATTTGATGACTTTAAGTTATGTTTTTAATCAAAAAAAAAAAACAGCCTACATGTAAAATCTAAACAGCCTACATGTTGGCTGTGACAGACTAGACAGTGACTTATTTTAAAACAGCGTTATTATCTCAAGTATTATCAGCGCTATTATCTACAAATTTAAGTTTAATAATTACCAAGATATAACTGGTTAAACTTGTGAGATTATTTAAAGTAAAATTAGAATAGGTACTCCACAACAAGGGTACCTTAATTCAAACTATGAGCACCGTTTAAAAAGTAAATATATAACTAATAGAACAGGCAGATTTTTACTTGAAAAACAAAAAAATTAACACTTATAACCCAAATAATGTGTCCAATCACATTTCTGAAATCCATATAATATATCGTTTTACAGTCATTCTTAAGCGTTAATAAAGTATGACTTTGTATCGAAATTGGATCTTCTAGTTTTATATTTACATAAATCTCCTAAAAATTGACTGTAAATATTAAAAGAAATGATTTTTAGACTATTTATGACTCAATGGATTACTTTTCCACAGTTTTAGGGTTCCCCACAAATGCTGTATTAAGTTACCCCATAATTGCTAATAGAAAGTAATTGCTTTATTTTTAGCATTAATTTGTTTTTCAATAGTTTCGTTTAATGAAGTGAAAAGCTTATGAAATGTAGTTTAAAAAATAACTTCACTTACCAATAGACTCATTGAATAACATGCCTTAAAACTTAGCAACTTTAAAAACTGATAAAATAATTTGTGATTATGTTGCAGGC
Source organism: Hydra vulgaris (assembly GCF_038396675.1). Taxonomy (NCBI): domain Eukaryota; kingdom Metazoa; phylum Cnidaria; class Hydrozoa; order Anthoathecata; family Hydridae; genus Hydra; species Hydra vulgaris. Next base: position 67,012,689 of record NC_088920.1, on the reverse strand, counting down.
CTAATGATATTAAATGATATAATTTTATTTTCAAAACATAACTACAATAACAACTGTTTCACCATATGGAAGTGCTTGTCACAACTCTTAAGATGCCTCCACAATTATAATGTTTCATGGCCGCCCATTTATTATAATGCCTCACTCTCCCCTACATCTTTTTATACAATTTTAATCGTACTTATGATAAAGTTCGCAACCTGCAGTTACGGACCTTTACCGTATATTATTTCAACCACAACACAGGGCCAGAAGGTGGAAATATGTGATTTATAGAAAATGTTTTGATACAGTCATATGATACATCATTAAAAAGCTTATTTATCAAGCTTTTCAAAAATGTATATGATATGTACAGACATTTTATTCTATACATTAATCAACAATAATACAAAACAATTTTGCACAGTTTGAAAAAATACCAAATAATAATAATTAACTTTTAAAATTAGTTGTCAAGCCAATATCTTGTTGTGTTTTTAAATTAACTGCATTTGCGCTTTAATCTGTATAATATTAAAATTTATAATCTGTATAATATTAGAATTTATAATCTGTATAATATTAGAATTTATAATCTGTATAATATTAGAATTTAGAATCTGTATAATATTAGAATTTATAATCTGTATAATATTAGAATTTAGAATCTGTATAATATTAGAAATTATAATCTGTATAATATTAGAATTTAGAATCTGTATAATATTAGAATTTAGAATTTGTATAATATTAGAATTTAGAATCTGTGTAATATTAGAATTTATAATCTGTATAATATTAGAATTTATAATCTGTATAATATTAGAATTTATAATTTGTATAATATTAGAATTAAATTTAGAACTATTCTTTTACTTTCAAACGAGCTATAACAACACTATCGTGCAGGTAACAACACTATCGTGCAGGTAACAACACTATTGTGCAGGTAATTATATTGTCAAAAAAGTATAGCTAGTATATATATATAAGATGATGTGATAAATTGTACCCATTTATATTTATTTTTACTAAGTAAATTGGAATATACATTTTACTCCAAAGTCTTCTAGTGTTTTGACACATGCAATAGATAGTTTAATATGTGTATAATGACTTAATACAGCTTCAGCACATGTCAGCTGTGTCTCTATTAATAGATTGTGCATGGCCTGTTATAGCCCAAAATTTGTATTGCGGCAAAAACATATTTGCATACTAATATAATGATTATTTTTGTCTGAAAAGAGAGTCAATAAACAAGCATGACAAGTATTTTGACATCTATGTATTCATTATGCATAAGCCTAATAACCTACAAATATCAAACTCTGGTTTTATGGACAAACTTATTGATGCTATGAATTTGGATTGCAACAAGGAGCAATTACGAACTATAATAACGCATCTACGATATAGGTGGCGCAAGTCATATAGCAGCATGGCTTGATTTGAAGAAAAGAATAAGAAATGCCTAAAAAGTTTTGTTCCTGAAGATTTAAATGTAACATTAATACCTTTTGGAAGACCAATTCAGGCAAACTTTGATGACTACTCTACTAAGACCAAATAATATAAAGTTTGTCACTTAAATAAAGTGTATTCTGTTTCTACGTTACAATTTGCTTCAGAAATTAAAAGGAGAAATGAAAATCCAACTGAAAAAATTTTAAAAAAAAATAGTAGAATGTCTGAAGATGAAGCTCTCTGTCTTCTTTTAGATGCTAGATTTACAAAAGCTTCTTACCAAATTATTCGAAATCAAGCAGTTGAAAAAAGGAGTTGATATGCATCCTCCATATAATGATGTTCGGGATGCAAAGCTGTTATGCTATACAGCAGATATATCTGTCTCAGATTTTTTAGCCGAAATAAAACTGCAAGCTTTGGTGAATTATACAGCAAATAGAATATGCAAGGCACAGTATGATGTTCTCAGCATTGAAGGCACTCCAGATTGATATTTTCTGAGATACAAAATAGGACAGTCCAAATATAAAAAAATATTGCAAGGAACCGTAACGAGAGATTTAAACAACTAGCAGGCACTATTTATTCCTTGCCAAGTGCCATTGGACCTGTGTGGCTTTTCAGATGGAAAACGGTATCCAGCTTGGCGAAATCCACAACCATCGTCAACAATGTACTGTAGACCTCTGTGTTTTAAATTTGAAAAAGAAACGAGAGCAGTCTCTAAATTAGAAAAAGATCTCTTTAGGCTGGAGATTTCAAACTAGCAAGATATTGAAGTTGGTATAAACAATAAAAAAATCAAAATCATCATATAGTACACATTACTATAAGTGATGGAAAAGTTCACACTGCCCTTTCAGATGTTAAAAATTCTAGTCAATGCTATGCTATAAGTGGGGCAGGTACCAAATTAATGAATGATATGGACAAAATGATTTTGAAAAAGGCTATGAAAGGCAGTTATTCATTTGGTTTATTATACTTACATGCTTGGATACGTTTTATAAATGTTTATTACATATTGGATATAAAATGACTTTGAAAAAGTGGCAGGCAAGAATCGTAGAAGATAAATCTATAGTAAAAGTATCTGTAGCAACAAATTTAAAATTGATTTAAAAATTAAATGGACCTAATAGTTGATGTTCCAGAATCTGGTGGTAGTGGAACATCAAATCATGGATATACGGCTTGAAGAGCATTTCAAAATGCAGAAAAGTTTGCCGAAATTTTAAATATTGGTGTTGGACTGGTTCTAAATTTGCATGTTATATTAGCAACAATTTCATGTGGTTTAAACATTGACACTAATAAATTTGAGGTTTTCTGTTTAAAAACAGCTTGAAATTATGTTTATCATTATCCTTGATACTATATGCCATAATCTCTTCCTAAATTTTTAATCTATGGTTCTAAAATTATTAAAACTTAAGCCATCGGTGAGCCACTTCAGAATACATACCCATTGGTACGTATTCTGAAAAAGCTCAAGAAGCAAGCAATAAAGACTTTCAAAAATATTGTTATCATTTTGCAAGAAAACCATCTTGTGTGAACGCTAACCAAGATTTGTTAAATCGACTACTGTGTACATTTGATTCATTTATTGCATCTATGAGAAAGACAGCAGCAAGTCACACCAAAACAAAAAACTTACCAGCTGGAGTTATTGACATATTGAGGTTATCCACAAATGATATTGTTTTATAAATGTGTCTTTTGTATCTATATAATTTTGGAAATTGTGTGTACCTATATGAAAGTGGGACTGTAAATTAAAAAAACTATTAATGCTCAATCATATTAAAATCATCAAATTAGTTTGTATACCAACTTTAGAAACATTTGGTTAAAAATAATCCTTAAGAACAAAGCATAAATATGTGGTGGCCATAGCAACCACACAAATAAGTAACCATGCTCAATTAAATTATAATCTTATAATTACTTTATATACCAAATTTTGAGGCCTATGGGTGAAAGGAAAAAAATTTATGACTTTTTTCCGAAAAAAATGGGATTCTGATCCACTGTGCACAAATTTAGTTAGCGACATTTTTTGGGTAAGTACAATTGGTACAGAAAAGCAAATTGGGAGAGCAGATCATTTATATGGTACAAACGGCAGAGCAGATTATAAAATCAGCTGAATTCTTACATGTAATCTGTTAAATAAATTGGCAAACAATGCATTGCACAAAGTACTTCAAATCTAAAGTTAATCCTAGATTCGATTTTGGCATTGTTTGCCAAATTATTTAACAGATTACTTAACATAAGAATTCAGCTGATTTTAGACTCAAGTCTCTATACAGACTTCAAGTGTCGATTGAGTCATTAGACTCTTAGAGACAAGACTTAAGTCTCTTTAGAAACTTGAGTCTTGTGCACAAATGTTTTTTGTGTTACTTAGTAAACGTCCTACCAATGATAAAAGTGATCTGCCATATTCTAATATGTGATCTGCCAAAGATTTAAGAGATCACATGTTTGAATTAGAATTATGTTAGAGTTAGGTTGTTTGAATTTCCGCAAGTTTAGCTATTATGTACCACGTTTGATTGAAGATTGGTGGTAAAAAGAATATACGATCTTTAGTTTTCTTGCCAATATGTAGTTTTACATCAACCTTCAATCATACGTGACACATTGTACCTATATTGATTCTTTCTACCACTAAGTTTCAATATGAAATGCATTGTTTCTCATAGCATATTCGGCAGATCACAAAACAATAATAGTTTTGTTAGATTATTATTGTTATATATGTTAGATTTAATTCTAACATTTTTTCTGCCGACTTATTTGGCAGATCACAAAGAATTCAGCTGATTTTATAATTCGCTCTTCCATTTGTACCATATAAATGATCTGCTCAGCCAAACTGCACTGTTGTACCTACCTATAGGTACATGTGTGCCAGTCACATGCCCTTTTATAATTATCTAACCAGTAATGGCAGGCTTTAAAATTATTTACTTTTAATAATACTCTAGTTCTGACATTCTTTACTTTCTATCCAAATTACTCAAATTATGTGATTTCGTTCATATATATCAAATTGTCTATTTATTGGGAATCATAAACAAGTAAACCTACTTCTCTTATTCTCTTATTCCTAATATGTTTTTTTTTACCACTAAAAAATTTCTTGTTGTTATATTAGATATTTTTGTAATCCTAAACAATCCTAAACAATTGTTCAATAACGTACGGTCATAAATCTATTACAAAACAGTGCATAAAGTTATGGAATAATTTACCTCTTCATCTTAAATCATTAAACTCTATAACACACTTGTAAAGGTTTTTGATTTGTTTTAAGTCTTTTTGCTTTTTTGTTCAATAGATTGTTGAGTTTTATTAATATTATTATTGTTATTATTATATGTGATCTAAATATTAATTAACTGTTATACTGTCATTATTACTTGCAATTATTAATATTTTATTTTTAATATTATGTTATTTGTATAATAATAATATTTAATTTTATTTTTAAAATAATAACATTTTTTGAACAAATGAAATATAATGACAATATGGATATCTTCTCTATAGATCTACATTACCCTCTAGTAAGCCTTAACTTATCCATAAATCTACATTATCGCCTATTTACGTGTGACAATTAGCAACTATTTATTATATCATTATAATCTAACTTTAATTTAAATGTGCAAAATTAAATGCACAAAAAGCAAGCAAAATCTAAATAAAGATGGGCAAAGTACGTTGAACCTCATCCAAAAGTTTTGAGCTTTGTAAACGACTTGGGCCTGCTGGACGGAACAGCTGTAGCTAAAAACAAATTGAAATGTCTTTTGTTAATATTTATTGTTTCGTTAATATTTTTGTAAATATTTATAATATTATTATAATCTAACTTTTATTTAGATGTATTGCAAAGATAAATACAGAAAAAGCTAGCAAAATCTAAATAAAGGTGAGCAAAGTGCATTGGACCTAATCCAAAAGTTTTGAGCTTTGTAAATGACTTGGGCCTGCTGGGTGGAGCGGCTGTAGCTAAAAACAGATCAAAATACATTTTGTTAATATTTATTATTTCGTTATAACTATTGTAATATTTCAATTATCATAAAAACAAACATTATTTGAATTTTTTTGTGTGGGTTATTATTCTGTATAAAAATTTCATAAAAATATATAGAAAAATACAAAAAAATTATTTACGACTCTCAGCAATTCCACATGCACATTTTATCGAGGAAATGCAGTTTTATAATACCTATGTCAATAAAAAAATTTTAAAAATTATTTTGGTAAAAAATATATGTTCTTTAGGATAATTTTTTTTTACTTTTTTTTTTCTATTTTATGAATTATTTCAAAAATAAGAGCGTCACGGCGTAACAAATCTAGGTCACGTTGTGACGCGCATATTTTGAGCTATATCTGTAAAAATTTAAATAAAAATTATGTAAAGTTTAGTTTTTATAATACAGTTAGGTTGTTGCAATATTATAATAAAGTCTATTTTTTTATATTTAAAAAATAAAAACCGCGTTGCATGGAACTGCTGTTCTACAAAAATAAATAAATACGGAAACCGTATATCTCAGAGAATGTGTTGTAAGTTTGCTGACCGACTTTTTCCGTTAATTTGTCCGGAAAAAATGAAACACGGAAACCGTAAATTTTTTACGGAGAATGTGCTATCTCTTTGCTTTCTCCATTGAATCTACAACAAATTTGTAACAGTGTCTGTAATATGCTGTATGATTACTCCACCTTTCATCATCGTTGTTGGTTAAGTTAACAAAACTGCTTATCTGACTGTCGGATAAAACTGTGTATAAGGTAAATGTGTGAGTATGTAAACTTACACATGTATTCTTGGGCGCTGTTGGATACAAAATCTATTCTCTAATGAGCTAATAAAAGAATCTAAGTATCTATGTGTAATCTTTCAAGTCGATACCTTTGAGAACCGTTGAATGATACCATTTATTTTAAATGTTTATGAGTATTTTTGATGTAATTGTCTAGAATTTTAATCGTTTTGCTATTTCCTTGTTAATCATGGAGCCATTTTTCATAGCATTGAACCAACCTAACCATGGAACCATCCTTCATATTTATTATTTTTCACTTTTTTGCTTTCCTTACTGCTTTTCAATCCATTTCTGTGCATCATAACTTTTATTTCTTATCAAAAAGTTTTATATGTGACTTAACTTGTCATTATAAGAAAAATTATCAAATTAAAATATAAATTAATATAAAAAAGTAGAATAAATAAAATAGTTATAAATAAAAGTTGGATGGAGAAAAATGTATAATGGAAATCAATTATAAAATTTGCGTGCCAAGTTTTTTCACAACATTTTACGGTGTTTTTTCAATTTTTTTTATCAAAAAAAAAAATGTTAATAAAAAATGAAATATCATAAGTTGAACTTATTATCGATATTTTAATTATAAAGAAAAAAGTTTTCCCGTCATGCAAAAAAAGAAACAACGCTTTTAGCAAATATGATTACATTTTATGATCTTTGAAAAAAAAGTTGAACCAATATATATATATATATATATATATATATATATATATATATATATATATATATATATATATATATATTTATGAATACATATAAATATATATATATATATATATATATATATATTCAAAATTATTTATTTTATATCTATTTAAGTAGTCATGGAAACAGCTCAAAACTATCAATTGGTAAACATGGTAACAAACTGTTCGTGCAAGCCATGAATATTGGTAAAATATTTATGGCTTATGATGTATAGAAATCATAAATTTATAATTTTAATTAATTTGACTCGGAAAAACATGTGATCATAAATGTTATGTTTAAGTTATTTCATTTTTTTACAAAAGTTTTGGATCATGAAAAATGTCAGAACTAAAAAAAAAGCTTTTCACTATCAAGGTGTTAGGTAGATATTGTTGTTTTATATAAAATTAGCAACAATATCTGTAATAGATATTGTAGTGAAAATTTTAGCACTTATATTTATAAACATAAAGTTATATATGATACCTTGAATTAAAAAGTTTACATTGAAATATAATTTTAAACAGTATAGTTTTTTTTAGGTATTGTTCAAGTTATTGTCAGCTTATTATCAGTAGTATTAGGAATAAGTGAAGTTGCTTCTGCTAATACTAATGAGTGGTCAGGAAACTCTGGAGCAGGAATATGGGGAGGCATATGGATTGGTATCACTGGTATTTTAGGAATACTTTTAGCTTCATCTAAAAATAACAATTGCTTGAACGGAACTCATCTAAGTTTTTGCATTATCACAATGGTGGTTACTTGGATCAACGGTATCATATACATTGCTTTTATAAGGTAATATAGTTTATTTTAAGCAAAATCCTAACTGAACTGAAAAGATCACATATCGACTTGACTCTTTAAAAAATGTTTCACAATGGTTTTAGTTTTTCCATTCAATAATTTAACTTTGCTGAGTTTGAAAATTGACATATTAATCATTTTAAGTTATATATTGAAAATAAAAAGTTTAATATATATTAAAACAGAATTAGAATTTAACATATAGTGGTTTGCATTAGAACATTATCAAGACATTATCAAGAACATTATCAAAACTAGTGTATAGTCGAATGATCAAGTTTTAATGACCAAATGAATTGTAAATATTTTTTATTAAAAAAAAATAATAATAATAATTTATTGGTATCTGCTTTCTAATAAAAAAATTATGACGATGTCATAAAAAATATATAACAGAATAAATAATGTTTTGCAAGTGTTTTACATCAAAATAACTGTTTTTTCAATATTTTTATTTTTATTTTTTATTTTTATTTTTTTATTATTTCAGTTTACAAAGTCAGTCGTTATACAATAAAATAAACTATTAAAATACTTTTACAAATATATAAATATAGCAGACTAACAATATAAACTAGGTTTCCAAAAGAAGATCACAAGGATCTTGTCATCGGGACCTTATAAAATATAATAAAATATATAGTTTTTTACATCTTTTTTAATTTTTTTTTTTTACAATAATTGTGAAGTGCTAGGTATTATGAAGAATACATATATATTAATCTTTTACACGAGTTAGACTGTAAATAATATAAACTAGCAAAATATTGTAAACAATATAAAATACAAAACGTGAGAAAAAAGAAAAAAATAAAAGTTCACAAGTTAAAATAACAAGAAATTAAATTTTTTCAAGTGATTAGTAATATTGTAAAATGTTATCTTGAGAAAGAATAAATCAGCACTTTTATGGTCATTTTTATGTTAGCTTGGGTGGAGCACTTCTACCGAGATTTGATTTTTGATTTTTTTTTTATATTTGTTTCTTGTAAAAGTTTTTTCCTCTAAAATTGCTAGTTCTTCGAATAAACTTTGTTCGACTTTTTTCCAAGTACTTTTTATTATTGGTTTTGTTATTTCTGTTGTTTCTGCAGACATATGATTAACCTTAATGCTTTTCCAAAGTAGGTCTTAGCATTTTTAATCTTTGAGATTTAGGGCTGTGACGCTCGGGTAACTGATTGAGAAATGCCTGTTATTCTTTTATTCATCTTTCTTTAGTTACCAGTACTCAAGGCTAAAGAGTTTCTGACGCAACTGGTTTAGCAAGTTATGAAAGCTGTCTTATTTATACCTTTTGTTTTGTGTTTCTCTTGCAAACCACTTTATTTTTCTACACTCGTTTATTATTATTATTTTTAAACATCTTCACTTCCAACAACACTACAAGCAACCACTATTAGAGTTGGAAGTTACTGGAAAAAAAAAGATGAAAAGCAAAATAATATTTAATAGACGACTTAAAAGATTGCAAATTACGTGAACTAGGAAAACAAGATGAACGGATCGATTTTCAAAGAACTTATGTTTGTGGAAAAAAACTAGTTGAAAAAGCATTTTTTGAGCACTTAGGAACAGTCACAGTAAAAGGATGAGGCTTAATTGAATAACAAATAAAACGAGAACAAATTTTAGTAGAAAAGCAACATTTTAAAAAGAGAAGCAACATTGTTGAGATGCGGTAATGGTTAAAAGTTGGCTGCAAGAGCAGGTTCAACTATGTTTACAATTCGTTTTTGCACCTTGTCCAAAAGAGAAAGAGCATAATTTGTGGATCCGCTCCAGATATGACAATAGTATTCCATACAAGCACGGATTTGATATTTATGAAGATAAAGAATAAAATCCAAGTAAGGTCGGAAGTAAGAGTAAACCCTATAAGACGAAGGATAGATGACTCATCAAGATAAAATCTTGAGGAACCCCTGAAATTAAAGGAAATGAAGAAGAATGGTTTCAAAGGGTTTAGAAATGTCAAGAGCAATAGCCTTAACCTTTCCACATTTGTCTAATGAACGATAAAACCTATCAGTTATTACCGTTAATAAATCGGCTGTAAAACAAGAAGATTGAAAACCATACTGGTGATAATAAAAAAATAATTTATTAGATTCAAGATGGGAGATTAAGTGCCTTAAAAACCTTGCTTATGATAGGAAGAGGACTAATGGGACGGTAGCTAAATGAGTCAGATCACTCTCCAGATTTTTTGAAAATAGGTATAACAGCAGTGCCGTAGCATGCAAAAACGACACCCAGTGCAAGACTAAAATTGCTCCCCCCCCCCCTCTTACTTCAAAAATAACAATGTTTCAATGTTTTTCAAATGTCATTTTAAGTTTACTCTTCTGGCCTTCAGTGATGTGAAATCATTTATAACATCATCATAGTTAAGAGAGTTTGTCAGTGTCGATTTAATTGAGATGATAGACAAATTTGATAATCTGTCTTTTTCCAGTGAAGATCTTAAATAGCTTTTTAATATCTTCAACTTACTGAAATCTCTTTCAAAAGATGCAACTGTCACTGGTAGTATCAAAAATATTCTCAGACAGATTTCAACGTTTGGGTAAGCAGCTTTCAAAGAGTATTTATGAATAAGCTATAAAGGATTAAGTGGGTTGGCTCTTTTTAGGTTATCCATTAAAGATTCTGCTTGAAATTTGAAATTTTCCATTTCTGAAATTAATTAATTTTGTATTCAATTTTTTGGCATGTTACTAAAAAGAAAAATTTCGTTTAAAAGTTATGAAATATCTATATTTTTTTATATCTATATTTCAAAACTACTAGTTAAAAAAAGTTTTACGAAAAAAAAGCTTACAAGTTTAATACCTACAATACCTTTCGCAATTGAAAAATGAGTTCCATTTATGTAGAACGCCAACATATTTATTTTATTTACAACTAAAAATTAATCACAGTAATATATAATATATAGTAATATATAAGAAAAACTAAAAAAACATAAAAAAATAACAAAAATATTGCTTAAAATTAATAACATTTTATATAACAATTTGATATATTTATGATGTAATATGATATACTTGATATATACTTAATATAATTATATCATTTTCATAAAATATAATAAAAAAAATACCTTAATCTTTTCTAAACAAAAACTTAAAGAGAAGTTTACTAAAACATATAAATGATGCAGAAAGCAAAAATTATATGTATACATTAATTATTTATATATAAGTGATAAAATACTATAATGATTTGTAGTTAATTTTCGCCCTGCCAAAAATTTCCGCCCTGTGTAACCGCACCTCTCACGCACCGATTGCTACGGCTCTAGCTAACAGATGCCGCTTTCTAGCAGGCTAAAAAGCAAAACTCTGATAAATAGCATTTGTTAAATAGTTTTGAAAATATAGACAACAGCTCCAAAAAACACTTCTGCAAAATTATAACAGGTATGTTGTCTGAAGAGTTCAAACAGGAAATTACTTTAGATACCGAAGCTGGAGTAATACGAGTGTCAAACAAAGCATTAGCCTGTTTGTCGGCTATATTAAGTATGATGTGATTAGTGGAATCAAGACATGAGATTGATAAAAGTTCTCAGCAAACAACTCAGCTTTGTCTTTAGGTAAGGTAATAAAATCTGAACCATGCTAGAGAAGAGGAATAAAAAATTTTCCCTTATTACAGACACTGTTAAAGATTCTCCAGAAGTCTCTAGAGCCTAATTTTTGAGATGAAATTCAAGATTTTGTGACCTGAAAGCAGTGAGTTTTGGCGTTAGACAAAACCTTTTTACAATAGTTTCTAGTAACAGTAAAAAGAATTCTGTTTTCAGGAGAATTACTTTGGCGATAGATATGGTAGTAATGGTTATGATTGGAAATTGCAGCAGTACAGGAAAGATAACACAGTAAAAGCGCAGAGGTAAACCATGGAGAAAAGTGAGGCTTGACTTGGAATCGTTAAAATGGAAACAAAGATTCCATGCCAGCCTGAATCCAAGAAGCTACATCAGAAGCACATTTGCCAGTAAAAAAACAAAAGATCTTTACCCAAGGGCCATCACGAAGTGAATCACGGAAAGAGTCCAGTCAGCTTTAAGGTAGTTTTAAGAATTACCATGGATAGAGGGATTCTGATGATAAAGGAGAATGAAATAATAGTTTTAGAGAGATCAAATTGTGATCAGTAGCACCTAAGGGTGAATGTGGAGAAATTAATCACTGACTAAGATCAGAAAAAAGACCTAATTCAAGTAGAGAAGGTAAATGATTCGGATTATCTATAAAGCGAGTTACAAAGTTGACTGTTTGTGTTAGAGATTGAGGAAGGTAAAAGATGTAGGCCTACCTGCAAAGTTACTGACACTAGATCCAAGCCATTTCGTGTGATGAGCGTTAAAGTCACCAACAACCACGATATGGGCTGAAGGATAAAGAGAAAGGGCTTTGAAAATTTGATCAGAAATAACATCAAAAAGAGTGCAGTCTTAAGATGAAGGATAGCGATATAGAACAAAAAGAAAGTTGGTAGATTGAAGTCAAAATCACATAGAAGAATAGTCTGTGGATTTAAACCTAATTTACCTACAAATGGGTAAACTTTTACAAATGTAAATACCCTGGCCAATCATGTGACTAATGGAGTCTTTACAAATTAAAAGAAGATAACCATCAACACGAAAATCACAAGATGGGACCGCTAAACTCAAATTAGTCTCAAAAAGAGCAAGTAGGTCTGGTGAACATTGCAAGAGATAAGACTTAACAGAAGAAATGTTAATTCAAAGACCACGAATATTAGTAATTCATAGATTTAGAGTTCTTGGTGATGATGATGGCTTTTATGTTTTATAGTTATTGATATTTTAGTCATTTTTTAAGTTGTGTAAAGAACTTTACTCAAAGCTCAAGTAGTACTCATTACACTAACTAATAGATTAATTGCCTCATTACTATTAATAAACTCTCAGTTGTAACAAAAGGGCTCCAACCCAGCTAGCACACAAACGTTGATAAAACGTAAGAACAATTTGCGTGCTGCGTTGGCCCAATATCGATCGCCAACGTTGCTTTTATATTATTTTGGTTACAAATGCGACGTCGCCAACAACCAAAAAACAGCGTTTGCCCAACTTTGTACTATAAGTCCGCATTGCGTAATATTTTACGTTGATTCAAGATTGTATTTTACGTTAGCAAAACGTTATATTTTACGTCGGTGAAATGTTGTATTTTAAGTTGATTCAATATTATACCATGGAAGTATAAAACAGATGGAAGTTCATCAAGCCGGAAATATCAGAGCAATTTTAAGTCCTCTTGGGAGTATTCTTGTAGCCGACAAAAAAAAAAAAAAGTTTAAAAAATCAAAAAAAAGAGTTTTCTAAATTACTAAAGCTTAAAGTTTCATTAGCTGTATATCATAATTCCATTCATTCTAGTAATACTCCATTCATTTAATATGAAGTTCATAAAAAAGTTGTTTGCCGTTTCGTCGCGCCATTTTTAATGTTTATACTTGAACATTATAGACCTATTTCAAATGTTTACAAAATATTCAATCCCGTGGACATGCGCACTAAACTGGCAGGCAAAAAAAAAAAAAACATTCTGCAATAAACATTTAGGAAACTCGCATTTTATTATTTTTTTCGCCTAAAATTACAGCTCTAGATACGTTTGTAAGTTATTTAAAAAAATGCCTGATAGTTGCTGTGTATGGGATATGCAAATAGAAGAAGTTTTAACTTTAAATTTTAAAATTTTAACTTTAAACTTTTAAATTTAAACAAAGACATAAAGTGATAAAATGTTTTGCAGAATTGTATGAAATCTAAGTAAGATAAAAAAACAACCTAATGAACCACACCCTTCTGTCTTTATCAATTTATTGATAAATCTCCTTACATTTTGCTTAAGAATATTTACATAAACTATATTTGTATATAACTAAGGGTAGTTTTATTTTATCTATAAAAAAGCCTAAGGAACCTTTGGGTTGTGCTAAGATCACAGAGCCCAACTAATGATTCATACAGCAAATAATGTTGTAGAGCTGTTTACCTTGCAAATATGTTACAAGCCTTAGGCATTTTGCAGTGGGTAATTAAGAATCCGAAGGTGCATACTGTTTGTAATAAATAGCTTATTTTATTTAAATATGACATTCTTCTATTGTGTTATATTACTATATCTAATAAAAATATAATATGAATACGTAACCATAACATAAATATTAGTTAACACTAAATGGTACTTTTAATAAAGAAATATAGTAATTAACTCCTGCATTGAGGACAGAACCAGGAACCTCTTGGTTTCCTTGTAGCATATACTCATGAATAATGAAACCATTATTTGGAACAACTTGCATTACTGCATGAAGTCATGAGACCAAATTCAGGTTTCATGCAAAAACAACACTGTTTTCTATGTTGAAAGTCTTTGTCTCTTTTTCTGCTGACAATTTCTGGTAAAATAACATTGAAAAAATATTTAGCCAAAACATCAACAACTACTTTAAGAAAATCATTATCACGCTGTACAGTACACTGTAAATAATTGTTTTGCTCAACTGGGGACCACATAAAAAACACACCGAAGGTAACTTTGCAAACGAACATTTGTAATTGCATCTTAATAAAACCATTTTTATAATAATATGGGCATTTAATCTCTAAAACACCTTTTCCATGACAAGAACAGGTAAATATTCCATCAGGAGAAGCTCCCAAAAAAGGCATATCAGTCATAACATAAAAACCAGAATTAATAAACGAAAATTTGCTGTGCTTCTTTAACTGGGCCTCATAAAATGTATTTTTGGCACAATTTTCCATTTTCTTACCGTATTGTGTAAATTTGCTATAAAAATATTTTTTATATTGCATGATTTCTTGGATAAGAGATTCACTGAGAACAAATTTACTTGTGTGAAATACATTAAAACATATTGAAGCTGTAATTCTTCCTGCCCGATAAACCTGCCAAGCTGATGATAGATTTTGTTGATATGTTACTTTGGCAAGTTGATCATATTGTTTTTCAAAATAAGTTTGACTAAAGTCTTCATAAAGTTGTTTTGAGTGTTTTAAAAGCTCAAACTGAGATAGATCTTTGCAAGTAGGATCAAAAAAGCTAGTTATAGGTTATGGTAAACAATTCGTCTCATCTTTAGAACCTGACTCAGTATCACTTGATTTATGATGGCTATTACTATCTAAGCTGGTAAATATAACAGATTTAGGATTGGATTGGCTAATTGATTTGATTGAATAATTCCCATTTAATTTAAACATAGTTGATGCTCTTATACTTTTTGTTTTCTTTTTTAATACAAACTCATTAATTGAGGGTAACTGTCCTCTTTTTTTATTTTTGCTAAAATTCATAGCACTTAATGGTGCTGCATTAACACTGCGCTTTGAGGCATTCCATGAACAAAGCTGACTTGTTGACGCATCTTCTTTATTCAAACAATGATGCACAGCAGCCTCAAGTTTAAAAAGTAGAGCTGCAATATGTGAGCAAGTTGAACCTAGTCCCACTGGACAAGTGCAGCTGCTTTTTTCAACCCACCCATCTTTGTGAAGACAAACCCATACATCATACATGGAACTTTTTATGCTGACTCGTTGGCTTGGAAGAACCTAAATAAAGATAACACCTATTTGCAGTAAAATATGAAAAGTTATTTCTATATAATCAAATTTTTGTCAACTTTGCTATACTCTAAAATGTAGTTCTCAAAATTTAAAATTAATTTTTTGAATTATAAAAAAGTTGGATGTAATGAAATGTTTATTTAATTTCTCCTACTCTATATAGCGTAACTAAGTTATTTGACAGTGATAGTGAACAAAAATCGCTTTGCTACTATTATACTAAAATTAAGAGCAAACAAATTAGTTTAAAACCAACATATAATATATATACCCACATATACATATATGTATATAAAAATGCAGCTGTGTATGCAGTAAATTTATTGCAGACATGTGTATGCAGACAGAATTAATAATTGATTATGCTTATTTCAACTATGGACCTTGTACTTGTTGTCTCAAACAAAGTAACAAATAAAAAAATATATATATAACCTTAGTTTTTATAAAACAATAATCTTTGTTGATGCTGGGAGCATACCAACAATCCTGCACATGGCCACACAAAAAATATGTTTTATATGCCTCCAATGATTTATATGCTTTGGTATTTTCTTTTGTAAACTCACTGGGAGTGTCTATGAGAAAAATTAAAACGTCTCTTCAAGTAATGTCAGGCAACTTTGTAATGTCTTTTTTCCAAACACTTTTATTAAAATGTTCTGGATTTACTTCCATTGGGTTTGAAATATTTATTTTTTACTTATCGATAATTGATTTTAATATTTTAAATCAAGTATCGATCAAAACTTTTATCAAGTAAAAGTAAATGTTGACTATAGTTAAACCGCTATCGCAATTTTGTTTTGCCTGCCAGTATCTGCGCGCTTATTGTTTACATTTTGCTTACACGTCACTTGAAATTGGTCTATTGGCGAACCGTCAAAATATTTTTAAATCATTACAAACGTACCTATTTGCGTCAACGTATGACAAGATTAGGCGTTTAAGTGCAGTCTTGATGTCATTTTCTTACTGTTTACGAAGCAAAAGGTTACAAGCATAATCCCGAAGCGTTTCAATGCGGTTGGACTTTCATCAAATCTATATTTCCATGGTTATACTGTTTGCACATTGCGCAACCGTAATAACCCTCGCACCATTGTTAAGCATCGCACCAGGAAAGCAGCCATAGATAACCATACCTATATTATTTATTTGCTCAAGAACATACCAGTTTCTAAATAGAGAGTTTTGCATCCATCTAATTCCTGTGCCCTAAAGGTGCATCCTCGTAGTAGAAGTGTTTGTTTTTTTTATTTCCATTTAGAAAACAGGTAACTTTCTTCCTTAAAAATAATAAATGGTGGTAGATATCTTCCATCCACGAACACGCAGAACAGTACGGAATACATAGTTCTGAAAAAGAAGCAACTAGCTTGCATGGATCTTTAAATTTCAGAAGCACAAATACTTTCTTTATTAAGTGATTCGTGAAGTTCCCAAACTCATTAAAATCGTACAATGTTATGATTATTAACTCTACGTAATAAAATAGTAAAGTTTTTAACAACTTCTCTTGTTAAACTTTTAGTTCTCGACAGTGATTTCAGTTTTACTTGACTTTATCTATTTATTGGTAATTTCATTTTTACTGACAGTATTTCAGTTTTACTCAACCGTACTTCATCAAAGTGACATAATATAGTATAATTTAATATAAAATAATTAATTCAATATTATAAATTTAATATAATATAATCTTAAATGAAATTATTAAACCTTTATATTTATATTTCAAATTTCTTTCATTTTAAAATTAAGCATATTATAACATTATTATTAAGTATATTATAACAAACTAAGTATTATAATAAACAAAGTGCTAAATGTTAAAACTTTTACGCATAAAGCATACTTTTTTACATACCTAAATAACTGATAAATATCAATTAAACCAGATTAACCTAAACAAAATTACTTTACCCAACTTTATTTTTTGTTCATAAACTGTAATAAAGTAAAATTTTTCTTCAATTTGAAGTGATTACAAACTTTACATGGTAATAACCCATGAATGACTTTTTAGCGTCTACTTTTTTATATTTTTCTGAGTGCTTAAGGTTTTTATCTTGTTGAAATAAGTTGTTAACATCTTGAATTATATACAACTTAATTTTTTTTATGCTGAACTAATAACATTAATCTTGCAAATCTGGCCATAGAAGTGCTTTTATTTTTAAACACTGAACATTCAAGCACATCTAGTTATTTAGTCAGATGAAGGAGGTTTATCTGACCAAATAATTTGTCTTCATTAGGTAATAGTGCAGTTTTTATGTTCATTTTTTATTGACTAATGAAAAACTAAAACTTTTCATTTATGTAAATAAAAAACTTGAGTTTTTTTCAGAAATGATGTTAATACCATTATCTACTTCTATCTCATCAGTAAAAATGCAAAAATTTTTAATCGTAATTGGACAATGCATCTTTTTCCACTTTTTGTTGTTGCTTTTTTTTAAGATCAACGAGTTTTCTCCTTCGCTTTTCTAACATCTTCAAAATATCAATAATGATTCTTTTTTCAAATCTAACCTTACATGCCATATATTGATTAGTTTTTTCAAATTTATTTTGCATTTACATTGCATTAGATCGCAATAATTCTTCCTTTATTGACATCTTCATATCTTGCTCTATTGAAATCATTAAGAATCATTTAATCTTTATGTTATATATTATGTGTTATATATTATATGTTATATCCTCATTTAGTTACACAAACAATTGCTGGCGTTTGGGTACTAATAGTGGCTATGGATTTGGATGCAACTATAACGTTTCAGCTGCTCGTGGAATATCTGGAACGCTTCTTATGTTAATGATCATAGAATTTACAATTGCTCTTACAGCATCTATTTTAAGCTGTCAAACACACAATAGTTGCTGTGGTAAATCAAACGAAACAGGTAAAAAAAAAAATGTTATAAACTACATGAAAAAAATATGTATATATATATACATATATATCATTAAAAATATATATATATATATATATATATATATATATATATATATATATATATATATATATATATATATATATATATATATATATATAACTCATTGTAAAATTTCAACAGGAGTGGAAGCTTATAAGGTGCCCAGATATTGGTTTTATATATAAATTTTTTTTTAATGATAATGTTTAAGGGTGGCCCACGGGCCCTAAACTTTTTATTTTTGATGATTTTTGTATATTTTTCGGAAATTTCAACGCCCGTGGGCCACCCTATAACAATATAGAAAAAAAAATTATTCACTCTTAATAAAAATTTTTATGTAAAAATTCTCAATAAATCTGAAAAAATAAGGAAAACCGAATATTTTGCTTTTTCAATCATTTTCTTTGTAATTTCTTATGATGACATTTTAATCATTTTTTTTACAGTTAAACCATCAAAAGTTTTAAATATCATACCACAATATTGCATTTTATATATAAATTTGAGAAAATATTAAAAAAGAATTTTTTTTTTTGATCATGGTACAGTTTTGTGGACTAAAAAGTCAAATAATGCTTAAAGTAGCATTTGCTGCAAGATCATTCTTCTTGGATCCTTGTTTACTTCTCTTGTAGATATGTTTAAAAAAGAACATATCTTGCCTCTTCTCCTCCTTATTGGATTTCATAATAAGCTCCTGAACTAATTTGATTGCTCTCTCAGAAGATTCATTGACTACATCTAGAGATTTGATGGTAGTCTCAAACTCTATATAAACATCATTCAGTTCCCAGATCTGTGAAGGGGTTTTAAGCCACTGTATTTCCCCCTTTCCATGGCCAATCTTATCAAAGATCAGCTAAGATTGCTCAATAACAAGAGATGCTAGAGATGGAGACTGATCTTGGGAGTAGTCTAGTGAGTGAAGAACCTTCTTATCTACTTCAATACACTCCAGTTTGAAGACATTGGGTCTGTCCAAATGACTATAATACTATAGAGTTTCTGAGCTAACTTGTCCCTATCAGGGTAATTCTTATCAGCTAAAGCAAATACAACTAAAACTGGATTTAAGTACCAGTCATGCTTTGACATTGATTGGACTACTTCAGTAGCTCCAGGAAGATTTATTTCCATAAACCTCTTCATTTGCCAGAGGGCTTTTATATCCTATAAAAAATTTAAAGTAAATAAGCAATATTCTATTGGTAAAGTTGACATGTTTTTATTTTTATTTTAAACCTTTATTAATTTTACCTGATATGGAGAAGCAGCTGGCACCTCAGCTCTAATTGAACCATTGAGCATAAAATATACTGACAAACATAGCCATATCAGATAATTCCTCTTTGTTCTCTTTAGTTAGACCAGGAATGTGATCGAGTAGAATGTACATTTTCAGATAGTACAAGGCTTTGGCCATGAACCTGGCATGGTGTACAGGTCAAGGCATATGAAACCTGAACCTCTTCTCTTTAGTAACAATCATCAAAGAGAGCTCAACTAACTCCTGGTAATATTTTCTTGATTTCCCATCCTGTATTTTATTAATTATTGTTTTTAAACATTATAATACATACAAAAATAGGTTACAGAACAATAATGTACTAGAATGAATGATTCATTTTACCTTTTTGTATGTCTTTTTGTTGATTAAATCTCTGTAGAACTGTTCAGATTCCAGTTGCTGTTGGTTTATCTAGGTTTTAGGTGGAGTTTCCTCTTCAGGGGCAGTATCTTTATCTAGATCATTCCAGACTGATTTGATTTTTTTAAACAGTTAGTTATCTGGTCCAGTAGATTTACTACTTGGGTACATCTTACAGAAGTGAGTAATATGACTCTCCAGAATATGGTGTTGGTAGGCGAAGATGTGGCCGTCCTAACATTTCTGACATTCTGGTATTTACACCTTGGAGTCTTCTCGTGTTTGATCCAGTGGTATCAAAACAGATACATTGTACTTTATTAGTGAGACCATAATTCTCTAGAAGATCATAAATAGCAATGAACTGCTGTTCTCCAGTCCCTAAATTAATAGGAGAAATACCTACTAACTTAGCTTTCCTATTAACTTTCACTAGTACAGGAAGTCTATCCTGAGTAAATGAAATATTTCCTGTATACTCTTTTACTATCTTTCCATCAAAATAAATAGAAATCAATTTATGACGAGAGTTGACTAGGTCCTTGATGTACTGTTGAATCTTTTCAGCTTCTGAATTAATCACATGTTCTATGGCTCTGAGAGAGGATGATTTAGAGATAACAAATTCACCAACATTTCCTCCTGAGAGAGCTATTACACTGCTTATGATAGCAGTGTGCTGATTCACTGAAAGACCTTCACCTGCAGCAGTTATACAAGTACGCCTGAGAATAACTTTAAGTAAAAGTACACTATTTTCTTTAGCCTGAATAGTTGTGGAAACAAACTCATCCAGATCACTTTCATCATCTTCTATGTTATATCCTATCCAAAATACCTTTTTAGATTCTGTTACAAAGTTCTCCCTCTTCATGAACTCTGTTGCTATTTCTCTATTCCTATGAGATTGCAGCTTCTTGTAGTTATTTAGCAACTTCCTTCTTAAAATGATAATGATGAAAGACTTATGGTCAAGTAATTACAAATTATATTAATATTAATGAAACAAACCTGAGAAAGTTCTATATATCACGAGTTTTATACGCCCCAAGCCTCCAAGGAACCACCAACTTAGACATAATACAGCAGTGATTCTTATCTTCCGGACAGATTTGTGTAAAACCGTTATTGTTGGTACAGCAGGCAAGATTTCTCAGAGCAGCATTAGGTATGATTTTACGAAGGTGAAGATAATACTGAATAATCTCTTTTCCTATGGCAAATTGCTTAGATGGAAGTGAGTCGCTTGATTTACCTACTAAGAGTATTTCATCGGCCCTCTTGCTTTTTTTTCCAGGAATTTTTGGCATTTTATCTATTTAATTATAAAAGAAATAATAATACATAACATAATTTAACTTTATATATTTTCATATTTAAGAATAAACGTATTTCTTAGAACTTTACTTGTATTTGTTTAAGTTTTACTATTAATTCAAGCAATATCTTAATTAGCTTTAATTATCTTAAAAAAAATATTGTTTATACTGGTAAATAATTTTCTACCCATATTTATGAGATTTTAACTGTAAAAAATGATAAAAATGTCATCATAAGAAATTACAAAGAAAATGATTGAAAAAGCAAAATATTCGGCTTTCCTAATTTTTTCAGAGTTTTTACATAAAAAATTTTATTAAGAGTGCATTTTTATTTGTTTCTATTACTCATTCTGAGTTAACTAATAATTTTTTTCTTCATTGTCATAGGGTGGCCCATGGGCGTTGAAATTTCCGAAAAATCTACAAAAATTGTCAAAAATAAAAAGTTTAGGGCCCGTGGGCCACTCTTGAACATTAACGAAAAAAAAAAATTTATATATAAAACCAATATCTGGGCACCTTATAAGCTTCCACTCTTGTTATATATATATTTATATATATATATATATATATATATATATATATATATATATATATATATATATATATATATATATATATATATATATATATATATATATATACATATATATATATATATATATATATATGATATATATATATATATATATATATATATATATATATGTATATATATATATATACATATATACATATACATTTAATTTTGATGGGCATCGTGGTTATCCTCCTCCGGCTAATTGCCATATAGAGGCCACATACCCGGGCCAGAAAAGACAAGTTCAACTCATTAAAGAGCATCATCACCTGCTTCGCTGATCAAGAGTAAGTGAGTTTAAGAAGAACAAAGAAATTTAGAGCGTAAGTCAGAAGAAGTCGAGTTAGGAAGATTACATAGAGAAAGCGGACAGAGATGTCCGCTTTCTCTATGCAATCTATATTGCACGAGATATTAACATGTGCAAACCATATTAGTAATTTAATTAAAGTATGAGTGTAAACATTATCATCATTGCTGATGACGTTTGTTTATACTAATTATCTTTTAATTCTGATGTTAATATATAACCATTATATATTATCAAATGTTGATCTGAATCTTACGTTTTTCAAGTCATTCTGTTTGTGGGTTTATTTTATTTTTTTGCTAAATGACGTTTATGTAAAGAAACTGTTTTTTTATATGAATGAATCAAGGTTAAAGTCACCTAAAAAGAGAAAGGTTTTTATTTTTGCTTGAATTATTTATAATTTAGTAATTATAGAATTTAGTATTAAATTTAGTAGAAAAGATTTATCAAGACCCGTAATCTTGGTAAATCTATTCTACATTTCTATGCTTATTCCTAATTCAATATTTTTAAGTAAGCTGTAGGAAACTATATACATTGTGATTATATCGTCTTTTAAAGTAATATATTAATATATATGATTAGACAATCACTGCCAGCCCTTAGTTTATGATATATATTTTATTATTTGCATATTTTTTCTGTAGATTTCGTAACGTGATGATTTGTGTAAAAGTCCTGTATTTTTTTAGTATTAATTAATAAAATCTTTCTTTACTAAATATACTTAATTAATCTTTACCAACTTCATTTCCAACCTTTTTCCATATTCTCGATTTCTTTCCGCACAATGGCTCAAAAATAAAAAATAAAAAAACACAAAAAATATTAAATATTAATACAAAAAAAAAAATTAAAAAACACAAAAAAAAAAAAAATACAAAAAAAACAACACAAAAAAAATATATATATATATATATATACATATGTGTATATATATATAAACACGACTTTATTTTTAAAAATATTGGCATATAAACTGAAGAATATTTTAGAAAAGATCGAAGTTAATTTAATGTAAAAAAAAGCTTGCTTCTTTCCTTTTCCTTTCTTATAATATAAAAGTGTATCATAAAAATATTTATAAATGGAAAAATATATAAAGTTGAACGATTTTTAAACTTATTGTAAATAACATATGCGTATTTATTATGCAGAGATAGTAAAAACTTTTGAAAATATTATTTTGTAATAAAAAAAAAAAATATATTAATATTCAGACTATAAGACTCGAATATATAATATTTGAGTCATCTGCTTCGACGTTTGCAACTCTTAAAGTCTATCTAGTTTTCACGTATAATTCAAAATTAGTGGCAAAGGTAAAGCTGATGCTAAAAAAACGGAAGAACCCAAAAAAGACACTAAAAAAGGTGGAAAAAAGTAGAATGTATATCTCTCCAATATTAGTCTTTAGGGACGTTTCTACTACGATATAATAAAATCTGATCACTATTTTAAGACGTTTTTTCTATTTATGATATACTGCAAACTTTTTTTCATTTTTTTCCAAAGTTTTTCTGTTTACAAAGTATATTTGATTTCAAATATGTTAAATGAAGTTCAAGTTGTGTTGTAATGTCTTTTTGAAACGATTTATAATTTATTTCTTTACTATTTACAATAAATGGATGTGTCAAATTTCACAATTTACAATAAATGCTGTGTCAAATTTTAAGAAACAAATTTTTTACTTTCTGAGATCTGTAAAACAATTGGTAAAAAAATCTCTCATTTTTTCGATAGCAGCAAAAAACTTAGTTTTAATAAAGCTCCCTGTATTTTGATACATTTTAAACGGTAGAAATGAATTAAATGTTGATTACTAATTTCTTAAAATAGGATAGATATTTAGGTTTCAAAAGAAACTTAAATTTTCTTAAGTCAAAAGTACAGTACTGTCTCGTCCTTGCAAAATTTTATTGAGATGATTAAGATAACCTGTCATAACCCTAGCAAATAAAAAAAGTTTGTAATCAATTGCTATTGTTAAACTCGGGTATTTCAAACCTTTTGATGACAAAAACTGTTTAAGAACACCCCTATATAAACAACAGACATTTTTATACAACAGATCAGAAAATTCTCCATTAACTTCATCAAGTAATAAACGATTTTCGCAAAGATTTAATTGTATGATGTATTTAATTATTTTTTGTACAAAGTCTATTTACAATTGGAATCTTGAAGAGATATGTTTGGCAAAATTAAAAAGTTGTTTAAAAAGTTAGTCAAGTTACGGTTTAACGTAATTAGATTAATTTCCATTTCTAATCTAACAATACTGTTTTCATACTGATTCTATTTTAAGTTTAAGCATTACATTCAAAAATTAACAATTTTTAAATAGTGTTAACATTTTTGGGTGCAAATTTTTATTCACACACTTTTACAGAACTATTGTATGAGCAAAACTATATAAATAGTTACACTTTATTTTAACTCTGTGCGCACAGAGTTGATGTTGCATATGCGACTTGCGCATAGAGTTAAAGTTGCATTTGAAGTTGCATATGCAACTTCAAATCGTTATTCTATTGAATTAAAAAATAAAACTTCGAAAAAATAATTTTACTATAAAGTTCGTTCATAAAATACGTCACGCTGTTAGGGGAAAGGGGGTTGGTGGTTTGTGACGAATCATGTAAAACTTGCTTCTTAAGTGTTTACAATTTTGTAACAAGGGGGAAGGGGTGGAGGTCAAAAGTAGTAGAAAATTGCGTGACGTAATTTATAGACAACCCCATATTAAATTAAACTTTTTTTTGTTTAAATAAAACTGAAGTATATATAATGCAGACATTTTAAAGAGTCACACAATTTGAATAAAAAAGCCATGTGCCGCGAGTTGCCGATCCCTGTTCTAAACCATCCATCATTTTTCCTAAAAGAAAAAAAGTTGTCTCTTTGATGTGTGTTAACGCGCAGATCTCCTAAGCACATTAATAACATAATAAGTAACTCTACATTGACTTATGCGCAAAAAACTTCTACCGCAGCTTTGATGTTTATTGAAATTTTAGGCTTTTTTAAAAACTCCCTTTTTTGTTATAGAATAAAATATCTTTATATATGTTATGTGTATAATATCAATATAACTTTTATATTTTATAAAATCGAAAAAGATTTTTAAAAAAATGTGGAGGCTGAACGCTCAGAACGCTGCGAGCTTTTGCCACTAAAGCAACTTTTTGCCACTTTGGCCACTAAAGTGTATTGTTCATAGAATATTTTAACACTTGTTTCATAAACAAAAGACTTTACTAAACGACAAATAAATGCTATAAATCAAAATAAAGGAGATGTCGCCGCAATGCAATTTTAAAGTAAAAGTAAAACTGTAAAACTTGATATATGTCTTAACATTACATAAATTGAAATTTACATAAGTTAGATGTTTACATACACTTTCGTTCACATTTTCTGATTCAAAAAGTGCTGCGACTCTTTCTTGCCATTAACTTGGGTGTAATGGCTGCCAAGAGTTCTATGCTAACACGCACGAATAATTAAAGGCAGCAGCAGCATGAGCGGCAGCGTTAAATTGGATATTAAAATATTTAGAATGTTTTTAATATTAATTTTGAATTGTTTTATTGAACCTAAAGATGTTCTGAAAAAAATGTGGACGATAATACACTCAACCTAATTTGGAAGTGTTAATATCACTCAACCTAACTTGCAACAAGTATTGTTCACAGTACTTCATTTTAGTCAGTCGATGTATAAACACTTCACAGCAAGCCTTTGAGCTGCAATGTTTACATCCTTCTTAATTTGCTTTTCGAAATTATTCCTTTTTTCACATTTTCTGCATTTTTTCTTTTCGTAAGAAATCTTAAAACTCCATTTCGAAACAAATATTTTTCGAAATTATTCCTTTTGTTGCAGTTTCAAAACCAGTGCTGAAAAACCATTTTGACAAGTTTTTTTTCGAAACTATTCCTTTTTTTAATTTAATTTTTTTGAAATACATGGTATGCTTACCGAGATAATTATGCTTATATATATATAAATATATATATATATATATATATATATATATATATATATATATATATATATATATATATATATATATATATATATATATATATATATATATATATATATATATACAGGTATGCTTACCGAGAAAATAGACTCGTTAGATTAGCACAATTTTCCATCGAAAATGACTTTGATTCTGAACTTGACTATTTAGCATTAATTGACGGTTTCGCAACCATAACAAAAATTTGAAATGAAAATTTCAATTCTGAATCTTGTGCTCCCCTGAGTGCCCCGAAAATTGCGTTATTATTAAAATTTTAAATTTTTTATTTTAAGTCGTAAAATCTTAAGTATTTAATAATGTGAATGCCTGGTTACAACTATTGTTCACACAAGGCCTAACTTGCTCAGCCTGACTTGCAACAAGTATACAGATCTTACTTTAGAGGGCATCCATAAAATATGTACGCAGTAAAACCACTGATTTATGACACCAACTTCTCCCTTTATGCTCTCTACAAACCCCCATTCTTATCGCTTTTCCCAACGCATAACTATACAAAACATTAACAACAAAAAAACTTTTAGTTAATTCGACATTTGTCTGTTACATAAAATATATTGGTTTTTTAAACTCGTAAAATTCAATGTTTTCTTAAAAAAAAATAATTCAGTAGAGATGGTCAAACCGCGTACTTACTTTCTGTTTTTAGCACTTCCCACCCCATCCTTTGTACTCATACGTACGTTTTTGAGTAACTCCCCTTTCCCTATACCTGCATACGTACTTTATATAAGACAAATTATTAGAAATATAATTTTAAATAGTAAAAAGAAGCAATTATTTCATATTTATTCCATTCAATAACTATGAAAAAAGAGCGCTCCAAAATTATTTAAAATAAAACCCGTTAACATTACACCATATCATATACCATTTAAAAATATACCTTTGTCTACTTTGTAATAGTAAGTCTGAGTTATGTATCTAAAGTTACCCTTTTTTGTATGGTTGTAAAAAAGTAATTGAAAAAAGCTGCAGTGCTGAGTTACCTACAGTACGTTGTAGACCTAATAAATTCGATAAAATAACTCTGCGTTTTTTATTGCTTAGATAGCCCAAATACAATTAATTCTTAGGTCTAATAAATTTAAATAACTCTTATTTATATAATTAATTATATATACTTATTTATTTTATAAATTTATTATAACCTAAATAATGAAACTAACTGTTTTTGAATTTATTTAAAAAGTAACTAACTGTTTTAGTTTATTAGATTTAAATTATCAATAGCAATTAATATCTTTACTTATTTAATTAAGTTTTTTTAGTAAATTTAAACCCAAAATATTATTATTTGTATTATAAGTTGAGAACCTTAGAGCAGCCACTACCTCAAAATATTGTCATTAAAATTTAAAATAACTCAATTGCTAATAACTTTACCATTTATTACTAGGACTCGTTATTGCACAGCAACAAGTAATTCCAAATAACGCTACAATTGTTACAATGCACCCTAATCAATTTCAAAACTTTCTCGCACAACCGGTTAATCAACCTGTTTACTATCAACCAAATCATGCTCAACAAACAGGAGCTTCTACAAACGTTACAATAACATTGCAACCTAACCAAAATCCAATTTACAGACAGTCCGTAAGTCCATCAATATATTATCATCCAGCTCAAGCCAATCTTACTTATGTTCGTCCAGCAAATGAACAAATAAACGAGCTTCCTCCTGCATATAGTTATTAGAGTTAAACTTTTCTTTTTGTTTGTACTTTCTATGAAATTTGCATACATTATTATGTTTGATTAACATTAATAAGCTATATAAAAAGTATTCTTTTTTAATAACTTGTATTGAAAATAATAATCTTTTAGTATAAAGTATTTTTGATTTAATGAAAAATCTTATTACACTTTGTAGACGCAAAAGTTTAAAACGATTTGTTTATAGAATAGTTCATTTTAAAGTTTTTATTAGTCAGTATTAAAAAGTCAGTGTTAAAAGTCTTAGTATTAAAGTATTGAGCAGTTAAGATTTGCGTAAGTAAGTATAGATTAAAACTAGTAAGATTTGCGTAAGTAAGTACAACGTAAAACAGGTAAGATTTGCGTAAATAAGTACAGTGTAAAACAGGTAAGATTTACGTGAAACAGGTAAAAAATAAAGGGATAAAAATAAGCAAGAAATAAAACGCTTATTCAAATTTTTGCTCAATCGGTTGTTTAATTTTTAATAAAAAGTATTAACGAGTTATTAACCGGGAGGCTGAATAAGTGCAAACTGGCACAAGCGCAAATTGGATTAAGTGTTTAGCATAAATTGGCATATGCATGAACTGCGCCGAAAAATTTTGCAAAACCTGGCATAAGTTCGCAAAAGAGTTTAAAAACATTGACATTGAATTCGTATTTATGCTATTTCGCACTTTTTCCAATTTGCCTATATGCCAATCTTAAACACTTCTACACCTTTTCAAGATGTAATTGAGAACTTGAAAGTTGTAATTAAGAAAAGTAAGATGTAGTTGATAAATACAACATGTAATTTAGAACTCGCAATATGTAATTAAGAAACACAACATGTAAATAAAAAATCGCAATATGTAATTAGAAAAACAAAAGTTGTGATTAAGAAATCGTAATATGTAAATGAGAATACATTATTTGTAATTGCGAATTCACAATCAAAGCATAAAAGTCATTATAAAAAATTTTCTTGGACATGCATTTTATTATGTTAATAATATCAAATTTAGCATTTGTATGCACCAGCTATGCAATAATACAGTAATGGAAATGAAAGATTGTTGTATTATTTGTCAATACACTATGAACATAAAGTCTATTATTAAATTGAATCCGTGCAAGCATTTGTTTTACCAAACTTGTTTACATCCACTTCTGGAACAACCAGAACCACCTTGTCCAATTTGTAGACATTAAATACATACAACTGAACAAATTGAAAGAAAACATAGCTTTATCTTCATTGAATGGTAGAAAAAGTGTTATTGAATGTGCTGAGCGAAATGACGATTGTGTGACTCTGGGGCAAACTTTAGGTGTCAAATATAAGACAGCATACAGTTGGGTCCGCAGCGGAAATTTAAATTTTATTGGAAGAGATGTAGTTACCGCCAAAACCATAAATGGCTTTTTCATTACTTTATTATTTTATTGATAATATATTATTATTTATTGAAAACTAACCTATATGGCCACCTTGGCCAAATTAGGATCCAACCTAAAATTACAAGCTAAACGAAGGTAACAAAATTAAAAATACAAAAAACTTCTTTCTAAAAATCTATATTATAAACTTTTCTCAATTACAACTTTTATCTTCTCAATTACATCTTACGATTTCTTATTTACAACTTTCATGTTCTAAATTACATCTTACGTTTCTTAATTACAACTTTCAAGTTCTCAATTACATCTTGAAAAGGTGTAGTAGACAATACTTCAACAAACACACAACAAACACTGATTATAAATCTCACACAATATGCTGAAACCTTCATTAGAGTAAGCAAACTGCTAATATCATGACCTTGATTCATTTGTTAATTTTGGTGTTTTTAAACCTCCAATTATTGACATTGTATTAGAATTTTTTTTTTGATAATTAGTTTAATGATCCAATGGGTTTTATATGAATATTGCATTATGAAAATTGCTACAGTAAACATGAGTGTTTAATACTCAAAGTTGAAAAATTCGCTTATTTACTTAATTTCGTTGATTAACATTTGGCAATAAGATTATTGTCTCCATATATGCGAGTACTGGTTCTAGAATCTAGGTTAACATTAGGTTGTGGCCTCACCTACTAAACAATCGATGATGAGATAGCAAATGAAAAAATCTTTTTAAGTTTGATTCAGTTATAATTCTATAATTTCAAAAG
Organism: Hydra vulgaris; assembly: GCF_038396675.1. Taxonomy (NCBI): domain Eukaryota; kingdom Metazoa; phylum Cnidaria; class Hydrozoa; order Anthoathecata; family Hydridae; genus Hydra; species Hydra vulgaris. Next base: position 66,982,500 of record NC_088920.1, on the reverse strand, counting down.
TTATTTCAATTGTTTTTAACGAACGTTTTTGAATTCCTCATCAGTACCCTAAAGTAATTAGGGTTGTGAGTATTCAGTTAATATAAATGTTCTATAAAGATTGTTATTTAACCATTAGTAAATGTTTAGCTTTTTTTTTTAAATAAAATCAGAACCATTTAAAAAAAATAAAATTAGAACCATTTTTTAAAATAAATTCAGGATCATATTTTTAATTGTATATTGAAACTATTAACATAACTTAAAATAAAAATCTATAGTTTGAAAGCAAGCTTTTTATTTTGTTTTTCTTTGTTACACCATAACGATGTGCCATATTATTTTTTATTTTGTATCAAGTAGCTGAACCCTGAATTTATAATACAATGCCAAAACAGCGCAAGAAACTTTGTTTAGAAAGCTTTCGGACATCTTATGGTCATCTCACAATCACCATCTTATGGTCATCTTACAATCACCTCATGGAACTGTAAGAATTAATTAAGGAAAATAAAAAAAATTAAAGAAAATTTGTTTAGTGTTGGTAGAAAAGACAACGTTGCTTCCAAAAAAATAGTTGTTTAGGTGATTTTAAACAAGAAACCGACAACACATTAAGATACCATCGTTACAAGTGTAACAGTTGCGATGTGTAAACCACATCACAATTATAAGAATAAATTAAAGAAAACAAAAACCTTTTCTTTTGGTTCTAAGTAATCTCTGACTACACCATTACAAAAATTCTTTATTTAAACTTCAGCAAAGAAAAGTGCAAAATTTATACCTAAACTGTCCTCAAAAATATAACTAAACAAAATTTTTTTTTCTTTTTCTACTTAGTGAATAAAATAATTTTTCTAAAATAAACCTCTTCAAAAATTGTTAGTATTACATATAAGAAAAAGATAGGCACATAATACGACTAACTGAATATATTTGTTTTGCATTGGTATTTTAATGAAAAAATGTAGTCTTTCAAAACATTAGCAAATTTTTTATAACTACTAAAAAATAATTTTATCAAAAATGTCATCCCACACTAATTTTTGATAAAAGCATTTTTTAGAAGTTATAAAAAATTTGCTAATGTTTTGAAAGACTACATTTTTACATTAAACACGACGCCCAGTGGGACGAAATCCCGATTTCTTGGCCAAAAGTCAAATTTTTGAGTTTTATATTTTCGTCTTTTTACGTTCAGATCTTGTTTACAGATAGTCCTAGAACAAAATCCGAACAGGGCAGGTATATACCTGCTCTAGGGTGGCCTGGGCGTCAGTTGACATTTAGCCTCCGTTCGGTACGCACTAAACAAGTGGACACATCGAAAAATTCTTGCCTGTTTTAAAGTGTTGTTAAACTGAAGAAACTATTTCAATTGGAATTCGGCAAAATGGAATCACTTTCTGGAGGCATGTAGAATATATGGTTATGCACTGTTATTGCTACTTTTAATATTTTTCATATTTAAATCGCGCGACAAGTAAACATAAAAAATTGTAAATTTTTTATCTGAAATCGATTTTCTAATGTCGTTTTAAAAATTTAACCGCGGTTATACACCTTGTGTATAGTGTTAAATATAACATATTAAAAAACTGGCTGCCATTGAGTGTCATTTTAATAATGAGACTAGTTTTTATGGAGGAATGCGTGGTGCGACATTAAACTGTTAATAGATTAATGTCGCACCATGCATTAATGGTCATGGAAGTTAGTGAATTAACATTATTTAATAGCACTAATTACATTTTAATGCAGTAATTTTTTATTTTAAATATATGCTTTAAAAGTTACTTCTCATTCCGTTTAATGATAATCTCAAAGTTTTATAAAATAGTCCTCAAAGAACTTTCAGCAGTTATTGCTGTATTTTTTTTTACAGAGTCTTCCAAATCTTCAAATATGGAATTTTCAAGAAAAGATATATTCTTTATGGTGAAAGACAGTTTAAAAAATGAATATAAATTCATCATTGATGTATTGACAGATGCAATTTTCAAAAAAACGGAACATGTGATACAAGTAGGCGAGGATGAAATGTCCTTATCACGGTTATTTTCAAATTTTCGATCGAGATGGAGAGCAGCAGGAAGATGGGAAGATTTTTTCTGAAAAAAAATGAAGAATGGTTGAAGGGCACCGTACAATTTTCAAAATTATCCAATACTGAATGCACAACACCTGAGAAGATTGTGAAGAGTGATAATAAAAAAGGAATATGTGGGCGACCTTCGCAATCCTTTGCTTCATCTAGTGAAAGATCAAAGAGGTGAAAGACTTAAGAAGTACGTTCTACTTTTCTACAAAAGAATTGGCATATGCTGCTCAAATGAGTTTAAGGACTTCTGGTCAAGTACATGCTGCTCAAGCTGTTAAAGATGTCACATTAACAACCCCAACAAGAGCCTCAAAATATATATCCGCTGTTAGTTCACAAAATGAAGTACCTTTAACCCCAGATGAAGCACTTTCTTTAATGATCGAGAAAGGAGAATCAAAGCACTCTTATCAACAATCAAGAAATGTAGCTAGAGCACATAAATGCAAATTATACCCATCATACCTTGAAGTAGAAAAAGCAAAAAAACGTTGTTATCCATCAGTTGTGTACACAACTGTTAGTGAGTCGTGCGCACAGATTGAACTACAGGCTTTACTTGATCATACCACATCTAGAATTATACAACTTCAGGCTGATGTCATTGATACTTTAAATCCGGAAATTCTGCAAAAATTAGTATTTTACTGTAAATGGGGATGTGATGGAAGCAGCGGTCAAAGTGTTTATAAAAAAAAACTTACTGAGACTGGAAAATTTGATGAAAGCATTTTTTATACTTCTCTTGTACCTTTACAATTAATACACAACAACCATGAGATGGGTGAAGCAACTATTGTGTGGAAAAATCCTAGACCATCATCTCCGCGATTCTGCAGACCAATACGATTGCAGTTTGTACATGAAGATGCACAGTCAACATTGAAAGAAGTTACCGACATTGAACTGCAGATTGAGGGTCTTGCACCATATGCTAATGAACAAAATGGAAAATCCATTTCAGTAACTTATTGTATGTCATTTACGATGATGGACGGTAAAGTCTCTAGCCCTAACCCTAACCCTGTCGTATAAGCTAACAACTGAAAAGTGGCAAGCTCGTCGAGAGGAAGATAAAAGAATGTGAAAATACGTAAGGTAGAAATACAGACTCAATTTAGGATAAAACTGGGGCTTATCGTTGATCGACCAAAGCCAGGATATGGAAGCTCTAACAATGGAAATACAGCGCGCCGCTTTTTTCAAAATGCTGCTATATCTGCTGAAATAACAGGAGTCGATGAAAAATTAATTTACTGATTTCATGTTATTTTGCAGGTAATTTCGAGCGGGTTTGATATAGATGATGAAAAATACAAAGACTATTGTGTAAATACCGCCCATTTATTTGTTGCTTTATATACGTGGTATTACATGCCTACATCTGTACATAAATTGCTGATCCATGGAGCAGAAATTGTAAAGTATGCTCTTTTACCGATTGGACAACTTTCTGAAGATGCCCGAGAGTCACGCAATAAGGACATTAAAAACTTCAGATTACATCATTCAATAAAATGCTCAAGAGAATCGAATATGAGAGACATTTTTAATAGGCTCTTATTAACATCAGATCCATTTCTCTCGAGCATCAAGAAATTGCCCCAGAGACCGGTAAAATCTCTACAATATCTATACAATTGTTAAAACAAAATCTATACAATTGTTAAAACAACCTGAAGTCGTCAGACAAGAAACAAGGAACGATTTCGATTTAGAAACAAGTGATTCAACATCAGATTCCGAATCGAATGATTCGAACATTGATGAATATGACATATGTGATTTTTGTTACTAGGATTAAAGAAACAATTTTTTTACATATATGTGAGTTAATCTTTTACCGAATTTGAAAAAAAAAAAAAATTTTAAATTACAAATTTCTGTTTTTTTATTAATAGTATAAGTTTGAAAATAATTTTGCAATGTTTTTGCTCTAACTTAACTCCCGAATCATTAGCAATGACCTTGAAAACCAAACTACATGAGATTTCATATTTTCAACGTATGGACAGTTTTGGCTGCCATTTTGAATTTTTTAAATCTGACCTCAGATTCCTAATCAGCGACCTCGAAAACCCTTATGTAGGTAATTTGGGAATTTTGGCCACAAAATCAGGATTTCGTCCCACTGTGCGACGACATCGATCCAACGTTGTATTTGTTTGACATCGATCAACTAAATCTAACGTTGTAACAACATTGGTTTCACTAACAATTTGATAAAATTCTGAGCCTTGTAGGCGGCCTAATTATGTGGTAAAAAAGTGGTGCTTAGCCAGAAGCTAGCACAAATATAGAGCATCCACTTGAAAACGACGTCACTAAAATCTTAATAAATGATATAAATAAACTCCAAAATTCCGTTTATTCGACTCAAATTCAAATGACCTTGAATAATAGTTCTCGAAAAGAAAAAGTAGGAAAAATTTATTTTGAAAACTTTTATTATCAATCTTCCGATTTACTTCGGATTTTTTTAAACATTAGCTCTGGTTTTCTTTGAAGTAGCTTTCGTTTCCGCTGTTCTCTTTTAGCTAGGTTAAATTTCTGTTTACGAAAAGCAAACTTTTGTGGGTCGGAAACAGCCTAAAATAAAAACATATTCCTGATAAAAATGTTTTTAAAAACTTTCTTTAAACTATTTTATTGGCGTGTTGTGTGTGTGTGTGTGTATATATATATATATGTATATATATATATATGTATATATATATATATGTGTGTGTATATATATATGTGTATATATGTGTGTGTGTGTATATATATATGTGTGTGTGCGTGTGTTTATATATATATATATATATATATATATATATATATATATATATATATATATATATATATATATATATATATATATATATATATATATATATATATATATATACAGTATTGGACAAAACATTTGCAACCAACATCGAACAATGCTGAAAAGTGTTCCTGATTTTACATGTCTTAAAAACGAAACAAACTATACTACCACAGCAAACAGTTCAGGAGTCTGGAGTCATAGCATGCCATGACATGAGCAATTAGCTGACAGGTGACAGCACACAGGCAGAATTTCGTTGACAAGTGCCATTTTGCAGCGGACAAAACAAGTGCAACTTTTTTGGTTTGTTTCATTTTCTTAAGTCTGGTTCGTGTCAACGTCACAAAAATTTTTTAATAATTAAAGGAAGTATCCAGAAGTTTCCAGAAGCATGCAGAAGCTTCCAGAAGTTTCCAGAAGAAGCATCTGGAAGCATCCAGTAGCATCCAGAAACATTCAGACGCATCCAGAAGCTTCCAGAAGTCTTGGATTGGAACTAAGAAAGAAAATTATTGGCGATTACGTAAGTGGAATGTCACAAAAAAGTATTTGTGATAAATATCGCGTGAAAAAATGGACCGTATCAAGACTATGTTCCAAATATCGTTTTACGGGGAAGTTGGCAGCAGATAACAAAGGTGGAAGACCGCGTTCTACCACTTCTAGAGAGGATTCTATGATTGTCAGATCCGTCAAGAAGGATCCCTGGATATCATCAGTCGAGATACAAAAGGAATTAGAGCTGCCTGTATCGGACCGAACAATCAGACGACGTGCTGTTGAAGCCGGATTGTTTTCTCGACGCCCTGCAAAGAAACCGCTGATTTCACTAAAAAACCAGAAGAAATGACTCCTGTTTGCTACATCTCATATTGACTGGAATGTGCAGAAATGGCAAACTGTTCTGTTCAGTGATGAATCGAAGTTCAACATCATTGGGAGCGATGACATTTGCCGTGTACGTCGGCCGGCCGGAAAACGCCTCGATTTACGTTACTGCCATAAGACCGTGAAGCATGGTGGAGGCAGTGTAATTGTCTGGGGGTGTTTTTCTGCTAACGGTCTAGGTCCAATACATCGAAACGATGGAATAATGGACCGTTTCATGTATAAAAATATCCTGAAAGATGTTATGTTACCTCATGCTGAATGGAATATGCGAATAAAATGGGTTTTTCAGCAAGACAACGATCCGAAACACACTGCAAAAGTAGTCAAGCAGTGGTTTCAAGACAACCACCTATCGGTGATGGATTGGCCGCCTCAATCTCCGGATCTCAAGCCTATTGAGAACCTGTGGGAGATCGTCAACCGCAGAATTAATCGTGAAGGTGTTCGTAATGAGGATCAACTGTTTGAACAATTCCAAAAGGCCTGGGCAGCGATTCCACAAAGTTTCATTGATCACCTGATCGAATCTATGCCTCGAAGATGCAAGGCTGTGATCGACAACAAAGGATTCGCCACGAAATATTGATAGCGAAATACAGCTTGGTCAACATTTTGTCGAGTTGCACTTGTTTTGTCCAGAAGGAAATCAACTTTTTATAATACTTTTGATTAATTTATTAATTTTCATGTACAAATAATGAACTTTGTGATGAATAAAACTTGAAGAACTTTGTCTCTAAACAGTTACATAGCTATTTCTCTAAATTGAAAAAATGCAGCACTTTTATATAAAGAAACTAAATTAGCATTATTTGGTTGCACTCGTTTTGTCCGATACTGTATATATATATATATATATATATATATATATATATATATATATATATATATACACGCACACATATATACCTACCTACATACCTTACTCTCTTATCTCTTGTACTTATATATATATATATATATATATATATATGTATGTATATATATATATATATATATATATATATATATATATATATATATATATATATATATATATATATATATATATATATATATATATATATATATATATATATATATATATGGTCGGAACCAGTAGACAATAGGCTTTTTTGCAAAGCCCCATTTACTATATTCTATTTCAAAAAGGAGAAAAAATATGATTTTTTTTTTTCACATTGTAGCACAAACATTTACAGTTCCCAGAATATCAAATGCTTAAAATCTTAAACTCCCATTCTCTTAGAAGTTCAAGAAAGTCAACTGAATTTTCAAATTTTTCAAATTAGAAATAGTAAAATGAATATTTGTCAATTAACTAACCTTTTATACCTTATATATAACTTCTGAGCAGAGTAAACTAAATTCTATATTTAAAAGCAGTAAGATAAAGCACATTTTATTTTGTTTTAACTTTGTACTTTTAAAACTTAATATCTGAAGATTTTATTAGGCAGTTTTAAATAAAAATTTCCAAATGGTAAGGCTTCTTTAAAAAATATTTTTAAATAATAGACATATAAGAAACTTAAATAAGAGAAATATAAGAAACTTTTTTTCAATAAAAAGTTTTTTCAATAAAAAGTGAACATTTTCAATATTTTTGTACAGCATTTCATTTTTAGGGACTTTTTACTATTTTTTTTCTTTCTATTAAAATAATTTAAAAACCTGAAAATATAAAATAATAGTTAATAAAATGAGTTTTTCAAATTAAATAATTAAATTAAAATAATTAAATTAATTTTTAAGTAATTAAATTTGTTAAAACCTCTTCAATAATTTTTCTTTTTCTTGATTCACGATTTTCTGACATTTTTTTCTGCAGTTTTGAATATACTGAAGCAAACAGATCCTTTTGAATTGTACTTCGGAAAAGTTCCATTACTTCATTTGCCAGTGTATGAAGTTCTTGTCCTGAATTTAATAAATTTACAGTAATAAAATAAAACCATTTTCAAAACACGTACTGCCTTATTAATTTACTGCAAAAGCTGCACCTATGAACCTTAAGCATCAATCAAGTTGCAGATAATACGAATCAGATACTATTGATCAAATTTTTCATTGATAATCTGATCGTGACTACGATGTCCACTTTTATGTTATAATTATAATTATATTTTACTAAATTACTATATTTGTTTATTTGATCACAAAGCGCCAATGTACCTAAACTATTTCTCATTATAATGGCAGTGTTTTGACATGAGAATGCATAAGCATAAGAAATGAAGGTTTTGGTTTTCTAGTGTCACCATAGGAGGCGATCCACTTTTAAAGTAAGAAATCTCAGAAATCAACTGCCTCTTCATTATCTCAGAGGGACTTCTTGCTTTTTATAAATCCATGAAACATAATTACTGGCACAATAAAATACAGTATGTTATTATAAAGATAATTTCTTAAACATTTTCAAGCCAATAAGATTTTGTTTGGATAGATTACACAACATTAATTTCTGTGATAACTCTTTCAACCATCTCTCCTATCTTTTGTGAAAACATTTTCACATGTCTGGGTGACTTTTTTTACATTAGTTTCAACAGCTTTAGTATGGCAACACCAGTTTGGTACAATTGTTGGTTTAAAAAAGTACTCTTTGATATCTTCAGTTGTCATGCAATAAGTTAATGGTGTTTCAAAAGCTTTATTCCAATCAATAAAATCTTAAAGAAAAATTGCTTTAGTAATGATATCTGGTGTCTTTCTTAGTCTAACAGATAGATCTTCTACTTGTACATTTTCATCATTTCAATAATTTTGTTTACACTGAAACTTCTCTCTTCTTTGTTCTCAGTACAAAGCACAGTTTGAGGAAGAGACTCGGAGATGGCATACCAAGCAGATTGCTTAATAGTTGGAATAACAATAGTATAATAAATACCTAGTAGCTGGTGTTGAAGCAACTTAAGCTGGTAAAGAACATGTTTTGGTTCTTCCATCCATCTCTGCTTAACTTTGATATTAAACCAGACAGAAAAATACACTCCTACAATATACTCTACAAGTTTACTCCACGAAAGATTTTGGCTGCCTCACAGTAACTACCAAACACTGCCTTATCACAGTAACTACCAAACTTATTAGTGACTTCATTCATAACTTTATCCTTAGCTCTTGTAACTTTACTGCAATCAATTTTTAATCTATTGTCATTTTTGCAATCAGCAAGTTGATTAATAATCAGCGTAAGTTGATAAGAACTAAGGGTTTCAATCTTTTCTTGAGGTAAAAAAAAATGTGGCAATAATTTGTTTACCTCCAGAAAAATATTTTCTTTTTCACTAATCAAAGAGAAAATTATAATAATTAAGCTTGTTAACTAAAATATTTAGTAAAATTTGATTTTTAGCATTGCTAATTCAATGATGAAATTAAACTTTTGTTTTGTAACTTTACTTGCTCTATTTTGAAAAATCAGACAAACTTTGTTCCAGGTATCTTTGAGTCTTGTTATTAAACTATGTTTCAAACCAGCTACAGAAGGTTTAAATAAAACACTGGCTTTTAGCCATTTTCTGAAAGTTTAATGTAAATATCCTAGATTAATTCAAAATATAGTTTCTTCTGTTTAATTCACTGGTTTCTCTTATAGTTTCTTCTGTTTAATTCACTAGTTTCTCTTATAGTTTCTTCTGTTTAATTCACTGGTTTCTCTTATAGTTTCTTCTGTTTAATTCACTGGTTTCTTATAACACCATATCTTAAAACATCTCTCAGTGTTGTTCAGTTACAAGTAACTCTTTTCCAGATCCAAAATATTCACCTTGACAAGAACCATTTTTCTTTCTTGTTCCAGCAGTCATTTTATATTTAATTATACGTTATATCTAGTAATTTTAAAAATTTAATTAGAAATGTAATAAATATTAATCAATCCATCAAGTCTCTTTTTGTTTACTAAAAACTATATTTCTCAAATCATATCCGATATATAAAAACTTATAAAAATTAAACAAAAAAAAACTTCTTCCTCTGTAGTTCTTTTTGATAAATTCACTGACAATATATAAAAATCAATAACTTATATACTTAATGTTTAAAAAAGGTATTCAAAAAGTTTCCATTTAGCCATTTGGAATGTGACCTAATAAATATATGAGTTGAAGTTATTACATACAAAACTCAGAAAAAGCCCCCCCCCCTTTTTTTTTAAATACTCTGTAAATCGAAATTTTTGAAACACCTTTAACTACTAAATGTATTATGCATATCTTGTATTAATTTCTGTAGATAAGTTTGATGTAAAGCTGATTTAAGTCAAAAATGTTCAATTTGAAAAGTCTAAAAAGGTTCAAATTAATCCTGAAAATATAACTATATGAAAAAATTACCTTTTATTGCAATTTTCAAATTAAATCTTTTTGATAGTTCTGAATTTGATATGTTAAACCTCACCCTTTTTAATAATGCCTATGGTAAATCTGATTTTTTAGTTTTGACTTGAGTATGCAACCCTCGGAATTAGGGTCGGCATTCGACAATGCTGACCTAACTGCCGACCTGAAAGTATTTGAGGTTGGCAAAAAATTACCGACCTCGTTTCTATGTTTTATGGTAAGACCTTTGTATCAAATATTTTAAGCTGACCTGATGCCGACCTCTAAAAGATTGAGTTCCGAGGGTTGAGTATGACACACCCATATATGGTAATTTAAACCTTGTTTTTTGACAACAAGTGGCAAGGCCCATTTGCATATGCCAGACAGAACTCTTTCCTTGAACAGAACAGAACAAGAAATCTTTTTAAATAATTAATTGATTCTATATGAATAGAAAGAATTTGAGATAAGTTGCATGTTATTTTTTATTACTTATTTTGTAGCTTACTAACCGTATTGTTAATCTAACAAGTTACATTTATTTTTAATACATCCATGCCAACCATAATTCTTTGTACAACCTGCAACAATAACTCATACAATATTAATCTTAGATTTAGTTTCCGAGGTTACCAAGGTTGTCTCAAATTCCCTTAAAACTTTAATAATTTTACTATTAAAGATGTTTCTGGTAAAGATAACTTTTTTTTATTTAGGTTTGATTTTTGGTATTAACTTGCATTTTTATATTGCAGCCATTCATCTTGACATTTATTTTAGGAATTGTGTCATTAATGATAACTGAATAAACACATGCATCATCATTTTCTACTTTATCTACTTTTCTTTTGTCTTTAATATTTAATTTCCATACATTTTTTAAGTGGTTCACTTACTAACATTTTTTAGAATTTTTTCTAAATGCTGGGGTTTTTTGTGATGAGCGTTGAAGTCAACAGTGCTTGCACTTATTCGCTTTTTTTTTATTTTTATCAATATAGTTAATTGAAGGAGAGTTCTACAATCATGTTGTTTTGCATACTAAAAGTAGATATTTGTTCAAGCTAACTGTTGGAATCAACACAAAATACTAGTTTAGGAGATTCTCCTTTTTTTTCAAAAGCTTTAATTCTCTAATCAAAGTCAAATGGGATTGATTTGATGGTCAACATCAAATCAATCCCATTTGACTTTGACCATCTTTTCTTTTTCTTCTAAACTTGGATCATCTTCTACACTTTGACAATCTTTTCTTAATTTTCAAAGTTACAAAAATTTGTATAATCTTTTTGCATATAAAACAATCTTTAAATTGTTTGGTTGTTTTAAAACTGAAAATTGAACTGTTTCTTCTTGTAATGACGCACATACGATTTTTAATGTCAATAGGTGTCCTTTCTAATTACTCTGGGTACACCTAATAAAAGTAAATTCTTTTTTATCAATATCTGCCTTTGATAGAAATCAGCTACAACATGACTTTATATCTTATCTGATGGTGATGCTTCTTTGATTGTGCAGTAGCTTAAAAGCATCCAATGTAGGCTTCTGCATTGTCTGGATCATCTTGTAGATCTACTTGTAGTGCCATTGTTTTATCGTTAAAGAAAAAATACAGATTGTCCTTGATAAAATAATATACTCTCTTATGTTAGCGCCTTTACAGATATACTAAAAAAGCAACATTTACAAAGAATGTCACTTAGTCCACCCAGTGTTATTTTTATGGCTTCACAAAATACTTGAAAAAAACATTGTTTATACAATACAAAGTATAAACATTATAAATTTATAATAAACTAAAAAACTGTCTAAAGATTTTAATTACTAAAAAGAATTTAGTAATTAAAATTTTAAACAAGTTGAACCAACCTTGATCTAAAGAAGAAGAAATCTCTCTATGAACTGGTTTTAATATGTCTGTTAAATAGAAATCAATTCCGCCATCCAAACACAAAGCAGCTATCCAGCGCAGTACTGAAATTCTCTATTAAATATACAAACATGGGTCATTCTATTCAAAATGAAATTTTTTTGTTAATGACTAAATTAACTAAATGTCAACTAAATAACTAAAATTCAACTTAGTGTCAACTGATTAACTAAAAGTCAACTAAATGATTTTTCAAAGTCAACTAGTTGACTTTAAAAATCAAATAGTCAATTTTATCAAATATGGATTTCCTACCATCCGACTAAAAGTCAATGCAGTCAGGTAATAACCTAAACATCCTTATAATTTTCATTGGATTTTTTCAATCTTTAATTTTTGTTTGTTTATTTAATAGCAGTAGAATGAAGTTTGTATAACTTTTTTTGTTTACTCTCCTAAAGTTTTATTTAACTATCATATACAATTTATAGCAATATTTATACTGAATTAAACTTCCAGTTTAGTGTTCCGTTAAGTTATTTTTGTTAACTCTTGTGATTTTCATACTTTCATACATGGCCATTCTTACCTTGAATTAAACTGTGAAACTCAAAAATCTAAATGCTATCTATACAATCACATTATATATACAGGTTTTGATATTTAGCAAGAATTTAAAGAAAATATTGTTTTGTTGTAAGAGCAACCTTGCTTTCATATTACTTTATTCACTAATATTTAAATAATACGATATTAAAAAAAAAAAAAAAAAAAAAAAAAAAAAATACTTTATTAATTTTATTTCAATATATTAGGAAAAAATAATAATAAAAAAAACAAAGAACTTTACTTTTCTAAAATTTATCTATATTCTGCAACAAAATAGTTTGTGTATCATTTGCTAATATCATTTCGAATATTTATTTACTATTTTGACTTTGCAATTAAAAAAAAAAACTTTTTTTCAAATAAAACTTAAAAAAATTACTTTTTTCTTTGATGATATATACATTATATTATTTGTCTTTTAAATTAATTTTTTTTTAACTTATTTTTGTTTTTGAAACACTGAATAAAATACTTGTAAATTTAACATTATGTAAATTGTTATTTAACGCCTTTTATAAATATACATTAAAGCTGTATAACGTAATTCCCATATTTCGACTGAGCTGACTTTTAGTTGACTTAAAAAAATGTATTAGTTGATTTTAATCAACAGTTGAGTTATTCAAAAGTTGTAAAACACTAAATTTTATATCAGGGTTGTAAAAAATTTGATTATTTTGTACTTGTAGGGTTTTTATAAAAACTGATCTTAAATCAAATACAAAGACACACCAAAGAAGATCTTGAATCTTACAGTAATTTATTAATGACCAAAAAACCTCTCTTATACCATAAAAAATAATTTTAAATACCAAAAGCTTTTATGCAATAAAATAATAATCTGTAAAGCAACCCTTAAATTCTCCAACCTTCTCTAACCTTTAAACTCTCTATACCTCTCTAACCTTTAATCTTCAAAAAATGAGCCTTGACATACAAGGATGGTACAACCAGGAATGTGGTAAGGATCAAACTTGGAACTTCTTGCTTAGAAAGCAACCTCTTTACCACTGCATTAATATGACATTTAAGTTAAAGAGGAATTGTTGTTAGGCATTTAAATCATTTCAGCAATGGAAGCTAAAATGACGCAGTCATTTTAGCTTCCATTGCTGAAATGTAGTACGCCAGAAAAAGTAGTAGACGCCAGAAAAAGTTTAGTAATTATATTCAAAAAAGAATGTAGACAAAAAGTTATTTGCAAATAGTTTGTTTGATTCTTGAGATAAAAATAAGACTCATAAATGAGAGATAAAACAACCCTATGTTAATCAAAACTATTTAAAAATTTCTAAAAGTCTATTAAACCTAACTTCTGAGATAAAACAGGAAATTTAGTGAATCTGAGAATTTAACAATGGGCATTACACATGGCTATTTTGCAATAATAAAATAAAAAATTTTCTCAAAAGAGTTGCTCATGTAGAAGATTAGAGACAGAAAAAATCTTTTCAATGTTTTATTGTCTTCAATTTTTTCAATGTTTTATCGGCTTTTGTAAAGTTTTCAAGTTCAATGTTTTATCAGCTTTTGTAAAGTTTTTTCTAAATTACATATCTTCTTGACATTGTGTATTAGCTTGTACTAAAAAGCGCTTTTTTTTTATGAAAAAAAAGCAGATAATGATAATGTTTAATAAATCATTTTCAAATGCAATAAAATCGTTTAATGAATCATTTTCAAATGCAATTAAATTAAAAGAGGTTTTTAATAAATTAAAAGAGGTTTTCAGCAGAATTAAAGTAAAAGAGGTTTTTTAGATGAGAGAGAGAAGAGGTTTTCAGCAGAATTAAATTAAAAGAGGTTTTTCAGAGGAGAGAGAGAAGAGGTTTTCAGCAGAATTAAATTAAGAGGTTTTTCAGAGGAGAGAGAGAAGAGGTTTTCAGCAGAATTAAATTAAAAGAGGTTTTTCAGAGGAGAGAGAGAAGAGGTTTTCAGCAGAATTAAATTAAAAGAGGTTTTTCAGAAGAGAGAGAGAAGAGGTTTTCAGCAGAATTAAATTAAAAGAGGTTTTTCAGAGGAGAGAGAGAAGAGGTTTTCAACAGAATTAAATTAAAAGAGGTTTTCAACAGAAATAAATGCACATCTAACTCTTTTATTCTTTTTATTGATTTTTTAAACAAACCTTTTAAACCTTCTTTTAAATCTTGCAAAATATTAAATCGGAAAGATCAGTAAATACTTTTTATCTAATGTTATTGATGAACTTCCTTAGTCTTGATCAAACGAAAAGTGTTGTAGATTGGTATTTAAATAAAAATGGCAGTAGATTGGTATTTAAATAAAAATGGCAGTAGATTGGTATTTAAGTAAAAATGGCAGTAGATTGGTATTTAAATAAAAATGGTAGTAGATTGGCATTTAAATAAAAATGGCAGTAGATTGGTATTTAAATAAAAATGGCAGTAGATTGGTATTTAAGTAAAAATGGCAGTAGATTGGTACTTAAAAAAAATGCCAGTAGATTGGCATTTAAATAAAAATGACAGTAGATTGATATTTAAATTAGAGGTATTAATAATAAACTTTTTTTAATAAATTTCTAATTTTTGACATGGTTGATTTCTATCTTTTTATTAATAAAAATCTTTTGAATGAAGTTTAAATTTACTTAACTATATGATACCATTAAAAACCAATACAAGTTAAAAATTAAACATGTCTGAAAATCGATCTTTAATAAAATTAACCTTGGATTAAAAACAGTGTTTTGTTTGATGTTGCAATCGGTGCATTTGAGAGTGTATACAAAACAAATGTATGTAGAAGTGTGCAAACTCGTTGGAGTTTTTTTCTTTTTCAGCTTCTTTTTACTGCATTATAACAAAACAGAATTTGGCGTATATATGGATGATAGATTGGCGGTTTTTTAAAATGCTAATAACCACAATTTTAACTTCAAATAATACAAATTAATACTGAGCTGTATGAAGGTAGTATGAAGGTTAAATTCATGGTGGGATAAACCCAATGATTAAATGGAAAGTTGTAATACATTGTAGACCCCACAACCAAATGATGCAAGCTTATATGAAAAATATGTACATAATTTTCATATAAGCTTGCACCATTTGCTTGTATGATTACTATTACATAATAGTATTTTACAATAATGAGAAGTTATCAAATAAAAGAAATAAACTAGCATCTAAATATAGACATAAAAGCAAATTTCTCAAACTACGATATGAGTAATGAAGCACCTGTTAACAGATTTTTCTTATTTTCTTATCTATTTTTTTAGTTTTTAAGATGGAGAACTCCAGTGTAAAATGTTTGGTCATGTTTTGTTATTATCACATGGTTGATAAATATTTTTTGACATGAAATTACTTGTACCACAAAAAGTTCTATTTAAAAACAAAAACAAAAAACAAGCATTATATATATATATATATATATATATATATATATATATATATATATATATATATATATATATATATATATATCCTCATAATTAGAAAATATAAGGTCGGGATTTAACTGCCAATCTTAGATTCTTTTTGGTTGGCATCAAATTGTCATAAAATTTTCAACACAGTTTTCACCATAACAGCGTAAATGCTCGGCTGGCAAAAAATCTCACAATATTAGGTCAACAATTAAAAATAACATTGCCAATTCTTACCTTAATCACATTTTTAGGATCTCGTGAGCTTTCATATGATGCTAATTGACACATTCTTTTTACAAGCGATTTAAAAGTTATAAACTTTTGATCTTCTAAACTTTCCAATTTTATTTCATTTTGTTTATTTTCATTAAACCATGGGTCAATAAGTTTTACTACTTTTGTTAAATAAATTAGGTTTTTTGTTGCCTGAAAAATTAAAGTTTATTATTAAAAAAATTTGTCAAATAATTAAATATTATTAAAAAAACAAATATATTTTATATCCTCTGAATACTACTTGGCACAACAAGAAAATAAAGCAGAAATCTATTAAAATATCTATTTTTGAAATAATTACGAATCGTGCTACAACATTTAACAAGTGAAATAAAAATGATGCTTTTCAATCTACATGTAAAATTAAGAATTTTAGCTTTCTCTAGAACCTAATATTTTTGGTCATCTTTCTGTGTTATAAGATTCTGCTGCAAATTTTTATAATACAAAAACGTGAACTTATTAACAGAATAGTTACTGAATAGTTTTACAAAACCTTGTATGAAGTGGTGTGAAAAAGATCATCTACAAGCTTTACTATTTATTGATTTCTCAGTTTAAAACATGTGTGTTTAAGTTTTAAAATAGATACAAGTAAAAAAAAAAAATATTTTTTATGTTTGTTATTAGTTATTTTTGGAAAGTACAAAGGATATTGAGATTTTTACTAGTTTATTGAAAGATTTTTAATTTAAGGGTAAGTTTGCATAATTTTAAAATATTTTAATAGGTGTATGCATATGAAACCGCTGTTTAAAATAAGACAAGTTAATTTTCTTTTTAAGACAAAATTAATGTATGGATGATTATGTGTGTGAAACTACGTTCAATTTGCTTTAAATATCATAGTTTTTAATTTGATTTTATTCATATCTAGATAATTTTATACATCTTTCAAAATGAACAACTTTGTGCCTTCAAATATGCATTTGCGGGAAGTATTACTTCACTATTTTATTTTAAAGAAAACTGCTGCAGAAAGTCATCGTTTGCTTGTAGAAGCTTATTCTGACCATGCTTTATCTGAAACAACTTGCAGAGATTGGTTTAGAAGATTTAAAAGTGGCGATTTCGATCTTGACAACAAGGAACGTGGTAAACCTCCAAAAAAATTTGAAGATTCAGAATTGCAAAGTTTATTGGACGAAGACGATGCTCAATCCCAAGAACAATTAGCAGAAGAGTTGAATGTTGATCAGGCAACAATTTCAAGACGTTTACAAGCTCTCGGTAAAATAAGAAAGGAAGGAAAATGGGTTCCACATGAATTGAAGGAACGTGATATTGAAAGGCGTTTAGTGACATGCGAAATGTTATTGAATCGTTTTGAAAGAAAGTCTTTTTTGCATCGAATAGTGACTGGAGATGAAAAATGGATTTATTTTGACAATCCAGTCCGCACAACACATTATGTTGACCCAGGCGCACCTGTAAAATCAACACCAAAGAGGAATATTCATGGAAATAAGGCTTTGCTGTCTATTTGGTGGGATCAGATTGGTGTGGTATACTATGAGTTGCTAAAACCTAAAGAAACAATTGATGGGCCACTTTACAGACTCCAATTATTCCGTTTAAGAAAAGCATTAGAAGAAAAACGACCCGAATATGCTGAGAGACACGATAAAATAATTCTTCAACATGACAATGCTCGTCCTCATGTTTGTAAAGTTGTTCAAACAGCGTTGAAAACTATCGGATGGGAAGTCTTATGCCACCCGCCGTATTCACCAGACCTTGCTCCATCAGATTACTATTTATTCCGATCAATGTCACATGGCTTGGCAGATCAGCACTTCTCGAATTATGAAGAGGTCAAAAAATGGCTCGATGATTGGATAGCTTCTAAACCTGAGAAATTCTATTGGGATGGAATTCATAAGTTACCAAAAAATTGGCAAAAAGTAGTAGAAAATAATGGAAATTACATTCAAAGAAATATAAATAAAACATCTCCAAAACAAACGTTCTAATTCAAAGAAAAAACAGCGGTTTCATATGCATACACCTATTAAAAAAATATACAAAGAGTATGACTTGATGGCTCTTTTGACATATTCTATTCTTACTAATAAATAAAGTTTTAATGATTGTGAGAGGGTATATGCAGAATCAAGGCAAATTTTACTTAGTGCATTTTATTTTATTTGAACATATGTTACTCATAAAAATACACATACAACTTTATGTCACTGCCTTAGTTAGGTCAAAAGTTAGAAAGATCAAGACAAAGCCATATTAAAGTCTTCTGTTTTTCCTCTGATAAAGTTTATACCATACAAAAAAACTTTATATAGCTGAAAATGATACTAAAATGTTCAGATTCCAGTTGAAGAACTAGCTATGTTATCATCTGTTATACTATCATTTTTATTGGTTTAGTGCAAGAAAAACAAACAAAAATCAACTTTAAAGCAAATTAGAACAAAATGTTTCTTGACAGTTGTGTAAATTATATGATCAGGTTTTATTATGACCAAGCAAGTAGACATTGCTGAATAATCAAAAAAGCCAAGTATCTCTAGTAGGCCAAGGACCGCCAACATTTTTATGGCTTAATACAAACCCCTGTTTTGAGCAAGATTAAAACAAGATAATCAAGTTAAAACACATTACTTTATGGCAAACATTGTTTTTGCTATTTACTTTCTTGTATGCAACCTATATATTGAAAAGTCACATTACTTATAAGTTACTACATTTTTGATCCAGAACATATCTTATACAGCCTGATCTATGATAGCTTTGATAAAAAAATTTACGATCTTTAATGGCTTAGAAGAAGTTCATCAGACCCTGTTCATCTGGATCACAAATGTAGTTTGCTACATTTGTGTTCCAGAACATATGTTATATGGCCTAGTTAATGATAGCCTTGATAACAAATTCTCAATCTTTCATGGCCTAGAAAATCAGATATGAATCCAGTCTAAAATATAAAAATAGTCAACATTTAGAGAGCTTTACAGTATAAACAAACTTGCAAAGTTTCATCGAATTTGCTCTAAATTTAAAAATGGTAGTTTGAAAATGGTAATAAAAGTTAAACTAAAATTTAAAAATGGTTCTCTAAAAAATGTTAAAAAATTTGTTAAACTTAATGGTGCATCAATAAAATGTTTGATTTTAACAATATAAAGAATTTAAAAATTATTTTGCGTGAACCAATGTTTTATGTTTTTTAAGTAGATTCTAATATTTTTCACACCACTGTATGTTCAAAAATGTAAAGATTAATACATTATAAGAAATGACACCAAACAATGTAAAAAAAAACACACAATAAATACAGTGTAAGAGTATATACTTTTTTATTGTATTCACCATCCTAAGACCGAAGGGGCCTCAACAGTCAATGAGGGTACTACTATTTATTGATTCAATATTTACTAATTTAGGTCACCCTTATTTATTGATTTGATTAATTCGATGAGGGTACTATGATATATTGATTTTTTAATTATTACAAACCTCTCTCAACTCTTTATTAAAAAAAAAAGACTTGACAAACAAAACTGCTGCAAGGAGAAGCTAATTAGTATATAAATAAAATATAAGAGAAGGCAATAGACACAGAGAGAATACAATATTAAAGTGGAAAAGTATATAATAAATACAGTGAAAGAGAATATAACAAACTGAGTAAAGGAGAAGGTAACAAACACAGTAAAAATATATATATATATATATATTAAACTAAAATACTAAAAAGGAAATAAAAAATTGACCTGTTCAGCAACACTTTGAGATAAATTTGCATCTTTAAGTTGCGTACAAAAAGCAGAACAGAGTATTTTAATCTAAAAGCAAATTTAATTCGTTTTGTTATAAAGATTTAAAGTTTTGTTTAAAAAAATTTTGAAAATTAAAAAAAATTGAAAAAAGTATATATTTATTTAAAACCTTTTTATTTAATTCAACACTTAAATATTCTTCATTTTTAAGCAAAATTAATTGTTCCGGAGAATACAAAGAAAAATAAATTGTAAACATTTGAGATGCAGCCAATCGTATCCATGCATGCTTATGAAGAAGAAGCTCATAAACTGAATCTAATTTTCAAAAAACAATAGTTAAAATTACTGTAGTAACCTCTCTTGTCTATTAGAGTAACCCTATCGCCAATTTTTACAAAACAATTTTTAGAAATAAATTTGAAAATGATGTTTTTTTTTTGTTAATCCACCTCCTTAAGGCCGAGGAGGCTACTTATTTGTGGTATAACCCTTTCTCAACTCTATAACTCCAAAACATGAACCTTGACAAACAAGGCCGATGCGCGGAGAAACGAGTTAAATGTGTTACTACCAGGGATGTGGTGGGGATCGAACTTGAAACCTCTCGCTTATGAAGCGAGCGCTCTACCACTACCACATAGTTAAATCTATTCAAAGCTTTATGTTAATTTAATTATGCTAGTTAATTTTAATTCAAAACTATCTTTATAAAAAAAAACATTAAAAAGTATATTTACCCAATATTTATAAATATTTACCCCATATATGCACAAGACTTGCGGAATATTTTGTATTTCCCAAAAATATATTTGGAACGCTAAAGAGTTTTCCTAGACATGTTAAAGTGTTATAGATAAGTTGATCACCAATCAAATCCTCACTCAATTCATTGACATTATCCTCATCGTCATTGTCACTAGAGTCTTCATTATTTTTGACTGCTGATTTCAGAACATCATCGATTTTAGGAAGAATAGATTCAATGCGACGTTCAAAAGTCTCTTTTTCAACTTCTACAAACATTCCAATACATTGGAAAAAAATTTGCTGCAGCATCTTCTAAAGATGAAAATGATAATGAAAAATGTTAGTATAAAATTCACATTTGATTGAGAGGCCATGAAAGTATACTCAAAAAAATTCAAGTAAAAAATTGGAAAACTTGCTTTTTCTTGTCCTCCCCATTTCAATGCTATTTTGAAAAGTTTATCACGATTTTTAGATTCAATTTTTTTGAGAAGTAGTTTTATAGCAGCAGATGCCATCTTCCTACAAGTTACAGATTCATCATTAGCAAGCATCATTACAAGTGGTATGAAAAAAAACCCATTGTATTCCAGCAACATAGGTTTTGGAAAGTTATTAAAGATGGATGCAAGCATTTCAAGTACAGACTTTCTTCCCATTTCTTCGGCATATCTAACAATCAATTCAATAACTTAATAATTCAATCAATTTAGTAAGTTAATATTTTGATAACTGTTACATAAGAGTTTTTTAACAATTGTTATTTAATGATTTACTGTAGCTAAAATAACTTTGATTTTAAATTTTACACTAATCAATAAATTAACTATTAGACACACATTAAATTCATAAGAAAGAAAGTTATATACAAGTAATGTGACCATTATACTTACATTAATTTGAAACAAAGAAAGATAAATATCTATAATTTTTTAACCATTAGACTCACATTAAATTTCAAACTAAGAATCAATATACTTTTCTTTTAATTTCTATTTTTATTTCTTTACTATTTATATTTTATTCTAATTACTTTTAAATTTTTAAATTCATCAATTTTTAAATTTTTGTACCAGTAGAATACCCTTAAAAAATACACAAAATTTTAAAATGGAATGCATTGATTTTGAATTTTTTTTTTTTTTTTTTGATTTGAAAATGTCTATTATAAAGCTTCCCTGGAAATCAATAATTTTCTGATTTTTCTAAATATTACCCTTAAAAACTGTAATTAACATAATTGGAACTAAATGGATAAAAGTTTTCTGCAAAATTTAATTATTTTTTGTTATTATATCAAAATCCAGTGCAGTTGGATAAAGAATGAGGCTTAACTAACTTAGTCCAACAGAAAAAAGCATTATAAATGGTAAAGTCCCTTAAAACTACATGGTTTTACCCTTAAATACTATATTGCATTAGTTATAATATTCTTCCATTAGCTAACTTAAAATGGCCAGGAATGGAAAGAATGTTTATGTTGATCTGCTATGACCATAAAACAGTAAAATAATTAAACCTGTTAGCTCTCTGTCTATTTTGTGCTGGTAAACTTAAACATACTATGTATATTCTTAATTTTTAGAGTATAAATTAAAAAATAGTTTTCGGGAAGTTTAATTTTAAGATTGTTGCTATTAGAAAATGAAAAAGATTAAAGACAAAGCCAGAAACTTGAGTTAAAGCAGTTTATAGAAAAGACATAATAGCAAAAGAGAATCAAATAGAGGCAATAGATTGGTGTAAATTTATTTTGCCTTTGAAAATCCATAAGCATAAGCATTTAAACAAATTAAGAAAAGGTGTAAGAACATTTGCAAGTGCAACAACAGCCCTTAAAAATAGAAGGTAAGCTTATTCTTTACACTTATTTTTTATTCCAAAAAAATTCTCAAGGGACATCAGTAGACATTAAGTAGATGCTAAATACTGTACATTATTATTTAAGTTAATTAGACTTAAGAAACCATTCTGGAAAAGGTAGTACGCTGAACATGATGATATTGTCATTAGAGGCAAGAGAGAGTTGGAATGAATAGAGCACTAAAATTGTACTAGGGAGATGGCAGCAGGTCATTCAAGTAAACATTTTTTTATTACATTTTTTTTTTTTAAACTTAACCTTGGTATAAAAAGATATATTGTCAATTTTATTTTTAACTATCCAACGACTAGGTATTTATTCTTGAAAAAGTTTTGCACATTTATATAGTTGGTTATGTGACATCTATTCTTAATTTTAAAACTTTTTTAATACCAGATACTTTAGGTAATAAGTTGATTGGTTGTATTATAATGAAAAACTATGAAAAAATAAGAAATGGGGTATGGTTTGTTAATATTGTAACAGAAAGAATTTTCAATTGTGAAGAAACATCACAGTTTGTAAAATATGTTATAGATGATACTGCCACTGGGTTGGTTTTAGCTGAAAAGAAGAACCATATAAAAAAAAGATTTGTGATAAATTTGTTGATAAATTATCAGGTGAGTCAATGTTCACTGTGGCTTTGAGAGTTAAGTTTTTAAAAAGTGAAATGTAATACTTTAATTTTTAGGAGAGGTTTCATTGGGTCAAGCAGTTCTTGCTTGCAAAAGCATAACAATCCAGATAGCACCAAAAAAAAAAACGGTCAATAACATTAAAAACTTGATCATCTCAACAACAAGGAATGGTTTGCAAGAAAACCGTTCGTTATCGGCTGCATATAGGAAGCTCAACAAACATCTCACTGAGCAAGGTATAAAGCACCCAGTCATTTTTTTATCATATGGTCATTCGTCATGATTTGACTTTAAAGCTCTTAATTTTTGCTTAAAAAGTAAAACAATTTATTTGTCTCCACCTGATACTACTGGAGTCACACAGCTACTTGACCAATCAAAAGCTCCAAGTCATTTACTAGTATAGCTTGTTGCATTGATAACATGATTTTTATCAGATTTTTAGATAAAATTTTAGTTTTGTGCTATTTTTTTCACTTATATTTATTTTATGTTATTCAAAAATTATATTGTTAATAATATTGTATAATTAAAAGCTATTTTTATCTATTTTAAGCATAGTGGCCCCTTTAAAAACTACAACATTTTTTAGTGTTAGTAATTAGTTTATATTGTGTTGTTGTAATATTGGAACAGTTTATATGGTGGATTGGAACAGGTCTAGAATTATCTAGAAATGAGATGATTGCTTACTAAAAAACAAATTTTTAAACATTACAAGGTCATAATGCATAAATTCGAACTTTTTAAAAACAAAAAATTTGGTTCACATTCACTCTTTTGAGATTTTTAGATTATAAAAGAATTTAATTTTTAATTAATAAGTCATCTAGAATGTCTAGAGATACTGGTCTAATCATTGTTTAAAAAATTTCAATGACATTAGTGGAACCCATAGCTGAAAATGTACATGTGAAGTATTTAAGGGGGTATGTGTTTTTCAGGGTAATCTACTGATAATACCATTTTTATTTTTTCACTTATTTGATACCATTTTTATTTTTTCACTATTTATATTTTCTTTTATTATATTATATTTTATTATACCACTTCTCAAGTAATCAATATTTTTTTATTGATTTTGAACAGTTTTTATTGACAATAAACTTACAGTCGTTATTATAATTATTAATTTATTTATTTTTTATTTTTATTTACTAAAGTTAATATTAGTTTTAGTATTTTACTTTTTTTATTATGTTAAAATTATGTTTGTAATGATTTCTACTATTTATATGTAACAAGACATAATTGTATAATTGTTGTCTAGTAAGATTATATTTCTATTATTATTGCAATTAACAAGTAACAGTAATGTTGTCTAGTAACATTGCATTTCTATTATTATTGCAATTAACAAGTAACTATAGTGTTGTCTAGTAACATTGCATTTCTACTGTTATTATAATTTACAAGTAAAAGCGGTATTGTCCAGTAACACTATATTTCTACTAATATTGTACACTATATAGTAGCAATACCAATAGGGACACAATAAAGTTACTAACCATTGTACTTACGTTAGGTTTGAAACATAAAAGTTTAAAAAATTCGCCATTTTCTTCCCAAGTGGATAATCAAGTAAATATTGCATCATAAGTTGTCGGCATAGCAACCGAATTGTTTCATCATGATCTCTTACACTTAACTCTTTAATTTTTGACATTACATCATGAACTTCATTTCCAGTTATTTTACGAGAAAGAATGGCTTTTAAAAGTATCAAAGCAGTAGATTGGCGAGAGGAATTATAAATATCTTCTTCCACAAAAGAAAGTAAAATCTGTAATTGACTATTTGTTACTTTGAATACTGTAGTATCTCTTATTAAAACTGTCATAGCCTTGAATGAAACTGAAACCAATTCAAAATTATCACCTTTTGTCTCACAATTACGTGCATACTTTTTCAAAATTACAAACAAACATTTTGCAAATTCTGGTATCAAAGCATCCATGGAAGGAAGTTTATACTTGATAGCATACAACAAGCACCGTGTAGCTAAAGTTACAATGCGTATGTATTTTGATGAAGTACTATTCAATAATATTTTTACAAATGGGTCCAACAATTTGATATGTTGCTCTGAAGATGGAAGAACTTTCTGTTGCTTTAAAGCAGTCTGTAAAAGTTGAAGTCCGAATTCTACTAGAATATGCTCATTTGTATGTTTACTAATGACAGGAACCTTGCCACTACGACAAGGTGTCATTGGAACTAAAAATATATCATCTTGTTTTATATTTTCTTTTTTGGCTTCATTTTTTTCAGATCTGTCTTCAGAAAATAAAAGAACAAGTGTATTTGATACAAGACCATAAATAAATATTAAAAGATCATCAACACAGATTCCTTTATTTTGATGAAGACCAACTGCTATCAAACGCAATGTCTCTTCAATACTATGAATTTCTTTATGGTTAGTAGACTTTATAAGAATCTAAATGAAATAACTAAATTTATAAATAGTTAAAATGGAAAGTGAGGTAATGCAAAATGAAAGAGTCAATCCATGCACACTCATCACCATCACATTTTGTTGTAATTTAAAATAGCAGATCAATACAGTATTATTTTTTAAATGTGTGTATACACGTATGTATAAAATTTGTGTTTATGTGCATATATATATATATGTACATACATACACATATACAAATTTTTTCCTAAAAGTTTTCCTTAAATAAAAAGTAAAATACAAGACCTCTTGTAATGGAGAAATAATTTCAATAATACAGCTTGATGATATAAATTTTGCAAGTATCTCAATACATTCAATGCTTTTTTTTGATTTTGCTTCATGAAGCTTTGTTGTAATACCAGCTATTTCCTTTTCTTCTGAAACATTGCCAAAATATTGTTCTATTAAAATCTAAAAAACCAAAGTTAAATAGTTTTAACTTTATTTAATGCAAAAAAGATGAAACAAAAAGGATGAAATAAATAAACAAAAGAATTGTGTACCAATATTAAAAAAATATTTGAAATAATCAAAGACTTTTTACCGCAGTCACTAGTTTAACACAACTATCCAAGTCACCAGATTGAAGAACATCTTTCATTCCAACAAGCAATGAATGAACTGTGTAACCAAGTATATGAAGCTGATATCCCCGCAATAAGACACTTCTCATCTCATTGAAAACCATAAATAAATAAGAAGGACCAAGAGAAAGACAAACATTCAGCAAGGTGTCTCTAGCTATATCACGAACATCTCGTGCATGACTACGAAGTGACTGTGACACACGCAACAAAAGGCTGAAAGAGTAACTCAAAGAATTAAAAAGCAAAATAAATTTATTAACCAAAAAAAAAAAAAAAAAGTAATAATGAAGTTACCCTGGTAAATGAACTTTAAGGATTTCAACAGGCAATTTTTGCAGAAGTTTGACAACAGCAACTGTTACAGGTATCTTCATAATATCTTCATCATCTTCTTTTTGATTTTTACTCAATTTATGAAAATCAGAAACTTTTGACTAAAAAAATATCCCTAAAAATCAACACAAGCCACGACAACAGTTCGTGAGATAAAAAATTAACAACACAAATAATAAATACATTAAACAACAAATACAAGACAAAGAACCATTTCAACAAATAGAAATAAGAAATAAAATAATTTACCTTTTTTTTCAAAAAGTTTTGAAGTCGTGGAAGAAACTTTATTGATACAACATTAAGAATTGTCTCAGCTTGTTTATTTGTTTCAGTATTCATATCAAAATGAAAATTGTTCAATATAGCTATCATAACTCTGAATCATAGAAAGAAAAAAATCAAACTTTTTTATCAAAATTGATTAAAAATATTAATCAATTACCTCATTACATTACCTTGTTACAGTCTTTTGATTATGTTTGTCTGTTCTTAACAGTTTAAGATAATTGCTTAAAACCATAGAATACTTTGCCCATGGTAAACATTTCATTATACTTCCTATGGCTGAAATGGATTCACTTAGCAGATTATGATCTTTTGTAACAGCAAGACTCTCAAATATATTATGACTAATCAATGGAAGGATAAATGAAAACATTGTTGAAGCAGAAAGTTTTCCCTCATTGCAAAGTTTTGATATCTGATGTACAGCTCTAATGCGACGATGGACCTAAATTGCATCATTTTGCATAAATTTGCATAAAATTTATGCATAGATTTAAAAAAAAAAAAAGGTTCAATATATTTAAATTCCTATCTAATAATCTAATTATAGTCAATTCCAAAATTAAATTTTACCTAAAAACCTAAAAAATAAAAAAACAACATAAGTATATAATTATATCAAACATAAAAGCAAAGTATAAATATCAAGTATGTCATAAAGCGTAACATTTTTTTAAAAATTGTTTAGAGCAACTTTATGTTCTTCTATTGTTGTTGCTGTGCTACAAACTTTAATGCTTATTTTTCTGAATACTATTTTCAAAACTGCAGCAACAAAAGATTTTTTTTTTAAATTTATCTACCTATAATAATCCATTCATTCAAAATTTTAAACTTAACAAACAATACAAATGGATATTATTAATTTAAATAAAAACTTCTGAAACTTATTGATTGTTTAGGTTTTAAGTAAAAAGTAACAACTCTATTTGTAATTTAAATCACTCATTTCAGTTCATTTCTTTATTGCCTAAAAAAATTACTAAGCATATTTTTAGCATTACATTATTTTAGGTGATATATGATTTTTTACTGTAACATTGTTTGAACTCAAACCATTAAATAGTTTTACTATGGTATAAACAAAAAGAAATTTCTCATAAGTTTAAAAAATTACCTGAATATGTTTCATGTTCTCAAAAAAACATGTTTCCGGATCCTCAGACCATAACAGTTTCATCTCACTAAAGCATGATTTGTCATATGTCTTTACTAATAATGCAAGAATACCTAAGTACTCGTATCTAACTGCCTAAACAAAATATATTCAAGTAAATTTGCATAAAAAGAGGTAAAAACTTAGTGGCTGAACTAAAAATTATCTAAATAAATTGTATCTAAATTAAATTAGAAGTAATTCTTAATCTAAAAATACAAAATAAACCAAAAAAAGGAAGAAAAAAATTTTGAAGTAAAAAAATTAAAAATTTTTTTTTTGAATTTTTTTAAGTTTAAAAAAAAACTTTTTTGATTTTCAAAAATATATGCATATGGCAGATTTTCACTTTTAATCTCTAGTTGTGTGCCTGAAAATCTACCATAATCTTACTATTGCCATAACCATTTATGAAATATAATTGCATTTAAAAAAATTTAATGCTGTATACTACAATAGAATAAGGTATAACAAATACAACATTTTTTGCATGTCGGTAAAATAAAACCAAATAAATCACCCTAAACATATCTTAACATCCATCACCCAAATTTAAAAGTCTTTGAAAAATTGAAATAAATTAATAATTTCAAAAAAAAAAAAAAAAAAAAAAATTCAAATTTAAAACTTAATTTTTTTAGATTTGTATAAAAAAGTGTTTACCTCTTTCTTAGATTTTAATCCTTGTTTAATGGTTGGAAGCAAAACCTTAAGAATGATTGAGTTATACATCTCCATTTTGTGACAAGCTGATTGATGTATAATTTTTTGGATACAACTATTGGAAGCATCTCTAATAGACATATCATCTGTGGTTGATATAAAGAACAAACAATTGTAAAGGACAGGTAAAATCTCTTTAACACTCCAGTGTGATATTTCTTCACCTATTTTTCTAAAAGCATCAAGCCTTCTGTCAAAGTCAGGTTCTTCTAGACGCTTTTTATCCCAGGAATTCAAATCTTGGATTAACTGACTAAGATTCACCATTTCATTACTTTTAAGTGCTAAATCATGATAAAAATCACAAAGCATCTGGCGAGCTTTTCGACATGTTACAGAATGAAACAAAAATGGAAACTTGGATAAATATTGCTGAACGCAAGAAACATTAACTACCATGTTTTTTAAAGATGTTATTATAAATACTTGAGTGTCTTCTGAAGATACACATTGTAAAATCGGGAATAATACTTCTACAATGCTGTTACAAATTGACTCATCATTGACCAACATGCTTATTTTTGATAAAACAGCTAATTGAATCTCAGGCAAAAATTTGCTAAATTTTTGTTTTGTTTTAATATTCAAATCTTTAGTTTTTTCTATAAGTTTTTCGCCCACATGTTTAATAATTATTGGAACAAAAGGTTGAACGATCTGTATGCCAAATGGTTTATTACAATCAAAGCTAAACAGAACTAATTTAAATTAAATCAAGTTAAATTTAGACTAGATAAGTAAATATTAGACTTTATTATCAAACAGTTTTTATTTCTAAAAGTTAAAGAATTTAAGAAAATTTTTTTTTTTGGAGAAATACATGAACACATATGAACACACAAACATATTAAGGGAGGTGGGTGGGTTTGAAAAAAGCAAAAATTTTATGATCCCTTTTTGGGTAGAGTGGAAAAGTTGCCACTATTCACGAGTAACTTCTGTTCAAAAACCATCCGGTTTTTCTATTGGCTTAACAATAAAATGTCATTGATAATAATATAATGAAATGAGGATAGACAAAAGTATGTGTACATACAGGTAGTATCTACATAAAAGATATTTATTACAGCAAAAAACGCTCTCTCTAAAAAGTTATAAAAACTGTTTTTAAAAATAAAAAAATGTTTAAACTTATGATTTTCAATTAATAAAAGCTAAATAAAATAAATAACTTTAATTACTTTTTCACATACTCTTGTGCCAAAGGTTTTTCATCATTTTTATCATTATTAATGTAATCTTCTGTTGATAACAAATTTAATGCAATTTTCATAATATTTTTTTCAATTATATAGCTTATAGACTTCTGTTTTAAAATATTGAAAGTGTGTGTAAGCAGAGATTGGTGTTCCTTTGATGCAATATGCAATAAAGGATGATATCTTCTGTGTTCACTCAAAACCATAATTAAACGAAATAAAGGTGTTACATTTTGGGTACATTCAATAGAAAGTAGTGAAATCTAAATTATAGTAACAAACATATAAATAATTATATAAATATATTTAAGATAATAATAAATTGAATTTTTTTGCCTATGCTATGCTTAAAACTATGTATATGTGTGTGCGGAGGCATGTGTATGTATATCAGCCCTCAGAATTAGGTAAAAAAAGGTTGGCAAAAATTTGCAGACCAAAAACTGTGTTATGCCAGCATCAGGTTGACAAAAAATTTATAAACGAGGTTCTATAAATCGAACTTTTAGCATAAAACTGACAGATAAACAATCACTGAGTTCATTGATTTTTTTCAAACATCACTATTTGCTTAAAATTTTGAAAAATGAATGCAGCATTTTACCATTTTATAAGGAATTTAAATAAAACATTAGTTTTAATGCATTAATTTGCATTTAAACAATAAAACACAATTAATTAAAAAAAATAAAAACTTTTGCAGATTTTAACTATTTTATTTATAAATTAAAAATTAAAAAAAAAAAGTAAAACAACAACAGTTGTTTTGGTGTTTTACTTTATTGATTTTATAAGGAATTTAAATAATATATATTCAATAAAAAAGTGTTTGTCAGTGATTTATCTAGCTGATTTTAAAACTAGTATATTGGTTTCAGCACCAAAATTAATCTGCCAAAACTTTAACATACTCTAGTTTAAAAATAAATATAATTCTGATACAAGTTCTTTTAAAATATTAAATTAATAAAATTTATTTTTTAGTTTGATGAATACAAATAAACAAACAAACAAATTAAAAAAAAGGGAGAAAAAAAAAAAAAAAACGATATTTATAACTCTTCAAAATAAACTTTTTAAAACTTGCGTTGAAAAACTCTAAGTAATTAATCGACAAATTGTTTCAAATTATATTTGTAATTGAACTTTAATTCTATATTTAATTTAATATAATATATATATATATATACATATATATATATATATATATATATATATATATATATATATATATATATATATGCAATTTTGTTAAAATACTGAAAGAGAAATAGTTTCATATTTTGCAAAAACAAACGTGACATTTGTTTTTGCAAAATAGTCCCTAAGAGATTTTAAAGTTAGTGGTGGTGGGGGAGGCAAGTGGATTCTTTTGATATGCTTGGATTGTTCTGGAAATCCGTTTTGACTTTTTAAACTGAACTTTTGGTTTTCTGCTTTTGATGCTAATTATTTTCATTCATAACTTTATCTTTATATAGAAAAGATTTAACTTTTCAATAATAATACAGCAAAATATTTGATTTTTCAAATATTTATGATTTAAAAAATTTTTCTTTATCATTTAGAATCAAGAAATCTTTTTTACCTTTTAATGAGAACAGTATGCAAACTAATAAAGCAGTGACTACTAAAAAAAAGAGATAATGATTTTGATGTGCGAAATGAAGAATGTGGAAGACCACCAAAAAAGTTTGAAGACACAGAATTGCAAGTAATACTGGATGAAGATGACACTTTAAGTCAAAAACAAATGGCAGAAATGTTAAATGTTTCACAACCAGCAATTTCTGACTGTTTAAAAGCTATGGGAAAGATCCAAAGTGCGGGAAATGGGTGCCACATGAATTGAATGACAGGCAAATGGAAAAGCGAAAAACCACATGTGAAATGTTGCTGTTACGACACGAAAGGAAGTCAGAATTGCATCGAATTGTGACTAGTGATGAAAAATGGATTTATTTTAAGAATCCCAAACGCAAAAGATCATGGGTAAATCCAGGAGAAGCATCAACATCGACTGCAAAGCCTGATTAATTTGAAAAAAAGATAATGCTCTGTGTTTGGTGGGACCAGAAGGGAGTGGTGTATCATGAACTTCAAAAACCTGGCGAAACTGTTGATACGCAACACTACCCACAACAAATGATCAATTTGACATGGAAAGGTAATTTTGTTGCATGATAATGCTCCAAGTCATACAATAAAAGCGGTCAAGGAAATGATAACATCACTTGGCTGGGAAGAGTTACCTCACCCGCCCTATTCACCAGACTTGGCTCTTTCCGACTACCATTTGTTTTCATTGATAGGACACACATTAAATGAGCAACACTTCAATTCCTACGAAGAAGTCAAAAAATAGGTCTTCGAATGGTTTGCCTCAAAAAACGATCAGTTTTATTAACGTGGTATCCACAAATTGCCATATATATACACCTAATTGATTATTTGATATTATGAATTGTAAAAAAATTAAATGATTAATAAATTAAATACAACACATTGCCAAAAAAAATACTTAGTTAAAAACAATTCGAAGATGGTGTAAATTTATACACCCTTACAGTTATTTTAATATAGAAAAGATTTAATTTTTCAATAAAATAATACAGCAAAATATTTGATTTTTCAAATATTTAAAATTTTTAAAACAAACAAAACATTCTGCTTTTGTCATTTAGAATCAAGAAATCTTTTTTTTACCCATTTAACAAGAAAAAAGAAGACATTTAATTTTCTAAAATTTTGAAAAACTAATACTTGTTCTAAAAGTGAAATGTTAGCCGTATCTTGGGATGTCCCACTATCACTTGATCCTGTTTCAAAAACCCTTGTGGAAAACTAATCAAATTTTCGAATAACTTGTTTAAAAAAAGTGCATAAATAAAGGAAATTACATAATTCTTATAATTATATAACTGATAAATTGAATGAAATTTGTTTCCTTATAACATGATTGTTGAAAGTAAGTTATTACTTTATTTAGAAGTATCACTTAATTTTGTAAAAACGTTAAAAAAGATTAAAAATACTAATTACAAGCAATTTTTATTAATTCCAACCAATTTTTTTTTTTTTTTTATGTGTTAAGATTTTTTTCCTTTTTCAAGTAAAGCTTTTTTTGTAAATATCTCCATTATCATTTTTCCTGTAAATATCTACATTGTTCATTTTTTTTTTGGAAATGATTTGTAAAAATAAAGCTTTTTTTGTGCATTTTTGAAAGGTTCTCAAAACATCTAAAAAGCAGTGGTCAAATGAAAATAGATATTTATATTTATTTTAACTTACTATGCTCGCTGTTTCTTAGTAATTGGAACAAAAAATAACCTTTTCGCACAAAGTTGCTCAAGTAGGCCAAATAAGACCAAGTAGCCAAATGTCAATTTTGCAAGGTGAGGAGATTGTAGAGTTGAGAGATATTCAAACAATAAGTTTATTTTTGGACACTAAAACCCTGAACTGTTTGATCAAATATATTCCATATAGCCTCAGCTGTTGGGTGGCTCAACAAAGAATCTTAAGGCATGCAATGCCATCCATGGCCTTTAATGCAATCTGTTTTTCAAGATAGACTAGTTGCAATGCAGAAATTTTAATTGACCTGATAATCCATTTTACGCCACATATTTATACCACATATTTATACTTAATTCATAGAAACTTCTCATAGGTTTTCATAACTTTGTAGGAACTTTTAGAAAAATGACTCATTACTATATAGCTAAACCAATAGATGATTGAATAACTTTAAATG
This sequence comes from Hydra vulgaris, assembly GCF_038396675.1. Lineage (NCBI taxonomy): Eukaryota > Metazoa > Cnidaria > Hydrozoa > Anthoathecata > Hydridae > Hydra > Hydra vulgaris. Next base: position 66,948,732 of record NC_088920.1, on the reverse strand, counting down.
ATTGAATTATAGCCATCATCTAGTTAGGTTAAAAAACTCCTAGTAAAACTTTATAAATTTTTAAACTAAAAATGATAAAATAAGACTTATAATAAAGATTCAAAAACAAGTATACACATATATATACACATATTCAGCTCTAAGAACTAGAGTCAGCATTTGGCAATGCCAACCTGACAGTGCCTGAGGTCTGTAATTTTTTCTGAACTCAGAATTTTAAAATTTTATTTTAATTGTTATATCAAATAAATTAAAAACGGATAAAAGTTTTATTTAAATTCTAAATAAAATAATTAAAATAAAGAAGGTAAAATGGAGGTTTTATTTAAATTATGAACCAATTAATTTAAAAAACACTACAGAAAACAAACGTTTCATTTTAATTCCTATTTAAATTTCAAATGAGAACCTTTTATTTAAATTGTAAACAAAACAATAAAAATAAAAATGGAAAAACAAGCATTTTACTAATTTTAAATAAAATCTTCAAAACGTTTGATGATTTCATTGAGAGAAAAGTCTGCAAATTCGGCGTTTATTTTTCTGTAAATTCTATGCTAAACCTTCACAAGTTTGTCAATTTATTGAACCCTGATTCAAAATTTGGTGCCCACTTGATGCCAACCTAAAGCCTCAAAAAGACTTTAGATTAGCAATTTATTGCCAACCTTATTTTTCCTAAATCCGAGGACTACTTAATTCCAAGGGCTATTTGAATATGCATCCAGATGAGCTTTATAATAAACAATTTTAAATGGAAAACCAAACATTTTAATCAGTCAAAAACTTAACTTTTCATAATCTCACAGTTAGTTCATATTCTGATAACAAGAAATTCATTTATGCATTTAAACAAAATAAATTCAAATACATAAGAACAAACTTTTTATAATCGAAAAAATTTGATTAATGAACTAAACTTCTTAATTAAACAGATAAATCATTTAAGTAATCTGCATTTATTTAAAAGTGGTACTGATTGGCCAATAAGATTTTTGAGTGGTACTGACTGACCAATAAGATTTTTGAGTGGTACATTAATAATTTTATTAGAACACTTTTCATTAATATTATTTTTTTAATTTATGAAAAATTTTAAAAATTTTAGTTCAATAAACATTTAAATAATAAACTTTTAATCAATAAGTATACTTAAACTATGTCAAATATGTCTCAACATGCAGTAACAGAGTATGTTATATACAATGTTATATTAAAAATACAATTGTATGTTGAGACATACAGTTAAATTGTATGTATTCAAATAAAGCATTTCTTGGTGATACTCATGGTCCAAAAAGTACATGAGTTAATTTTAAAAATAGCCTAGCCCGACCTGTTAGACAAATCAGCAAACGTAATTTTTGTTTGACCAGGTTATTTTGTATCAAAATTGCTTTAAGACATGATGCTTTTTGACAATTTATTTTCATAAAAACTTTTACCTTTTACCTAAAACTTTTTTATTTTATTTTTTAAAACCATTTTTTAATATAAAAATTTGAGTTGAGATTGCTTCAAATAGTTAAAAAAAAAACAAAAAACTTTTGAGATATATGGTTTTTGCCCATAAAATTTAGCGGTTGCTCAACTCGCTGCTTGTATCAAAATCCAAAATTCAGTTAATTTGCTTCAATAAAATCAAACTCTTTTTTTTTTTTTAATTCTAGACTGAGTATTTATTTACAATTTTAGAACTCAAAGTCTATCTGTCTAAATGTTAGTCTGTTCTGTTAGAAATAGATCTGTCTAAATGTTTGTTATGTTTGAAATGCAAATGTCTGAATGTTTGTTTATGTTAGAAGTTAATTAAATGATTTACTTGTGGCCAAATCACACCAGAAAATATTTTTTCAAGATATTCATCATATTGAAAATCAACCAGTCTTTTAAAAATCTCTAACAACTTAGTTGTACCTCCGTGTCGCAATGATTTAATTCTTCCCAAATAACTTGGATCAATCTAAAATAATTCAATATATTTTATGTATGTATACAATATATGTATATATATATATATATATATATATATATATATATATATATTATTTTAAAACATCAAGAAATACAGTTTCTCTCAATACAAATAATATTATTTTATAAGAAATTTTCGCTGGGTTATAGATACCAGCATCATCAGCTTGTAAAATGTTACAATAATTTTTAATCGTTATAGTTTATATAAAATTGTTACTATTGACGTCAGCGGTTGAATGGCTTCTTTTGATTTTTAAATTTTAAAAATGGCGTCCAAAACATAGTTTTTACATATTGGCCTTCATCAAGGTTAATTCCGCCGTTTCGCGCAGAGCACATGTTGTTTTGTATTTCTAACGCCTCTCTAATTTTTCTTTCAAACTTTTTATTTTCTACTTTTAACGTTCTTGTTTTTTCCCAAATAATATTTTCTTTGCAAAAGGTTTTATGATATGCTAATGCAGATTGATTAGGCTTGTTTTCATTAATGCTCTTCTGATGTTGATGCATCCGCGTACTTACCTGCATTTTTGTTTCACCTATGTAGACTTTGGAGCAGTTGCATTTTATTATATACGTTCCAGGTTGGCTGTTACTTGGTAGTTTTGTTTTGTTTTTTGATGTTAATAAAGATCTTAAATTTGGGTTTGATTTAAATACTGCTCTGTACCCTGCTTTTCGGAATATTTTTCGAAGTTTTGGTGAAAGGCCTGGTACCCAAGGTAAAGACACTACAGGAAGATTGTTGCATTCTGATGGAATTTTGTTTTTATTTTGTCTTTTTTGATGGAATTGGTGTGTAATATTCCTCAATAGCTTTTCATCGTACCCATTTTCAATAAACATGTCAATTAAAAAATTTATTTCGTTTTGCAAATGATGTTTACTACAGATGGAGTAAGCTCTGTGGAGAAAACCTTTAAATATAGCTGTTAAAATATTTGGATCGTGATTTGAATGCGGTTTAATTTGAATGTTAGTGATTGCCTCTTTTCGATATACTTTGTACTCATATTTTCCTAGTGTGTTATTTGTAATGGTTATGTCAAGAAAGTTAAGCGTTTTTGTTTCGTTTTCAACTTCAATTGTGTATTGTATTGCAGGATGTTGTTGATTTAAAATATCTTGGAACTGTTTTGCTTGTTTGATGTTAGGAAATCTTGCATGACTATCGTCAACGTATCTTAAAAATGATTTTAGATTAATTGCCGGATTTTGTGTCAAAGCCATTTTAAAAGCCATTTTAATTTGACACAAAATCCGGCACTTAATCTAAAATCATTTTTAAGATACGTTGACGATAGTCATGCAAGATTTCCTAACATCAAACAAGCAAAACAGTTCCAAGATATTTTAAATCAACAACATCCTGCAATACAATACACAATTGAAGTTGAAAACGAAACAAAAACGCTTAACTTTCTTGACATAACCATTACAAATAACACACTAGGAAAATATGAGTACAAAGTATATCGAAAAGAGGCAATCACTAACATTCAAATTAAACCGCATTCAAATCACGATCCAAATATTTTAACAGCTATATTTAAAGGTTTTCTCCACAGAGCTTACTCCATCTGTAGTAAACATCATTTGCAAAACGAAATAAATTTTTTAATTGACATGTTTATTGAAAATGGGTACGATGAAAAGCTATTGAGGAATATTACACACCAATTCCATCAAAAAAGACAAAATAAAAACAAAATTCCATCAGAATGCAACAATCTTCCTGTAGTGTCTTTACCTTGGGTACCAGGCCTTTCACCAAAACTTCGAAAAATATTCCGAAAAGCAGGGTACAGAGCAGTATTTAAATCAAACCCAAATTTAAGATCTTTATTAACATCAAAAAACAAAACAAAACTACCAAGTAACAGCCAACCTGGAACGTATATAATAAAATGCAACTGCTCCAAAGTCTACATAGGTGAAACAAAAATGCAGGTAAGTACGCGGATGCATCAACATCAGAAGAGCATTAATGAAAACAAGCCTAATCAATCTGCATTAGCATATCATAAAACCTTTTGCAAAGAAAATATTATTTGGGAAAAAACAAGAACGTTAAAAGTAGAAAATAAAAAGTTTGAAAGAAAAATTAGAGAGGCGTTAGAAATACAAAACAACATGTGCTCTGCGCGAAACGGCGGAATTAACCTTGATGAAGGCCAATATGTAAAAACTATGTTTTGGACGCCATTTTTAAAATTTAAAAATCAAAAGAAGCCATTCAACCGCTGACGTCAATAGTAACAATTTTATATAAACTATAACGATTAAAAATTATTGTAACATTTTACAAGCTGATGATGCTGGTATCTATAACCCAGCGAAAATTTCTTATAAAATAATATTATTTGTATTGAGAGAAACTGTATTTCTTGATGTTTTAAAATAATATATAATATACTCTCATACAAGATGTCATCTTTCAAATATATATATATATATATATATATATATATATATATATATATATATATATATATATACATATATATATATATATATACATATATATATACATATACATATACATATAAACATATACATATACATATAAACATATACATATACATATAAACATATACATAAATATATATATGTATATATATATATATATATATATATATATATATATATATATATATATATTTTTACATTATATATATATACATATATTTTATGTTAATTTACTTTCCCAAGGCTGAGAAGGCCACTACAGTCGAGGGGTCTACTTTTGCTGTGGTTACAATCCTCTCTTAACTCTATAACTCTGAAACATGAATCTTGACAAACAAGGCCCCTGTGCAGAGAAACAAATTGAGAGCGGTACTAACAGGGATGAGGTGGGGGTTAAACTCAGAACTTATATATACAATATATAGTTTAGTTTAGATTATTCAGTAATCAAATTTTACAAAAATATTATAAAGTTTGACGAAGCTTGGCACTAGGCTATGCTATGCTGATGAGTTTGATATGTATAGTACTATTGTTTGCGATTGTTTTTGACTTGTTGCAGTTGAAGCATAAACTTGTGGTTCTGTCTTAGATCATACTATGTTGATTTGGAGAAGGGATATCGTTGTGGTACATAAAAATCTACTAGTTCAAGGTTTTGATTGATTTTGAATTCGTTTATAAAATTCCATCTTTTCCTCCTCTATTGACAGTTCTTGACAGTCTTGACAGTCCCAGTGCTTCTAATCTTTTTTCATAAATATATTGTCTCAGGGAGTTTATTAAATTTGTTGAACGAAGTAAAATTTGCTCTAATTTGTCAATATTGCCATTAAGGTGTGATGGCTTGGATTGCAAACTCTAGATAAGATCAAGATGTATAAAGTGGATAATATTTGCCAGAGGAATACACCGCATCCGCTGAATGATTCTTTTAGTACACCAAATTTCCTGTTTGCTTTTGCTGCTGCTGCATCTACTTGTGATCTTAATTTCAAATCATTGGCCACAAAAATACTAAGCTCACATTCAACTGCAGTATATTTTAATGAATGACAAAGTCCGTCTTGGCCTAATATTGTGTAATAATGTATTGATTTATTTTTTTTGAGACCAACATGCTAACCTTGCACTTATCATGGTAGTGCATCAGCTGGTGTTTTTATAATTAGTATAGACAACATTGGCTTTGGTTGGTTTTGATTAGTGGCTTCAGTACAAATGTTGCGAGATTATAACAGATTCATTATGCATCCTTTTCATTTCACAAAACCATGCAGAAACTTTAGTAATTGAACCATTGGTTAGTAAGTGATCAGAGATTCCCTCAATCCCTCAAGTATTTTATGTGGTATTGATGTTTTCGAGACTTGTCTTTAGTTACTACAATTTGACTTACATCCATTTTTAACATTAACATAACCAATTTCTTCTACATATCTGGAACTTCCGAAGTTGCAATTGAGGAATTAAAGATAAGTGTTAGGGTTACTGCAAAAATGTCATTCAACGGTGAGACTCCAGCTGAATTTAAAAAACCACTTAAAGCTATTTTGTTTTCATTGTCATTATTTGTTTCAGAATGTTCACAGCCTGTAATTATGACGTTTCTTTCGTATAAACTTCTGTTTTTTTCCTCTGTTGTGCAAGCATTTATTACGAGTTGTTTTTTGTTAAGTTGAGTTTCCAAAAAGAGCAGTTGCAAATGTTTTAGCAGTTGGATTTGTTGCATTTATGACAGTATTTTTTTGGGCCTTGACTTCCACTTTCAAGTTTTCTATTTCAATATATATATATATATATATATATAAATATATATATATATATATATATATATATATATATATATATATATATATATATATATATATATATATGTATTTATATAAGGATGTATCAAACACCCCCTACTTTCAAAAAAAAAGATCAAGCCCTATTCTCAAAACTTTTTATTGGTTCTCCCAAACAACTTTTTTGAAAAATGTAATTGGATTTAGGGGGGCCACCTCAAGTCTGTATTTTGCAATGTGACCCTGAATGCCAAAATAAATAAATAAAAAAAAAATAATTATAATAAAAAATTCTTGTAAAAATTCTTTATATTTAGTGAAAAATGTCTATACAGTAAAATCCAAAATAATTACTTTTTCATAAAACAACTCTTTTAAAAATGTTTATATAATTTTGTTTCTTTTTGAGACCCACCATGAAATTTAAAATTTTTTTTGGCATTTAGCGTTATATTGTAAAATTTAGACTTAAGGGCTACCTTCTGAATTTCACAATAAACCCAATTACATTTTGAAAAAAATGTAATTGAGTTTAGAGGGTGTGTGTGTGTAACCACATAAAAAACTTTTAATCTCTTGAGCAGTCATTAAAACAAATTACTTAAATTTTGAACTAATTTTCCTGACCACAAACTACATTAAATTAGAGGGTTAAAATTAAAATTGAAAACTTTTAATTATAATACAAGTGAAGAGTGTTTTTCCTTCCTTTTTAAATGCCATATTTTACATGTTTTGAGAAGAAAAAAACGAAAAACAAATGGTCATACAAAATATTTTTTGAAGCTCAATAATTTTGTAATTGTAAATAAAGATGACAAATAATTTTTTTATTCATACTATTGTTAGATTAGTACCTCTTTCAATAAAAAATCAAAATGATGAAAAAACCTAATCTTTAAAAAAATGGACTAAACTTCTTTAATTTTGAACAAGTGTCATGTATACACTTTATATATTAACGCATATTCTAAATGTTGAATAATCTGTTTTAGAATGCAAGCAACATGTGGATGTAATTCAAATAGTTTTGAGTGTAAACCTTAAATTTTTAGGAAAAGAAGAAATAAAAAAGAAGAATAAAACAAAAAATATTTTTGCCCTGATTTTATTTTTACAAATAATAATGCCTAATAAAACCTGCCAAAACTCACATTCAATGTCTTTGTGCACATTACTATTTTTAGCAATTAATGGGTTTTAAACTTGTTCAACAATTGAGTCACACAACATGTGACATTTTTAAAGTTACTTTTATTATTACAATTTACTTAAACTTTTCTAAAACTTTTTAATTGTTACACTTTTTTGAATCCTTATTATAGCTGCCAACAGTTAGCATTATAGCTGCCAACAGTTAGCAATATAGCTGCCAACAGTTAGCAATATAGCTGCCAACAGTTAGCAATATAAGCTGCCAATAATTAGCAATATAGCTGCCAACAGTTAGCAATATAGCTGCCAACATTTTGTATTTTGTACATATTTGTAACAAATTGAAAACAAAGTTAAACCTGTTTTATTTTCCAAGTTTGAGCCTTGCAACTATCCTGAGCCTCTCTCCCATCTGAATTGTTTTTTTTTTAAATTAACTACTACTTTATGTTGATTAATTATTAAGTGCAGTATAACCATGTGGTAATTGTTGTATGTATGTGGTAGAAATATTGTGGTATAAACTTTGTATGTGGCAGTAGACTAGTGGTAGAACCTACAATCAAAAGGTTCAAGTTTATATCCAAATAGTTCAAGTTCAAATTTACTCTAGTATATTTCTAGTGATGAAATTCTGTCGCAAAAACAGGATCTTTGTCTAAGAAAATTGAAGTATTCTAAAAGTAGTTTCTTTTTTTTTTTTAGTTTTGCTAAAGCTGTTGATTTCAGAGAGCCTCTTTAATTGGAGTATCAGTTAAAATTAAGAGAGCTTTTTGTGAGCACCTTTGTATTTTTCTAAACAAACTTATTTAGAAGGGGTGCACACTTTTTACGTTCAGAGAAATGCTTACATTTTTGCTGACTTCAATATTTCTCTTTATTTCTACTAAAACTGGATTGATATCGGGTGCTTCATGATTGGGTCTGTTTTAGTTTCTACTGAAACTGGATTGATGTTTAGTGTTTCAGGATAAGTTCTGGTAATTTCTACTAAAACTGGATTGATGTTAAGTGTTTCAGGATTGGGTCTGTTTGTAATCAGGTATAAAAATAATCTTCATCCTTCATCACTGAAAAACCACTAATGATGATAACTTGCAGATTTCTTTTTTTTTTCTTCAATAATTGAAGTAGTCTTGAAGTAGCTCAGTTTCTCTGTGCAGCAATGTTCAATCTGGTTTGTGTTTTATAGTTTGAAAGAAAAAAATTAGGAACAAAAAAAAACTTGAGTAGCCTTCTTGACTGTAGCAACTTCATCTGGAGCCTGGACTCCATATTGAGCCTAAGGCAAGTAAGTTTCAATAACAAAAATCTATTGCATTTTAAAATATTATATACATTATATTAATATATATATAAAGTATTATAAACATTGCTAAGTTACCTGGTCTTTATATACATTTAAGCAAGTGCAACTCATCCATATTATTGACAAAAGATTATCAAATAGTAGTGGTAGGAACGGCTTTGCTAATTTGTCTAATCTATTTACGACATCTGACAGCATATTTAAAAAACCAGCTTGTCGACGCAAGGGAATAACAGATGAAATATCTAATTCAACACAATTGGCAATGTCGAACTCTATAAAAAAATTAACAGCCATAATCAAAATTTAAAAAACATTTTTAAGTATTGCAACAAAATCTCAAAACAATTTTTTCAAATACAAGCAGCTGCCAAGTCAAATGGATCTGAATATGCTGCCATGAAGTGCATTAAATTCTTGTAAAAAAATATCTTTTCAAAAGAAGGAAATTTTATAACCAAGACAATAGCACTGTTGCAAATAAAATTGTTTTACTTGCATGAAGACTGAACTAATTTTTTATCTTGTATGAGGAACTAAATTCTTTTTTCTATGCGGGTTAAATTTAATTTTTTTTTTTTTTTTGTATAAGGACTGAATTAACTTTTTTATCTTGTATAAAGAATGAATTGTTTATTTTTTTTTGTATGAGAACTGAATTTAATTTATATCTTGTAAAAGGACTGAATTAAATTTTTTTTTAAAGTATAAGAGATTTTAAATTTACTCAAAAAACTATGTTTAAACAATAGCACATTTTGTCTAAAGCATTCTTGGCTAATGGTTTAAGCTACTAATAAACTTTGAGCTTTTTGAATAATTCTTTTCTTTCTATTTTGTACTCATCAATAGTTTTTTCTGTCATTTCCCATTATCAAACCCTCAATTCATCATTGCAGCTGCATAGAGCTTCAAAATAAAACATCTTGAACTAAATAGTTGCATAAACACATAAAACATCTTGAACTATATAGTTGTGTAAACACATTGCCTAATTTTTTTTTATAGCTTTCTCTTATGTGGGTTGAATTGAATGAATTATAATGATATTTTTTAAAATTTTGTAAAAATATTTTTATCAACAAAACACATTTGTAGTTAAATTTGTAAAAAAACTATACTAACATAAGCTTTTAAAGAATATATATACTTCAAAAATATATAAAACCACCTTGGTATTGCTTAAAGGGCTCCATTATTATATCAATAAAAGTTTGAATTTCACTTTTTGAACAGTTAGATAAAAACTGCATGATAACATTTCTTCTAGCAGATTTAGATTTTCCACTTGCACCAAGGCCAGACTTTCTAAGCAACTTTCCGTAAAGTAGCCTGGAAATAATAAATAATTTTATATAAAATTAACTTTACATATAACTTAAATGTGATAAGAGTTGAAATACTATAGTAAAAATAAATAAAAATAAAAATGACTACCTAATTAAAATCGGCATAAGGTCTGATCTATGCTCTTCCTTTAACACTTCATTTTCTTTATCAGTTGAAAATAAAAGCAGTTCATCCCTGAAAGTTGCATCATTCATTAGCTTTTTAAAATTTTCAGCATATGGCTTTAGATATCGAAATTTGTAGGTCATCAAACAATCAATAGTTAAGCTTTGTATTTCATTATCTTTACTGATTAGAAAATCAAGATAAAGTTGATAAATCTTTGGCTCTTTGACTAGACCACGAGGGTGTTTAAACAACTTGAACAGATTAAGGTATGCACACAGAGTTTTAATTTTCGTTTTTCTATCTACTTTATTCATTAGGAATTCATTAGTGTCTTCATTAGGAAGTTTAAATTGAGCTACTTCTTTTCTTAGATCCTGTTTTTGCGACAGAACTTCATCACTAGATGTATACTCTTTTCTAAAAAAAAATATTTAGAAAATACATTTGAAAACCATATGTAAGTGCACACATACACACACATATGCATATTGATTATTAATTAATTCATATATGAACATACTGTATAAATTCAAAAAAAATTGGAACAACATCTCGTGATTTTCTTTCAACTAATGGTGCAAATTTTGTCATAGCATTTAAAAGCAAGATTCGAAAATTCTTGTAATCAGCTCTTACATCAGAACTTTTACTCAATTTAAAGTACTTTTCAAATACAGAATTTAAAGTCATTGAGTTTTGAATACACGGTGACTCTATGTTTAAAAAAGAAATTTAAATTTTTTTTCCACAAGTTATAAGTAAAACAAATACAGAAAACAAAAAAATTTAACTGAACACAAAGCATACAGACCATTGTTTTGAGATGATGCCAAAAATATATCTTTCCATGTATGCCAAAACTCTTCATTATCATTCTCAGCAAATGAAGCAATAATAACAATAAGCTGATCCCATAACACACTTAGGTTTGTAAAAAGATTGCCAATTAGAATTCTAACAATAACATCATGGTGCATGCTGGGCAAACTCGATACACTGGAATACATCATACGTTGAAAATATAAGAGCTTTTCACGATAATTATGAAATGTAGCTTCAATATTTTCAGCATTAATACATACTTCAAAAACATCTAAACTTGTTGAAACCTGCAAATTAAAATTATAAAAAAACTTTTCCAAAAAGATAAAATTAATTACAAGCTTTTTTCAAAGGTTTAAAAAGAATCAATAGTTCATGTATTATTCATATTAAAGACTGTTTAAGAATTTGTAAGGCATTTAATAAGAATATGCATTTTAGAGTCAGAGGTTTGGGGCCTAAGTTAGAGGTTCCTAAATGAAAGTAAAATATCATTTCATTTGAAATATTATAAAAAAATATTAAACTGTAAAGTGGTGTTTGATTTTACAAAATTTTTGAAATGACAAGTTATATTAGTACATTTGTTCTCTTTTTTTTTATAAAAGAAAATTTTTATATACTATAAAAATAATTTAAATGGCCATTTATAAAATTTAATAAAATATTTGATTAAGGTTTTCAAACATCTAAATTGTAAAAATGTTCAGCAAAATTTACCTCAATATCTTCTTTATTGGTGTTTCCTTCTCCATATAGATTACGCAGAATCATAAGAGTAAGTAAACGCAACTTCCGATATGGAGAATTTAAATTTACTTTTATTAAGTTATACAAACTTTCCTTTTGGCAAGTATCAAAGTTTTTAAAGGAACAGCTTAGACTGGAATAATGCTCAAAACAATCAACAACATGGATATTAGATGGGTAAGATCTAAAAATCAGTCACTTATTATTATATATATACACCCACACAGATATATATACATATAAATATATAGGCTTCGACAGAAACAGCAGACTTTAGTCAGGGTGTGCATCAACACCCATGTATGCCAGTTTACACAGACAAAATAAAGCCTGCACAACAAAAAAGAAGGTAATATGTTGATAGGGTGTACTGCAGCCATTTAACAAAAAGCCTTGAGGTAAAAAAAATTAAACTTGACTCTTACAAATTAAGCTAATTTAGATGCCTACAAATGTCATTGATAAATATTTTTGAAGAATTATGAAAAAAATAATTAAAAAATATTAGTTTCAAGAAACATTTTACAAAGTGTCTCCTAATCTCCTAATAATGTTTTTTTAATTAACATATAATATGTAATAAGCATCTTGAGGCGTTTTGAAAAACAGCTGCAGTAAATAACTATCTTAACTTTGCATCTAACTATATCTAAGTATTTAACTCATTTATTAATAAGGGTTTCAAAATTAATGACAAAAAAATTAATTGATGAATATATCATTGATATTTTTTGCACTACAAAATAAATTTTTAAAAACTAAAATATTATATATTATATACTAAGATATTATATAATAGATATTTTTAAAAACTAAAATATTATATATTATATACTAAGATATTATATAACACCATGTAACAACATTTTTGTTTATGTTAATTTTTTAATGTTTCTTACATAATTTTTGTATGCTGATTTCAGTGGTACCATTGGTTTTTCTCTATCATCAAGATTTCCTGAGAAAAAGCATAAAGTATATTTCGGAGTTTTCGTATATGTGTAATGCAATTAAAACATTATATATATATGCTGATTTTAACTATATTCGTGTGTTTATTTTCAGTTTAACTAATTACAACTGTTACATGAAGTGGTGAATATGTCTAGTAGATCCTGCAAGCTTTGTCCTGACTCATTCTGTTATGTTTGTGGTTACTATATTAGTCCAACACAAGCTAAACATAAGATTGTCAGTGGTACAAAATTCTTTACTGCATATCATGCTTATTTTGGCATGGCTATGGGAGATCAGGACAAATTGTGGGCACCACACTACAGTTGTGGTAGCTGCAGATCAACTCTGGAAGGATGGCTGCGTGGAATCCGAAAGTCAATGCCCTTTGCGATTCCGAGAATATGGAGAGAACCGACGAACCATCATGATGACTGCTTTTTCTGCATTGTTGACATTTCAAAGTATAAAAAACCGAAAGATAGGCTGACTCTAGTTTATCCAAGTACACCATCTTCTATTGGACCAGTTCCACACAGTGATGAATTGCCTGTTCCTACTCCACCTCAATCCGAAGAAGCAGCTGCATATCATTCTGAAGTAGACTCACCGGATGAACTCAATGATGACTGTGATTTCAGGGAACCAAATGATTCACCTCATTTCCCTATCCAACAAGAACTTGATGACTTAGTACGAGATTTAGGTCTCACTAAATCAAATGCAGAACTTCTGACATCACGTTTGAAAGAATGGAATTTATTAGATCCAAGCTGCAGAACCTCGAAATACCGAAAAAGACATGAAACATTCGCATACTTTTATGTAGTATCAGAATCACTGTGCTATTGTCATGACGTTCGTGGTCTTTTCAATGACATTGGCATTGTTCACAATCCTGAAGAGTGGAGATTATTCATTGACAACTCAACAAGAAGTCTAAAGGCAGTTTTGCTCCATAACGGAAACCGATTTCCTTCGATTCCAGTAGCTCATTCCGTTCATCTAAAGGAAGACTATAAGAACGTGAAGTTGTTGCTTGAGAAAATCAACTACGACAGTTACAAGTGGGATGTATGTGGAGACTTTAAGATGCTAGCATTTCTTCTCGGTCTGCAAGGAGGATACACAAAGTACTCGTGTTTTCTTTGTTTATGGGATAGCAGGGCTGCAAACCAGCACTTCACAAGACGTGAGTGGCCAGTGAGAGAACATTTACAGCCTGGTTTGCACAATGTTATTAATCAATCTCTGATACCTGTTGAAAAGATCTTACTACCACCCCTTCACATTAAACTTGGTCTTATCAAACAATTTGTCAAAGCATTAAACCCAGATAGTGCAGCATTCCAGCATATTCGGCAGATGTTTCCAAAGGTGTCAGATGCAAAAATTTCAGCAGGTATATTCATTGGTCCACAGATTAAAGTTATGTTGGCATGTAAGGAGCTTGAGGACAAAATGTCTGCTGTTGAAAAAGAAGCATGGACTGCATTTAGACATGTTGTTCATAGCTTTTTAGGCAACAATAAGAGTGATAACTACAAAGAGATAGTGGAAAACTTAATTGTACGGTACGCAGATATGAAATGCAGAATGTCAATAAAGCTGCATTACCTGCATTCACACTTGGAATTTTTCAGACCAAATTTGGGTGATGTGAGTGAAGAGCACGGGGAACGTTTCCATCAGGATATTCTTGCAATGGAGAAAAGATACCAGGGCAGATGGGATGCAGCTATGATGGGTGACTACATCTGGTGTTTGATACGCGATGACGAGAAACTTCATAAAAGAAAACCTCGTTCTACTGTTCACTTTTAGTGTTTTTTGAGATTGTGAGAGACTGTTACAATACAATATAATGTAACATTATGTAATATATGTAAGAAACATGATGTAACATGAAGTTTTGTAACATAACATAACACTTTTGAATTAGTAAATGTTTTATATTGACTAAAGTAGAATCTAATGCAAAACGATTTATATTAATTATATGTTTAATTGATTTTTTTTTTTTTTACGACCAAACGATTGATGCAATAAAAAATCCAATGTCATATTCAGACTCAGCATACTCAAATTAATTAAGAAACATCAAAAAACTTTGATAAACAGAAATTTTTTTTTTTTTTGTTACATTGTGTAATAGATATTTTTAAAAACTAAAATATTATATATCATATACTAAGATATTATATAATAGATATTTTTAAAAACTAAAATATTATATATTATATACTAAGATATTATATAATAGATATTTTTAAAAACTAAAATATTATATATTATATACTAAGATATTATATAATAGATATTTTTAAAAACTAAAATATTATATATTTTTCTTTTTGCTCTTTTTGTTTCTTATTATTTGAAAGAATATAAAAAATTATATAACTTTGAAAAAAATATAAAACTTTGAAAGAATATAACTTTGAATGAATATAAATTTGAAAGAATATAACTTTGAAAGATTATAACTTTGAAAGAATATAACTTTGTAAAAAAAGTTTTTCTGTTGGAGAACACAATGAAAATTTTAGTTATTTTAATTAGTTTAACAAAATATTGAGAAAATAAAATAAAAAACAAAAACAGTTTAAAGTGAATTAAAAAAACTGCTAGTCAATAATTTAGTTTAGAATTAAAAACTCAATTTAAACTCAGAGTTTTTTTAAATTTGTTTTCAAACTTGCACAAAACGTGCGAGTTTGAAAACAAATTTAAGTTAAGATCTAAAAAAAAAAAAAGAAATTGTTTATTATTAAAGCAGCTAAACCAGAAGTTACAGGTAATTTTTAATTTGTAAGAAACTTGAGCAATTTAATGTATATTATATATTTAAGAGAGTGATCTAAATTATCTCATTAAAATATAATGAACAAAAACAAATATGCATTTAGATATTCAACTTTGAACAGACATGGATATTCTACAACATCTAGCATACCTGCAATCTATACTGCCTAAAACCACCAAAAAAATCAGTTTGGTTACGTACTTGCTTCATAAAAATTTTGAAAGTTGTAAAACTTTGGATTGGAACTGTGTTTTAGCTAAGGTTAAGGTGTTCCTCCTTTAACTTTCTCTTCTGGTGAGGATCAATATACAAGTATAATGAACCTACTAAAGGAATATAAACTTGAATCAAAAGTAGGAGGTCTTTGTTTTGATACAACTACAAGCAATACCAAGATCAAAAATGGTTCAATCATAAAGATATCTTTTAAAATTAGCATGCAGGCATCACATAACAGAATTAAGAATGGTGCATTTTTGGAAACATACAACAAATGAGTTGACTACAGGACCAGAAAACTTATTATTTCAAAAATTTAAGAGCCTACTTGAAAATCCTAATTTTAGTTATGCATGATGCAGCAATATATCCATCATTACAACAATGAAGAGGAAAAGCAGAACAGATTGATATCAGTTGACAGAGTTTGCTCTGCTTTCAGGATTTCTGGAAAAAGCTCCACCAGTCTTACCAAAAAAAGAGTATCTGATAGTCTTTCCTCCTTAACCAAGAAACAAAATACGAACAAACAAAAAAAGATTAATTAGATAAACTATAGAAGAAACTTCTACAAAATCTTTTTAAATATTTAAAATATCTTTTTTCCGATTTGATAAGGAATATTGAATCATGATATGCAAAAACTTCATATGTTACAAAATCAACATTTTCTGTAAATTTGAAAAAACCTTTTTATTTTTTAAGTGTTAATGATTTATTTTTAAAGACCACTTGAAAACTGTCTATTTACTAATGATGCAAGGTACTTCGGCACATATTTGATTTTTTCAAAATAGCATTGATACTGCACATAAGGAACATTTTTCGCAATAAAATCTCTAAATTTTACAAAAAAGTAAAAAAAAATGCGAAGTGTGGTTTTTGAAGACAAATTAAAAATTTGTAGTCATAACTTAAGGAGTATTTTATTTTATTCTGATTAAAATATTACAAAAAATAAACATACATAAAATTAGTAATTCTATTCTTATTTTGAATATATACATTTGCAAACTATATTATGAATCTAAATAATAAAGATTGAATTTAATTGTTGAATAGGTTATAAAAAGAACGCCGCACCACATAATAAACGTAATTTAGCCAATTTAAAATGTAAGTTATAAAGTCAAAAATAGATATTTATCTAAACCTTGAAAAAAAAACTTATTATAAATATTTATGCTAGCCTTGCCCTCAAGACACTTAAAGTAATCCGTTTATGGTAATTTTTGGATCTTTTTTTTTTCCAAACATGTGCTTTGAGGGCAAGGAAAGAGTGGTTCAATGGTGCTGAAATTTTATGTGAGTAAGTTGAAACATATTTACTTCAAATCTAGACGGTTTGGTTTTTCAAATTCTAAAATTTCTTTTTTCTGAACACCCCTAATGGCCACATAATTTCTGAGATAAATCTACAACTCGAATTGTAGATCTATCTCAATTTATTAAAATAACTGAAACTATTAGAAAAGCTTTTGACAATATACTTTTAGCATGTAGAGTGTTTCTTGATTTAGAGAAAATTTTTGATTTGGTTGATCCCTCCATCCTCTTAAGTAAATTGGTTTTCATTGTACCTTCTTAATGGATCACAATTTGCCTCCATCAATGATGCCAAATCTTTGCCAATAAAATACTCCACAGGTGCACCCCAAGGTTCTGCACTAGGATCATTGCCTTTCCTTATTTTTATAAATGATCCTAATATCTCCCTAAAATTTTCAATGGTTTACCATTTTGCTGACAACACCAACTTACACATAACAAAACATTTCATTAAAAAAAATTAACAAACATATTGATCATGATTTATCCAATCTATTTCAATGACTTCGCTCTAACAAACTAGGTCTTAACACCAAAACTGAACTCATTATTTTCAAACCAAGTCAATCTAAAATATATAAAAACCTAAACTTTAGACTAAATGGCCAAATTTAAAAAAATTGGCCAAAAATATTTCCTGTAGTTTCATTAGATATCTTGGAACTAAAACTAACTCAAATCTATTCTTTCCTCTAATCTTAAAAACTTACCAGTGAAATTGTGTAGATCAAATGGGATGCTAGCCAAAATTGTAATAGCTCTAAATATATGCTATATAATAAAATACCACTCAATTAACAAAAAATTTCGAAATTAAAATATTTTTAGAGTTGTCTCTAGTCCCTTGAACATTTTAGGGCCCCTAATATTCTAAGAAAAAAAGTTCTTCAAAAGTAGATCAACCTGGTACTCAAAATAAGTGAAATTTTATAAAAAGTTCGAAAATAATAATTGTTTTATTAAAAAACTTTAAAAATATATATATATATCATCGAAAAACCTGTAAAAATGCACTTTTTTTATTTTTAGTTGAAAAACCATAGTTATTATGCAATGAAATTCAAAATTTACATAAAACAAATATTATTTTCAAACATTTTATAAAATTTTGCTTCTTTTGAGGTTGATCTACTTTTGAAGAATTTTTTTTTCCCAGAATATTAGGGGCCCTAAAATGTTCAAGAGACTAGAGGCAACTCTAAAAATATTTTAATTTCGAAACTTTTTGTTAATTCAGTGATATTTTATTATATAGCATATATTTAGAGGTATTACAAAGCTATTTTAAAAAAATTCTGTTTTTCAATGCACCCTAATCACTATGTCAATTATGAAACTTTACTCAATATATACCATGCAATTTTTGGATCACATCTCAGATATGTTTGTCAGATTTATGGACAAAGCAAGTCTCATGCTTTTTTTAAATCATCTAACCTACAAAACAAAGCTTTAAAAATGATATACTTTCAACAATATGATTCTGACATCCTTTACTTTGTTTTAAAAATACTCAAACTGTGTTATCTTTTTCATCTATTAAATTGTCTGTTTGTCTGGAATCATAAAAAAGATAACCTCCCTCCCATTCTTCAATTTTTTCACCACTAAAAAAAGTTCTTGTTATTATCTTCAATCTTTTAGTAACTTTAAACTATCTATCCCAAATCTTTGTTTGGTAAAGTATGGTAATACTATCACAATATGATAATATTATCATGAACCAATGCATAAAACAGTGGAATAATTTACCTCTTTATTTCCAATTACTCAATTCTTTTTAAATTTTCAAAATTTAAAAACTGCGTTTTTGACTATTTGTTAGAAAAATACTATATGTAAAATATTAGGATCATCAAAGATTATTATTGCTATTGCTACTGTTATTAGTATTATTATTATGCGTGATGTTAATATTATTTACATGCCATTTACATTTATATTACTTTCATTATTACTTATTAATATTTTTTAATGTCTCTTTGTGATAATTAATATATTATTATTAATATATTATTATTGCTATTATTATTATTGTTGTTGTTGTTGTTGTTATTATTGTTGTTGTTGTTATTTTTATTATTACTAATATAATCATTATTATTCTCATTACTATATCTAATAGCCTCTACGGGAGTAAATGAGCGTGAGAGCGGCGAAAAGCTCTCAAACAAACATGATGAGCATGTGAGCTGCTCCTCTAAACAGCTTCTTCTAGAAGAGCTTTTGGATTTTGAGCAAGCTATCTGTTTAGTTCATTAAAAAAATTGTTTATTAAAAACAAAATTTTGGTTTTATGTTTGTTACAAGCCCAGGACGCAACAAATCGTTTTTTTTAATAAACATTGATGCTTGTATCTTTATTTAATGACGAACTTCTAATTTAATAGATATATGTAATATAAGGAAGTTTTATTTTCAAATAATTTTTATTCTAATTAACAAGTTTTTAGATATATAAATGATGCTTTTTGAATTTAATCAATTTTCTTTTAAACAATTTTTTACGCATTTGTCAAGCACGCGCAAATTAATGATATGCAATGACCTAACAATTGTAAATTGTTACCCATTGATACTAAACAATAAACTTTTTATAGTGAATAAAAAACTATCAATCACATAATTATTTAGAAAAAATTTTTTTAACAAAAGTTTGTCTGTTCATAGATATGTTGCTTCATTTCAAACATGTTTGTTATGTTAATATTACAAGTATATATACATAACAAGTGTCATTTATTGCAGCATGAAATAATTCTTTAGACGAACGTTGTTTTTACTGCTTCAAAAAAGTTTTAAAGTTTCTTATTGTAATAGGATGCAGACATTTTAAGAAATATTAAAAATAATTATTAAAATGACTGTTTTTTATTTAAGTTACAATGATAATTATACTTTTGAGAGAAAAAATTATACTTTTGCGAGAGCTATAAATTGTTCCCGCAAACTGTTTTAGGGAAGTAAGGGCGTAAGCGAGAGCTAAGCTCTCGCTTCCCACCGAGGCCTGTAATAGTATTATTATTACAATTTTTCTCGTTAAATTTACTTTATTATTATTATGATTGCTATTATTTATTTAATTGGTGTTTACATTAGATTAGTATTCATACTATTAGTAAGTAACCATGAAATGTAAAAACTTGTATTTTAGAATATATATTGTTTTGTTGTTAATCAATTTTTTTTATGGCTTTACTTATTTCTTTAGATAAATTCCAAATGGGGATAAATCTAAGCATAAAATATATGTACACACACATACATGCATACAGGCTTGGACAGGAAGGCGTGCGATTTGGAGTGCGAATATGACCACGCAAATATTTGTTGTTTTTAAATCATTTTGAAAAATTGACCGCGGCTGTTAAGACTTTGTTTACATTTACATTAGTTTGTTTTCATTTTAAAAATGCGCCAAAAAACTTTTATCTTAACTTAAGAAACTTTTATCTTAAATAAATAAACTTAAACAAAATTTATTTTGAAAAAAGAAAAGAAATCTTCGTAGAAGAAAATAATGAAAAATAAAAAAAACTTAACTGAAACTAAAATAAAAAAAACCAAAAAAATACTTGACTAAAATAAATAATAAACTATAACGCTAAATTAAGTTTATAATTACGTTTGGAACTTTTAAACTTTTATCGTTGCTAATGTTTTTATAATATTATACGAAACTCTTTTAAAAAAAGTAATAACTTACTTCTAATGATTGTTTAATAAATACGCGCATTTAACAAAAAAAGATTCTTAACAATTCTTCGTAGTAAAAACAAAAGAAAAAATAACTAAATTGTTTCTTTTGTGAGAAATACGTCAACGAAAAACGTTTACATTTTCTATGAACGACGTTTATAGAATAAATTATAGAATTAGTTTATAAGCGTTTATAATCATAAAATATGCATAACTTTATAAATTAAAAAAATAAATATATTATATAGGTATATTAATATATATGTATATATATATTAAATATAAAATAATAAGTTAAATATAAAATAATCATGTAAGTTTTTTTTAAGTTTCCTCATAGCTTAGATACTTTTTTTTTTGGCGCATTTTTAAAATGTAAACAAAGCATTTTAACAGCCGCGGTCAAGCTTTCAAAATGATTTAAAAATAAAAACTGTTTGTGTGGTCATACTATCGCGTGAAATCGCACGCCTTCCTGTCCAAGCCTGCACGCATACATACATACACAGGGGCTATTCTAGACCATTTTCGACAGTGTCGACCATACTTGGGCATTGATTTGCGCACCGTCCAAATTAAAAATTGAGGAGCTTTTTTTTTTTTTTAACGCTTTTTATTGCAAATATTGTTTTTTTTGCAAAAGAATGCCAATATTCTGCAATACTTTTGCTAAAAGTTTAAGTGCAGAGCAGTGTAACAATCTTTTAGCATTATAAATTACTTCAGAAAATGTTTGGGCTATTAGGTTGTATTGGAAGAAAAAAAAACAATTAATTTTTAACTTGAAGAAGTTTTAAATGCAATTAATAAAGACAGCTGAAATGATGAAAATTACCATAATGATAATAATGAGTCAAACAAGTTTTAAAAACTTTTTATTTTAATTACAGAGTTTAATTGATTAACAAAAAAACATTGAATTTAGTTCAGGCAACAGATGCCTAAATTTGAATAGCGTTATACTACTTTTTTACTGAATAAAGGGGAAATTTTAGTTTTCTAATTGTGTTTAATTTTTCATAACACTCTCTTCATATTCATTAACTTCATATCATCTTATTGCAGAGACATTTCGTTCAACAATGCTGTTGTTTGTTTTCCAGATAGCTCTGGGTCTCTGCAGCATCCCAATAATCAAAAGGAAAAATCAAGATTAATGCATAAGGACTCATTAAGAGTACAGTTTCCACATTATGATTTTATCTGATTCAAAACTATTTTAAATTGTATATTGTACCAAAAATTATGTATTAATATTACAGATTGTTGTCATGATTATGTTTTAATGATGACAATGAAGTCAAAGGTTATGCTTTATAAACTCCACATTTTCATTTTCAACCTTTTGTGTTTTCTATACAAAATTTTTTTTATAGATTTCATAAAGTTTTTTTTATAGATTTCATAAAGATTTTTTAAATAGATTTTTATAAAGATTGTTTTCTTAAAACAAGCAGTAAAAAAACAACTTAAAAGAGTTCTAGAAAACCAGAAAAAAGGAAATCAATTAAGCGTAAGAAATTATATCAGCTATGTTAGCAGTACTTAAAACATCAAAAACAATTTCTGAAATGGATAAAGAAAACTGCAAGTATTAATGCAAGGCAAAACTTACTTGTAAGCAGAGAAATTTTATTTTAATATTTATTTTCAAAAATGACATCACTGCAAATAAAACGCAGACTTCTTATTGGGTATAAAAATTCTTATGCAAATAAAATATTACAATGTAAAGCTAAAAAATATAGCATTAAAAAAGTACGGGAAAATTGAAAATTTACTTTGTCTACCAGGCAGTTTTTTCAAGTTTAATCAAAGTGCCATAACAGAAAAAAATAGGAATGATCTGATAGAAATCCTAAAATTTATGCTTTTGCAAGAGAAAGAATATTATGTAACCATTAAAAATGATAAAATTTGATAAATTATTTTAATACTAGCTGAGATTGGACGCGTAAAAATACAGATCTTTGTCGATTCCAAACCAAACTTTTCTATACTTTTTCCTTATATATCCTAGCTTTACGGATCAGTAAAATAGGAGTCTTTACCAAACATACCATATCTATATATATCTATTCCACACCA
The DNA here is from genome assembly GCF_038396675.1 of Hydra vulgaris. Taxonomy (NCBI): domain Eukaryota; kingdom Metazoa; phylum Cnidaria; class Hydrozoa; order Anthoathecata; family Hydridae; genus Hydra; species Hydra vulgaris. Next base: position 66,925,907 of record NC_088920.1, on the reverse strand, counting down.
ATTTTTTATATACCTATTTCTAATTTACTTCAATATTTTTTAGTAAAACAATATATTCTGAAAAAAACATTCAAAAAAACTTAACATGTGCACCTTTTACGCATACGTAGAGCTTATAAGAGACCTATAATAAGTTTTATTTTTGTGCTAAATGCATTTCATTGATAGCTCAGTGGTTAAGTGCGCTGTCATCAGTTTTTTAATTGTCAAAAGAAAGTTTTAAAGTTTTTTCTAGCTACGGGTTGTTTTTTTTTTGCATCCACAGCAGCACCTTCTGGTGCTGCTGTGAATGCAAAAAAAAAAAAAACTTTATGAAATCTATAAAAAAAAATTTTGTATAGAAAACACAAAAGGTTGAAAATGAAAATATGGAGTTTATAAAGCATAACCTTTGACTTCATTGTCATCTTTTTTTTTTTTTGCATCCACAGTAGGACTGTCTTATTAAGTTTTTTCTTTATTAAGTTTCAGACAATTTTTTTTTTAGACCATCCGCAGCTTATTAGGACTAATTTCCTGAGCACATTAATAACATAAGTATTTCAATCATGACATACACAACAAATTTTTTCTCCTGGTGTTTTGATGTTTTTAGAAATTTTAGCTTTTTTAAAAATCTTTTCATTTGTTAAAGTGTATAATATTGTTACATATGTTTGTATATAATCTCTATAAAATTTCAAAAGTATTTTGTATTTTAAAATTTAATCGAAAAAAACTAATCGATTTTATGATCATTATTTGAAAAAAATTAAAAAAAAAGCCACCAGTAGTAGGATCCGAACCACAACCTACTTGCTCAGAGGCTTGGCACGCTATCCACTCCGCCACGCTGGCACATTGTTAAACGAACATTTTAAAAACAATATATTGATTTTTTTTAAAGGAAATGAATGTTATAGATCAAAATTAGGGAGAGCTTGATGCAATGCAACTTTCAAGTGAAAATCAAACTGTAAAATTTGATAATTGTTTCCGTATGTTTTAACATTACTTAATTTGAAGTTTAAATACGTTAAATATTTGCATACACATTCATTCACGTTTTCTTACAAAGCAAAGTGCTGCGATCCTTTCTCACCACTACCTCGGTTGCAATGACTGCCAAGGGTTCCGTGTCAAACACGCTCGAATAAGCACTAACACTATTACTAACACGATTAAGTTCAGCAATAATATATAGAGATTTGTCAAACATTATTTTATTATTAGATAAATTATTTTTGCCTATTATGAGAAAAATAGAAACAAATATTTTTGTGAAATATGTATTTTTTTTATATATTTAAAGAATTTACATATAATTATGTCATTTCTCTTCTTTTTTTTTTAAAAAAAATATACATTTACTATTTAACATACACTTCAAGTAAATAAAATTCAAGTAAATAAAATATATGCACTGTTTTATTTAGGAGGATTTTTTAAGAAGAAAAGTTTTATGTCTTATTTACGACCTAAGATTTAAAATGACAATTTTTAATATAAATTCATCAAATATTATCAAACATTTAGACACTTGAGCATTTTTATTTTTATATGATCTTTTTCTTATTTTTGCTTACTATTAATAAAATAGTCAAAGTTTTATGTATTTTATGGAAGGGATGGAATATTGTTGCCGAAGGGATGGAATATTGTTGGGGAAGGGATGGAATATTGTTTGTGAAAAGGGTGAGTTGGAGAGCAGGAAGGGAAAGTTCTGTAATCACAATTTTAAACATAATGTAACATTTAAAACTATTTATTTAAGAAACCAAATTTTTATCTTTATATAATATATTTTAATGTAACATTTAAAACTATTTATTTAAGAAATCAAATTTTTAACTTTATATAATATATTTTAATGTAACATTTAAAACTATTAATTTAAGAAATCAAATCTTTATCTTTATATAATATATTTTAATGTAACATTTAAAACTATTTATTTAAGAAATCAAATTTTTACCTTTATATTATATATTTTAATGTAACATTTAAAACTATTATTTTAAGAAATCAAATCTTTATCTTTATATAATATATTTTAATGTAACATTTAAAACTATTAATTTAAGAAATCAAATCTTTATATAATATATTTTAAGTACAAACAAGGGATAGGTACAAAAAAACAAAATTAAACAGATGGAAATATGGAAAAGAATTAGAGTCTGGAACCATACTCCCAAAGGTAGGATTGACATTGTTAAAGTCATAAACTTGCCATATTTATTTTATTAAATTTGGTCAATATATAACAAATATATCTTAAATAGAACCATAAAGTTGCATCTGAAATTGAAAGTATTGTTTCTTTTAAAAAATATTTGACTTAAGTCCTTTGAAACTTAATTATATCATAGAGATTATTATTACCCATTATGGCAAAAAGTATTGTCAGAGTAGACAAGAGAGCAGACAAAGTATTGTCAGAGTAGGCAAGAGAGTAGACAAAGTATTATCAGAAGTTCTCTTATAGTTTCCATGGGAAGAGTAGACAAAACTCTAAAGTCAATATTCTCAGAAAGTTACACATCTCACTAAAAACTACAACATTTTAAAGAAAATAAAAAAACAAGTGCCCCTTTTTTGTTAGCGTCCCTAGCCAATTGCAAAGATTTGTCTTATAGCAAATGTAGTTTAATAAACTAAATTTTAGATTTAAAAAATAAAAAATGAAGTTTATTAACTAAAAATGAAAAAAGTTTTTATTCAATGATTTTTTATAATAAAATTATCATAAAATTTCGCTTAATATATTATATATATATATATATATATATATATATATATATATATATATATATATATATATATATATATATATATATATATATATATATATAATATATATACATATATATATACATATATATATATACATATATATATATACATATATATATATACACATATATATATACATATATATATATATATATATATATATATATATATATATATATATATATATATATATATATATATATATATATATATATATATATATATAAATATATATATATATATATATATATATATATATATATACACATTAGGGTGATGCATGAAGTGTACACAAAATTTTTTTTGTTGAAATATTGATGTCTCACCCTTTCATTTGGTTCCAAACATTTAATGAATAAAAATGTAAAATTATACGAGGATTGTTTTTCACCAGCATGGGCGAGAAAAATGTACTATCCATGAAAGTGCTGTTTCTATTGCACGAGAAGTTATGTTCTTTTGGGCCAAGGCAAGAATACCTGTCCGGGCCGAACACCATGTTATAAAGAAGATAGAAAAAATAGTTGACACTTACCAGAAGTTAAGAAAGAACAAGAAGTGTTTCACTGAAACTCAAAAACAAAGTGAGTCTCACTTTAAGAATGAAATAGAAGAGTTTATTGATATAGCCCATGAGAACGCAATGAATATCATGACAATTGAAGAGGACAAGGAGTTTCTAAGAATGCAAAGAGCAGGAAGACAAGGATGCACGCTTGGAGTTGATCAGAAATTGTTTAAAAAGGAGAAAACAATAACAGAAAGAAAAGCACAAATTGAACAACGTGCAGGGAAAATATACGAAAAGAAAGTATTGAAAAAACTCCTTCAATGTGTTTGCCAGACTTGGAAGATGACATCATTGAAATCAACACTGAATCGGATGAATGCGAATTAAATGACAATTTTGAACCTAAAAGAAAGATGCCGAAGAGAAAAATGCCGAAGAAATCCAAAACGCAACAATTATGTCACAGGAGCTGTATTAGACCGAACAAAAATGTTGGATCGAGAGGCAACTTTTACTATTGCTGCAACTGCCAAGAGTTTAGGACATAATGTTGAAGATTTATCCCTGTCGTTTAGTACTATTCGAAGAGCCAGAATTAAAAACAGAAACGAAGCAGCTGCCCATATAAAAAGTGAATTTAATCCTGATATACCGCTAGTTGTACATTGGGAGAGCAAATTACTACCAGACATTACAAGTTCGATTTCGGAAAAAGTCTATCGTTTAGCAATTTTGTTAAGGGGGGGAAAATACAGAAAAGTTGCTTGGAGTTCCCAAACTTGTGACCGGAACAGGTGCAGCAATGGCGGATGCCACAGTTTCTAGCTTAATAGAATGGGGAGTAAAAAAAGAAATTAATGGAGTGTGCTTCGACACTTCATCGAATAATACCGGCTGTCATTCCAGCGCGTGTACATTAATTGAAAAATCATTAGAGAAAAATCTATTGCACTTAGCATGTTGTTATCATATGCATGAAATTATTGTGTCAGATGTATTCAAGTGTCTTTTTGGCCCATCTAGTGGACCAGATATTTTGTTACTCAAACAGTTCAAAGACAACAAATTTGAATGTCTTGATGAAAACTTGTTCAGTGGTCCAAACAATATTTATTTAAATGATCTCAAAGATGCTGCTGTTAGTTTCGCAAAAAATTGTTTACAAACTGTTAGCCAACTAAGAGATCATTTTATGGAATTTTTGGAACTGACAATAATGTTTCTTGGCGATATCCCTCCTAGAGGACAACATTTCAATGTGCCAGGTGCATTTCACCACACACGGTGGATGGCTAAGGTCATCTACTGTATAAAAATGTACATGTTCTAAAAGCAATTCAAGGTAACTACAAAAGAAGAGAAATCCCTGTTGGAGTTCAATCTGTTTTCAACTCTTCTTTACATGTCTGCATGATTTTCTAGTCCATTTGCTTCCGAGGCACCTGCTAATGATTTGAAATTAATGAAGAAATTTAAATCGCACAAAATATTTAACAAAAAAGTTAGCGAGAAAGCAACGGCTGCATTAAAACGCCATTTATGGTACTTGAGCGAAGAACTCATTGGATTGAGTTTCTTTTCAAGTAATATATCACACGAAACAAAATAAAAAATAATTGAAAGATTGAATAACAAACCACAAATGGGAAATGTTAATGACATTCATTTGAAGTCGATTGAAGATTTTGTAACGTCAAAAACATTAGCATTCTTTCGACTTTTGGGAATTGATGAACAGGCTTTGCTTGACATTGATCCAGTTAGCTGGGACACAGATGACATTTACAAAAAGGCTAAAGACAGAGTGAATGGGTTGAGGCTTGTTAATGACTGTGCTGAAAGAGGTGTAGCTTTAATCACAAAGTATTATGAAATACTGACCAAGAACGAGGAGCAGAGACAATTTCTTCTGCATGTTGTGCAACAACACAGAGAACAATTCAAAACGGCAAAAGAATTGTTACATTTTGAGGGACATCAGGAGAGTACTCCAATGAATTGACTTTCTTGGATTTAATACGTTTTAGTCAAAGACTTTCATTACTGTTATCACTAATTTTAGATTTGTTAATTAATATGATTAAATTAGTTTGATTAATATGTATTGTTAATGCAAAATATGTGGCCTGGCAGTGGATATGATTTTTTAAAAAAAAGGGTTCACGAAACCAGTTTCCGTGTAAAATTTCAAACTTATTGAGCTACCCCTAAATATCATTTTAAAAAGCTGAAAATTTTTATTTAATTTTTTTATATTATTTGTAACATTACTAGAAGGTGAGACTTTCATATTTTGAAATTTTATTTTTATGCATCACCCTAATATACATACATATATATATTTAAAACTTTGCATAACAAACAATCAAATAATAACCTTAATAATGTTATTAACCAGTCAAATGAAATTAACTTTTGGTGGTCATCTTTTGAAATTGTTAAAATACAGTTAACTAAAGAACTAATAACAAATAGATGTTGGCAGGTCAGCTGAATAATATTTGAAGAAATCCAATATCTTGTTACTTCACAAAACTTAATAAGTTTACTGTTTTCATTTCTAAAATAAATGTATTAAGTGTATTTAACAAAAAACGAACTCAATGTAAAAAAAAATATTTATAAATATTTTTATTATTTTTTTATACTATTTAATATATATGTATATTTACAGCGCTTGAAATAGTGGCCGATCAACGATCAATGATCTTTTTAATCAATGGCTACTTTTAGAAAAATTTACATTTTGATCTAATATAAAATCTGGTCGATCAAATTTGATCAGCAGTAATTGCTTGTCGAACTTTAATAATAATTAATAGAAAAACATTTGAAATACAGAAAGTTAAAAATATTAAATTAACATCAAAATTATATTAAAATGAATTATATTTTAAATTTAATTCATTTTAATTTAATAACAAACAACTTATTTAAATTCTGAATAAAATAATAGTAATAATAAAAATTTTATTTTAATTCTAAATAAAATAAAATCGACAAAATAAACTTTTTATTTATTTTCTAAATAAAATAATTAAAGTCAAAAGGGCAAAAACAAAAACTAATTTATATTTTATTTTAAACGAACTTCTTTAAATAAAATACTTTTAAAAAAAAGGCAAAGTTTTATTTTAATTCTAAATAAAATAATTTATTTACATATATTATATTTATAATTAAAATAAATACGGCAAAACTAATGTTAATTTAAATTTTAAACAAAATAATTAAAATAAAAACGGCAATGTTTTATTTATACTCAAGATAAAACATTAAAAAAGAAATACGGCAAAACGAACGTTTGTTTTAATTTTAAATAAACAAAACAAAAAAACAGCAAAACAAGCAATTTATTTAAATTCTAAATAAAATAATTAAAGTTAAAATGGCAATAGCAATTTGATTATGTAAGTTTAAAAAAAAAAAAATGCATTTTAAATTTTAGTAAAATTTAATAAAAAATTGATTGTTTAAAAAATGATTTGATTATCAGGTTTTTAATTTTTTTATTTCAGCCAATCAATGTTGATCGGCAACGATTGAACAATTATTTCGAACGCTGTATTTATATAGAAAATTCATACAATAATTTTTTTTACCTTCCACAAGCTGAAAAACATACAATAATAGACCATATCATTTCTAAATCATTTTCCCATGTAATTTCATCAAGCTTTTTAGCAAGTATATCTGTAACTGCAATATTTGACAGACATGGAAAGCTAAATAAATTAAATGAAGCACAACTGTATGGTCTTGTGAACATATCTTCATCTCTGTATGTTAGTTGCACTGAAAAATCAAGTACTTCGGACATATTGGTTGTTATACCTTGTGCAAGAAAATATAAAATAGATGATAGACATAACTCATCAAATTTTTCCCATTTAATGATTTCCAAACAAAATGAAAGTTTGGTGTTTATATTTATAGAAACTGACGATAGAACACTTGTAAAAATTGAAGAGATATCATTGTTTGTCAAAGTGCATAATTGTATTGTCATTAATGATCTGCAAAGCTTTAACAATGATGTTATAAGATTTTGATTCTTTGAAGAGATATGCTTCTCTATAATCTAAGAAAAACAAGTCATACATAAGACATAAAACTTAACTTAAAAAATTAGGACTTTACTTAAAAAATATACAAAAAAATACACACAAAAAAATAACAAAATAAATTTAGACAACAAATTACATTAAGTTGAACCTATTAGTTATTTATAGTTTATTCTATTTTTAATATATCTGTTTATAATTTTTTTATTTATTACTATGGCAATGGTCTTTTGATCAGGAATATATGCACCATTTTTAAAGCCAACACAGTTGTCGAGCAAACTCAACATAAAATGTAATATGTGGGTATCAACTGATTTGTTTATTTGATTAATTACGGTGTCATACAAAATAATGCTATGTTTCTTAGTGACTTGATAGAGCGACATTGACCAGACTTTAGTAAGTACAGAAAACACCTAAAAACAAACAAAAACAAAAACAAAAAACACTCAAAAGTTACTTAAAACTTGGAAAAACACTTTAAAAAAAAATATAAACAAAACAAATAAAGAAAAACCTCTTCTTGTACTAATTCATTCATTATTTCTAAACAATATTTTAAAACATCCTCTGCACACGAATGCAAGTGTTCTTTGACCCCTTTGATAGTGTGGAACACAAGCATACCTATTCCATTAGCCAGTGGTGGTTCAGATGCAACTTGAGAAAATAAAAATCTTAATATTTTTTCTTTGTTTTTACTTTTTCGAACAAGAAAAGCAAAAGACTCAGCAGCAAAGTTTTGTATGTGTTGCTTCTGCTGACTTGAAAGCAGAACCTTAAATATTCTAAAATAAATAAAAAAAATCTAATTTTCCTTAAATTCTAAGACCATTGAAAATTTTTGTAAACATTGACTATAAAAAAAAAATTTTTTTTGAAACTTATAAGATAATTACACATTACCAATTAAATATTAAAATTTAAAAAACAAATAAGATTAAAAAAGCGTTCAAAATTATTGTTGAAGAGATCTAAAGAGTGCAAAATAGGATGCAAGTCTAAAATGATGTAACTGATGATGTAACTAATAACATAGCTGATGATGTAAAAGATCACTTATTTAAATGTTTAATAGAATTCTAAAATATTTGTAAACACTCACTTATTCACTAACCCATTTACTGAAACATAAATTTTAGTTTGAAACACTAAAAAAAAATTTAAATGTAAATCAGCTATAATAAACTTTTTCTTTTAAATAACTAACTTGAAAACATTTTCCAAATCTGCAACAAGATATCGCCCAATAAATTTAAAGATATGTGCCAAACTTCTAAATGTGTTTTCAATCAAAACAGTATCATTGGTGGCTAAAAATCCAGTTAAAATAATAAATATTTCTTCAAAATACGGACAAAAATCAATAAGTAAGTCTTTAGATAATGTTGCAACTAGATCTAAACATGGCTCTAAAGCCAGTGGGAATTCCAAAGTAAGGTACTTTTTAATAATAGTTACTACTGTTTCCTTGTGAAATATAAGTTGGTTAAAACTTTGAACATAACGTTTGATCTCCCTATAGAAAAGTGTGAAATGTAGAGAGCAATTAAGTTCAGTCCATCGTTCAAGATTTTCCCGAAAAAAAGTATCTTTATCATTTTGCGGAACTTCATGTTCCTTTGATCCAACATTATGATAGACATCAATTTTTATGTTAGAAATACGTTCTGCAAAGTTTTGAAACTTGAACCTATTATGTTTCTTTTTAACATTTTTATCGTTAACCTTCTCAATGTTCATTATTGACTAAAATTAGAAGTATCAAATTAATAGTCAATTAAATTAGTAAAAGGTTTTGTAGTAAATTACTAAAAAAACACTCATATACTCAGATACTATATTAGATATTATATTAGATATAAAAGAAAATAAACATTTTTTTTCATAAAAATTATTATAAAAAATAATTAAAAAAATAAGAGATCATTATTCAACTTAGTACATTTTATTCAAAAGAACTTCTATCATTCATTTTATACAATCATCCATTATTTTTTCACACCCAAGCCATACACCATTTTTGAAAAGCTATAGATACTTCTTCTATATATTCAACTGAAAACTTAAATTCTGTCTAGGGATTTCTGTACTTTAAATTACCAAGCATTAACTCAGCAGAAAAAAAGTCAATTTTTAAAAGAAAGCACAATAACATAATAACATATCGCTTAACAAAATAATCAATAATTAAAGAGTTAGTATCTTGATTCACAATAGTAATTCTCCACCACGTCCCTGGTAGTACCGCGCTCAACTTGTTTCTCCGCGCAGCGGCCTTGTTCGTCAAGGTTCGTGTTTCGGAGTTAAAGAGTTGAGAGAGGGTTATAACCACAATTAAGTAGCCTCCTCATCTGTAGTGGCCTTTGGGCCTTGGGGAGGTGAAATAACAAAAAATAAAAAAAAAATAAAAAAATTAACTTGCAAGTAACAAAATAATGTTTTAATACAAAATAACTTAAGGAAAAACGACATGATAACTGACATGACACTTTAATTACATTTTTTATTATTTACTTTATGTAAATTTTTTAACTATGCATATAAACAATAGCAAGTGTAAAAAAATTATTTTATATAAAACTATTTCCACATACATAACAAGAAACAAAACAAAATAAAATCTAAGTTTATAAATTCTTTAAAAAAATAAAAAATAAAATCTAAGTTTGTAAATTCTTTAAAAAAATAAAATACAAATATCTTGTTATCAATTTGCATACGTAAATATAATTTGCAGACAATATCTTATGATCACTTTGCATGTGTAAATATATTTTGCAGACATTAATATCTTATGATCACTTTGCATAAGTAAATATATTTTGTAGACAATAATATCTTGTTATTGCTTTGCCTATGTAAATATATTTTGCAGATAATTAATCCAGATAATTTTTCAGACAAGGAAAAAAAAAAAGAATAATAATAAAAGCAAAATTTTTTTGCCAGAAAAAAAAGTCTTGTTGTAGATTGTGTCTACTCCAACTCTTCAATAAATACATCAACTCTTAGTTGATGTATTTATTGAAGCTTCTTCAGATTTAGTATGATTTCATCATTGATACTTCACCTAAATACACAGTTATATTTCCGTCATCCAATGTCAAATAAGCAGAAAAACCAAAAAAATGTCACCATATGTTTAGAACTTTGCTAATTTTATATACGTTAAAAGGTTTATGGGCTACTAGGAAAGTAGAAAAATCTGAAGTTTTCCCCAAACTTCTTACAGTTCTTGATATAATCAAGTTTTAATTTTCCGGACAGCATTTTTTGCAACATTTTTTGTCATTAAATAGCAATATTTAATAATAGTATGAGATGTGAAATTTGGAAACTTGAAAACACATAGACAATCTCACAGGGTGGATTTAAATATGAAATTAAATGTAAACTTAATGATTTAAGACTAAATTAGTTATATCTTAATTTTAAAGTTATTTTAAAGTCTTTTTAAGGTCAATAATAAATTTATACATTAATTAATTTTTTTGTAACCAAGGTGGATTTAAGTTTGATGGGAGTGGGTGAGGGAGATTTGCAATATGAAAAATATGGAATATGAAAAATATTAGCAATATGAATAATACAATAACAAATTTTAAATTTACATAAATAAGGTTGTGTCACTTGCTTTGTTAAAAACTAGTCGATGGAGTGACACCTACAAAATTAGATAACAATAAATATAACATAGAGAGAATTTAAAATAAATAAAATGATAAACAAAGAAAACTATTTAATTATAAGCTACTACTACAGAACCACTATAGTTATACATAATATTATTAAGACAACTAAAACAAAGATATAATAATAACAATAATAATAAATAAAAAAATTAAAAATACAAATATAAAACAAAAAATATTATTAGTTTTAATAATATTTTAATATAGTAAAGTAATAACAAATGTTTTTTTTTTTTTTTGATACAGGATTATCCAAAAGTTTGCAGATAAGCAAAAAAAAAAATAATTTTACTAATATTTCAGCTTCTTTCATTTCAGCACATACTTCACTCAAGCCAACATATTAAAAGACCAATCAAAAGATTTTTAAGTTTAAAATTATGTTTTGAAAAAGTATTATTTAGTTAAGATTTTAAAATTTGTTTACAAAATAACGATTCTTGATAAGTTAAAATGTTAGTAAACAAAGAGCCCCATACTTCCATGATTTTACTAAACAAATCTGCATGATTTGTAGGCTTGATGCCTTTTATTTGAGTGTCAATATATTCCCATAATTGTTCAATGGAACTTAAATCAAGTTATTGGGATTTAAGTGAGGTGATTGGGACTTCAAAGCACGAACTTGACTTTTTTGTAAAACTCTTGAACTGATTTGGTTTGATTTATGTTAGAGACCAATATCATGTTGGTATCCTCAAGGCATTTGATCCTTTGCATGAGGTAACCTAATAGCCTAATGAATCTTTGTATATTTCTTGAGCCATAGTCGCAGTAGTTCTATGGAGTGGAACAATCCGAACCGTTACATTACTTCCTCCATATATATATATATATATATATATATATATATATATATATATATATATATATATATATAACAAGACCAATATAATACTAAAATAAAAATTTTTTTTATCTCTTTTAATAAAAAAGTGCCAAAATCCTTAGTTATGTATATACACTCTCACTGCGCATATGACTATATCAGTAGATGTATATAAACTTCCTTCCTTCTATAAATAAATCAATTAATATATATAGTCACGCATAAAAATTAAAATAAAGAAGAAAATGAAAAAAAACTAAAATATAGATAATAAAAACAGGCTCTATTTATCAAGAAATATAAAAGAATCTTTAACGTTGTTATTTTTGCAACTTTTGAAAAAATGACAAAATTTAACATTTAAAAGATTAGTAGATTAGCCAAAACCTTTTTTTTTTTATTGAACTTTTTCTTTAACTTTTTTTTCTTTTTTTCCAACTGTGCAATGGTTTATATATATATTTAACATCTAACTGGCATTAAGTATTATTTTTGAATATTTTTTAAAAGTGTCAATCTGGGTCTCAAATTAATATTCAAAAAATTTAAAAAGAATTATACTTTAAAAATAAAATAATTATTAAAGAAATTTATAAAAGTTATTGAAGCAAATTATATGCTAATGATGCAAGTTATATACTGATGATGCAAAAATAATGTCAATTTTCAAATGTATTAATGATTGTAAAAACTTTCAAAATGAAATTATTAGTTGATTGGCCAAAAAAATGGTTACTAAGATTAAAAATGAAAAATGCTAGGCAACTAATGCTAGGTTACTAATGCTAGATCATACATATTGGCAACAGTAACAAAGAAAATGAGTATGTAATGGTATCAAAACAAATAAAACAAAATAGATAATAACTTGTGAGTTTAGGATCATCATATCGATTATTTGGTTAATCAGGCAAAGAGAATTTCATGAACAATAAAACATTGATTTACTTATTTAGATAAAAATGTTTTAACATTGTTATTGAGGCCACATTTTGAAAATACTGTATTATGTAAGCCTTTGCAAAAAAAAAAATTGAAAATATTCAAAAAGAAACAACACAAACTCCTTCACCCAAAGATTTGTCAGTTAAGTAACTATTATTAGAGAAATTACAAAACAGACAAAATTTAATTGAACTGTTTAAAATAATGAATAGAACATAATTAAAAATAATTTAAAAAAAAAAAAACATAATTAATGAAAATTCTTCAAGATTAATCAATGAACAATTTTTTCGAAACCCTATTTCTCAACAATTAAACTTTGAATTTAGGGTTAAAATAAAAGTAAACTTTAATTCAAACCCTATATGAAATTCAAAATTAAATTTTCATATAAGATTTAAAGTCTTGTTTATCTTCTTTTGTCTCCTTGAATTTTATTTGTCTGCTTTCCGTCTCTTGACAGGTTAACTCTAATTATCCTTAAATATCTCTAATCTTTTCTTTGTTTCTATTGGTTTCCATTGTTTATACTTTTTTATATACAAAGTTATGCAAAATTATTATTACTAAACAATTGTAAAAATGTTGTTCAAATATTTACTAACCAATTATAAATGTTTTATGTTTACTAACCAATTATAATTACAGAGATATATTAAAAAGTATTTACAAAAGTCATTAATATGAAAAAAATCAATAATAAACTGGTAAATTTTGAATGTAAGTGTTTAATTCGTTCACAAAAAGTTCGTTTTCAATTGGTTCTCCCAGCTTTGTTAACGGGTTTTTCACAACACAATCCACATATATCTAGAAGGAAAAAAAAAATGTATTAAATGAAAACTCTAAAATATAAAACACCCAAATTAAATTGCAGGTTCGAGTAGGAGAAGCTTGTAAACCTTGATAACCCTTGTTGTAGTACCACATTAAAAATACTTGGTCCTGATTAGCAAAACAGGTTAATCTCTAAAAAAACATCTATTTAAAAATTATAATAAAAAGATAAAATAAAACATACTTTGTAAATTTTACGCAGATAGTCATCACATTTAGCTACATTTAAGTCAGTATTCAAAATAATTCGAAGTCCAGTTGGAGTTTCAAGATAATTTAGCTTATAATTATTTGTGCGGTAATTAACAAATAAATCTTTACTAAATTAAAAAGTTAAGGCTTCATAAAAACAAATATAAAATATTCACTTTACCAAGGCTTTACCTTCATAAACAAGATTACAAAATATTCACTTCACCAAGGCTTTACCTTCATAAACAAGATTACAAAATATTCACTTCACCAAGGCTTTACCTTCATAAACAAGATTACAAAATATTCACTTCACCAAGACTTTACCTTCATAAATATAATTACAAAAACTCACTTTTCTTGCTTGTTAAAATCTTGATTGTTAAAAACACATGAAAATATATTTTTTTTTAAATATAGAAACTAATTTCAAATTTCATAAAAATAACATAAATAAAATTATTTATAAATAAATCCAGAAAACTTTTATGTGTTTAGGTGAAGTATAAATAACTTTCTATTCTATTAAGCTCAAGTAATTTTGTGTGCTAGGATTAAAATGTAACTTTTATTAAATGCTTTTTAGTTTTAAATTGAATCTTGAATCAAAGCAGCACTTGATTCACAAATCAAATCGAAATTCAAACCAAATCACTTGTTTGAGGAATTCGAATTTAAGTATTTCATCTTTATATTCTTACAAAATAGTCCAAAATCAGAATGATAATAGTCTAAATTAATCTTACCACATTTTGCTTGAAAAAGTAATTGCACTTATTGTCTATTACTCCTCCTTCCATAAAGTTAACTCTCGCTGATGAACAATTTGCAGGTTGTACAGTAAGAAGATCAATTGCAGCTTGTAAAACATTATCTGAAGTCAAATCAAATTTCTTCAGCACAGTTTTTTATAATTTTTTCAGTGGAAGCAGCTTTGTGACAAGAATTTATTATTTCCAGATTTACAAGTGATAAACAGCATGATTCGAAAACCCACAAGGATGAAAAATAGTGACATTAGAGTTATTATATAGATCATCGACCATATTATCAAAATTTTGATATAAAGTGCTTGAATGTGGTGGAATATATTGCCCTTGAGTAAACATTTGGCTTCATCAAAAAGTCTTAAATAATTTTCCATCTTCAATTATAAATCTAAGCACTGCACAATTATACCATTTTTCAATATTCGAGGTAGAATAAAGGTAGAACTGTATCTACTTGAGGTAGAATAAAATACGAGTTTAATGACGAGCCTGACGATATTTTGATTATGTCTTCAGAATTCGTTTTCTTAGTAGATTCATGCCTTTTTGATGCTTCTTCATGTAGTTTTTTATGATCACATTTTAAATGCATAAATGAGGAAAGTTCTAGTTTATTGAACAAAGTACATCTTGTTAAAAAATTTTTGTTCACATTGCAAGAATGTCCTTTTTTTCCTCAAAGAACTCTTTTATTAACGAACTTTTGGAAGTCATTTTTTAACTTAAAGTAAAATAATAACAGTTTTTTTTCCCAGTTTGTTGCACTCAAAAAGTTTCAAAATTAAAATTACTTTAGCAAAAATGAAGCCGATGCAAAATTATAGATGTTTAACTATACACTTTATGCGTTTGTAACTTGCTCTATTTAAATCAAAATGCTCTATTTAAATCAAAATGGCATGTTTAGTTACAAAATTTCTTTGCTGCTTAATTTTCTGATATATAGTAATATTTAAAAAAATATTTAACACTGTATGTATGAAACAATAAAAAATAAAGAAATGAAAACAACAATAAATAATTCCAAAAAAAAAAATTCAAAAAACTCAAATCATTTTCTTGAATCAAATCTGGAATCAAAGAAGCAATCAGTTTACAAATCAGATTGAATCAAATTGATTTGCTGGGTCCTAATATAAACATGTAAATACAAACAAAGATTTTTATTCTAACGCATTTTGTTATTTTTTAGGTAAACCATTAACGTAAAAAACTATTAAATGTGTTAGAAAAATCAACTCTACTTCCATGTGTATAACAAATATTGATGCATAAATCTTCATACATTCAAATGGACTGGTTTTGCAAAGTAATGTGGTATATTCTTTTCTAAAGTTATATACTTTTAGATAAAAGATAAAAAAAAATAATTGCTTTAATATAACTCTAAATTCAGAAGTTTAAATTTTGTATATAATTTGCATTTATCTAATAAATATTAACCAAAAAACTAATAGATATTTCCAAGAGAAATTGAATAGTTAAATAGTCCTCGCCCATAAACCTTATTTATTTTCCTTAAAACTTGAGGAAAATGAAAAAAAATTATCTCTTTTTCAATAATCGCATTAAAAAAGTGCAATTATTTTACATATTATAATTTATTTTTTTAAAGTTTTTTAATAATTTCATTTCCAAAAAAAAAAGATTGATTTATAATTTCATTTCCAAATGAAAATATTAAAAAAAACTTTACAAAAAAAAACTATATGTAAAAAAAATTGAATTTATTTATGTGATTATTGTTTATTAAATAGCTTATATTATTTAAAATAGTTATTTAATAAAATTAGTAATACAAAGAATAATGATAAATGTTGATACTCGTATGACAATTAATAAAAAGTGTCAAATATAAGCAATAATTATTTTAAAACAATTATATCCAACCAATTATAAAACTTAGATCAATATCAACGATTAATTTTTAACAACTTAAATCAATATCAACGATAAACATAGATCAATACCAACGATTTTGAAAAGATACCTATCGGTTGGCGACATTCTTGTCACGAAAGATTTTATAGAGAATATCATACCATACATCAGTTTTTGCTCCTATAACCAAAAAATATAAGTAACAAAGATATACAACAAACAAACAAAAATATATATGTAGCTATATAGGTTTCAATAAGAAACAAGTCAACTTCCTCTTTACAAAATACCACTATCACACTAACTTATTCCCACCATATTTACATATTAACTACATACTACTAAAGGCCTTGTAAAAAAGCATATTATGCATTTTATGATTCATTTAAAATGTATTCTAATTAGCAAATCATGAAAAAATTCACTAAGTTTCATCAAAATCCAGTCCATCTTGAAATCTGAAAATTTGGCATGAAATGAACCAAAGGTTTTAATAAGTTTATGAACATGGTCTAAACCAGCTAAAGAAAAATGAGGAAAAACTGAGCACAAGCTGTCAGATGCTAAGTTCCATTTTTCTGTCAGTTGCTAAGTTCCATTTTTCTGTCAGTTGCTAAGTTCCATTTTTCTCAGCTCAATAAATCTTGTATCTTATCTCATATGTTAGGCTCTAGAGACTTTTGGGAAATCTTCAACAGCGTCATTAACAAAAGTAGGTCTAACATTCCATTTCTCATTCATGGGATTGATTTTAATACCTCTCCCAAGGTTAATGCAGAACTATTTGCAAACAACATTGCTTTTAATTCGCCTCTAGAATCTTATGACTATTCTCCTCCTTCCATTCCAATTAAACAGGTTAACCCATTGTAAGACATTCAAATCACTCCAGCTTCCGCTGCTCAAGTCATATCTCAATTAAATTCTTCTACTGTTTGTGGTCGAGACAACATTCCTGTTATACTCTTACAGAATTGTCTCCAGAACTCTCTTCAATTCTGTCTAAACTATTTAATAAGTGATTGACTGAGTCTTGTTTTCCTGCCTGCTGGAAAATGACATCTGTTGTTCCAATTTTCAAAAACTCTGGTGAACATTCTGACCCTTCCAATTACCATCCTAGTCTTTGATAAAAAAATTTCTCACATTCCATCTTGAGTCAAATAACTTACTGTCAGACAATCAATACAATTTTCGATCCTCTCGCTCTATGGCTGACTTCCTAACTGCTGTGACTAAAAGATTTCATCGCGCATTAGATAGAGGCGGAGAGGCTAGGGCTATTGCTCTTGACATATCTAAGGTGTACGACAAAGTTTGGCATGTTGGTCTTCTTCATAAGCTTATTCCATATGGTGTATCTAAAAAAGTTTTAGAGATTATCAAACTATCACAGTACTACCAACATTCCTATAATTATGAATGGCAACCTTCTCACTGAGTCCTCTTCTTTACATTTTCTTGGA
Source organism: Hydra vulgaris (assembly GCF_038396675.1). Taxonomy (NCBI): domain Eukaryota; kingdom Metazoa; phylum Cnidaria; class Hydrozoa; order Anthoathecata; family Hydridae; genus Hydra; species Hydra vulgaris. Next base: position 66,907,939 of record NC_088920.1, on the reverse strand, counting down.
TTATTATTTACTGTTGATCTTACGTGGAAACCATATATCGTTGTTGCAAAGCAAACCTATCTTAAGTCCATTTTTGTCAAAAATGACTTTTTAAGTTAAAAATACTCCTTAGGTGTAAAAAAAAACATCATACAATGTATTGGGCCAAAAATGATTAAATTTTGGACTTTTAAATGAGCAAAATTCAAATATCTTATGTTTAAAAAAAAATTTAAAGAGACATTAAAAACTATCCATCTAAACTCAAGCAAGACTTATGTCATCCTACATTATTTTTAAAGAAAAACAAATCAAACTTAATAAGAACACGTTACTAAACATACTAGGTGATAGTTATTAAACAGCCTGTTATAACATTCTGAATATTATTCAGAATGCTAAAACTAACCACATATAATAATTATTTTACCACAGTGAAATAATGTTTGAAACAATGTATTTATTTTTATGCATGAATTTTCGATTGAGATACTGTACAAAGTTTATTTGTTATTTTACATGCCTGATGTTGCTAGTTTTTTTAAAAACTTTATTTTTTTAAGTTAATAATATGGCATCAGTAACTGCTGCAACACATACTTGTATTGATCAAGTTGATAAGAATGATATTTTTTTAGCTCAAAATGCACTAATATTTAATAGCGACAAAGCAGGTTAGTTAAATATGATAAATAGAGTACATTATATATTAGTTTATTAATTTATCTATTGTAAATACTTAAAGTAGTAAATAATAGTTTTAAGGCGTAATTTATGCTTCACAGAAACTATGCTTTTCTCTCCTAAAATAAAAAGAATAAAATTTTAATGATCACTTCAATGAGATGACTTCATTATGTTTTACATTGTTTTACAGGATGCAGTAAACGACCCAATGCAGACCATAAATCATCAACAGCACCAATGAAAATTTAGAAACAAACCTTAGACAATGGTGAAGATGTCTACTAAACATATAATGGAAATCTTATTTTCAGCGGAACTTTTGAAGCTACTACAGAATGTAAGATGTTGTTTCTTGATATTAGGGGACATTCAATATAATTTATAGAGTGAAATGTAATTGTTACCAAAAATATTTTTAATTATTAGATTATTTTTAGTGAGTGCTACTGTCCACAGAGAGACGATATCTAATGGTTATCGAAGATTTTTTATAACAAAAGTAATGAAAAACTTTAATAAACACCCAGAATTTGATGTTGATAAAATTAGTATTGGTGCAACAATACTTTGGAACCTCAGTGATTGTGAAAAATTTAAACCTGTAGAACTTGACAAGTCTGGTACTGAAGAACTTATCCCAACTCTCTGTGATACAACCCCCAAAAATAATAAGAAGGATCCATCAGGTAGTAAACGACTGGGGCCTGGCCCAGCTAAAAATGAGACTTTTTGCAAATCTGACCCAGGCAAAATTGTAAGATTTAGCAGAATAAATTTATAACTCTTTATATATTATAATTTTATACTTACATTTTCTATTTATTAAATTCTGGCATATATTTATGCCAGTATTTAATAAATAGGGACAGAGACAGTAAAAGGATGCAACTTGTTGAATAAGAAGCCAAGCAAGAATAAGTTTTTGTTTATTGTAATAGAGATGATAGCTCATTTGAGCATTGACCATGATTAGAGAAACAGCATAAAAGAGGAAGGCTAAAGCCTGCTGCTGCTGCTGATGATGATGACGATTATGATGATCATGATGATCATCATGATGATCATGATCATCATGATGATGATGATGATTATGATGATCATGATGATGATCATGATGATCATGATGATCATGATGATGATCATGATCATCATGATCATGTTGATCATAATGATGTTTATAAATACATATATATACAAAATCAAACATAAATTTTGAAAAAAAAATGTACTTTAGGATGTATAAATATTTATATAGCCCCGATCACAAACCCGGCCCTGGCCCTGGCTATATTTTATCAAACCCCGCCCCGGTCAAATATCAGCCCCGGTCAAGTATCAACTCCGGTCATTTACTACCATCAAGATGGATTAGAAACATTGGGAAATTTAAAGTAAACACGGGACAGAGATTTTATGTACCAAAGAATGGTCTGAATAAAAGAAAGAAAGTAGTGGTACAGGGTAAGGAAATGCGAAAAGGATGTGATAAGAAATGTTTGTTTCGGTGTGTAGAGAATCTTAGGTAACAATATCGTAATGAACTACTTAATTCATATTGGTCAATAAAAATTATAAGTGAAAGATGCCAATAGATTGTGGCAAGGGTAACAGAGGAAGAACCAAAACAAAGAAGGAAAAGGGAGCATGTGGGAAAAGAAAGAAACAGAAACCGAACATTTACATACAGCTTTCCATGCCAAGAAAATGATGCCCTTGAAACGCGTATCTGTGCACCCATGTTTCTTAATACCCTAGGAATATCACAGCAGACAGTAAAAACAGCAATGGCAAAAAAAACTGCTAGAGAGTGTCAAAAAAGATTTCAAAAAAGAGGTCGCCACAAAAATCCAAGAAAAATATCAATTGAATGGGAACAAAATGTCATTGATCATATTTAGACGTTTAGATTTGTTGAATCCCATTACGTGAGACACAGAAAAATCAAGTTTCTTCCTCAAGACCTTTCAATTAAGAAAATGTTTAGATTCTTCATAAAGTACTGCAGTGAGAAAAACCTTATAGAGGGATATAAGTTCTATCAGAGAGTTTTTAAATGTAGATTTCATTTAAACTTCCAAAAACTTAAGAAAGATCAGTATGGAACTTGTAAAAATTTCACAAACAAAATGGGTGATAAAGATATCAAAAGTATAACAAACATGTCAGCGACAAAAAATTTACTCGAGCTTATAAAGAAGAAAAGAAGAAATAAGCAATAAAATCACAATTGACCATAACTGCAGCTTTTAACTTAGAGCAAGTTTTTTATTATTCAAGACATCTGCAAAATTATAACCTCACTGTTACAAAAATTGATTCTTTAAAGATATATTCACATTAGTGGAACGAGAATGAAGGGGAAAAAACAAGTTGTGAATTAAGTATAGGAGTATTTAAATTTATTGAATCTGAAAGCAAAGAAGGAGCAACACAATTTTATCTCTTCTGTGATGGATGTGGGGGCCAAAATCAAAATAGAATGATGAACATGTTGCAAGATGCATTGACTCTATTTAAATTAGATTTAATTGAGCTTACATTCTTTGTTCCAGGAAAGAGTCAGAGTGAAAATGATGTCGCCCACTCAATAATTCAAAAAAAATGTCGAAACAAAACAATACATACCTATGCAATGAGAAACAGCAATAGTTTAAGTTTTAAAAAAAATGCCTGTGTATTAACTGTGTTAAATCATGATAATATAATAAAATTTAAAAATGAAAAAGCATTCCCAGGATACTCTGCAGTATTAGCAAACAAATACTTTGAAATATCAAATTCAACAAAATCAAATGATCCTAAGTCTAAACCAAAAAAAGTTGTGGGCCAGTATTGTACAACTAAAAGTTTTGAAAGAAAACTCTGATATTCTTTACTTTAAATATAATTATGAAGAATATAAAAGTTGTATTTTTTGAGCAAAAAGAACAGCTCGCACAAAAGCAGCAGATATACACTTACAAAAGCAGAAGTATCTTGCTCCAAGAGGTACTAATGCACTAAAAAAAAAAGATCTTCTTTCTCTATGCAACAAATGTTATATTCTAAAACAGTATCATCATTTCTACCAAAACCTAAAGATTTGAGTCAGTTGCATGGATGATGATGAAAATAATGAAATACCAAAAATAGTACCAAAACAACAACCTAAAAATCATAACAAAGCATCAAATAATTGAAAAAGATTCTATAGAGTCTGTTTCCAGCAGTTAAGAAAATGAAAAGTACACAATTCGCAGAAGCATATTACAAAATGACTATTGTTATAATGAAACCTTTGTTATTTGTATTACTTGTTTTATTTTACTTATTTTAAAAGTAAAATAAAACAAGTAATACATTTTTTTTTAAGTAGCTTTATAATTATTACAGACCCCTCAGCCTTTTTTATTACAGGGATTTGCAAAGTTATAAGTGCACGTTTGCAAAGTTATAAGCGCACATTGGCAAAGTTATAAGTGCACGTTTGCAAAGTTATTAGTGCATTTATAAAATCAAATTTAACCCTTAGAAAGAAAAGTACGAAAAAAATTACAGAAGAAACTAAAAATACGACTATTTTAATAAGAAATTATGAAAAATATTCAATCAAGGAAATATCCAATGCTTGTAATTTAACTCGAAATGCTGTTAGTTGTGCTATAAAAAATAGTGATAATATACCTTTCAAGTCATCTACAGTAAAAAGAAAAGAAACATATAAAATCAAAAATTCTATAAATATAAACATTGAACAGACAACATTTAATTCTGTGGTCTGTAACAATGTTGTAGTTAAAAAAGAAATTCAAACGCAAATTTCAGAACAACATGATAAAAATGTTTCAATCTTGTTTGTTTCCGTAAATCAAAGAAATTAAATTTGACACGAAAAAGATTAGCATTCATTCCTCAAGAAAGAAACACCATGGAAAGAATAAATCAGAGATCAATTTTTGCAGCAGAAGTTGCTAGCATTGTTGATTCAAATTTGTTTTTTTTAGACAAAACCGTCAATAAACATATAGTGCGCTCATATGGCGATTCTCCAAAAGATACAAAAGCATACTTGACAGTTCCTGCAAATAAAGGTCAGAATGTTAGCCTCATGTGTTTAATTTCCGATTTAGGAGTTGAATGTTTCTAATAGAAAAGCAGCGCATACAATACACAATCATTTATTGATTTCATCAACAATAAACTAGTACCATTCTTTGCAGTAAATGCAAATAAAATTCTTAAAATAGATAATGCAAAATTTCATAAAGCAGCTGCAGTACTTCAATTACTAAGAAAAAAAAATATTATTCACAAGTTTTTAGTACCATACTCCCCTAAATTAAACCCAATTCTTTTGAATGTTAAAATCCAATTTCAAATCCACAAGAAATGCGAATGACTGTTGAAGAAACTCTAATTTAATATTTTGCGCAATATTTTTTATTTTTTTAAGCTAAAAAAAATGATTTCAAAAAAAATACATATGCACTTATAACTTTGCAAACGTGCACTTATAACTTTGCAAACCTGCACTTATAACTTTGCAAACATGCACTTATAATTTTGCAAAACCCTGTAAAAATATACATAATACAGAACAAGTACCATAGCTATTATCAATGAGGCACAGGTAAAAGCCTATGAGTAGATTCAAGTAGATGTTTATCAATAGTTCATTCTAGAAAGCTTTAATATAATATTTATGCAAGCTTATTATATGAGAAAGAGACTTTAACCTGCTCAACAGAAATATTCTGTCTATCCCTAATCTCTGAATTACAACAAAAGCAGAATGATATTTATTTTTCCCCAAAATGAGCATTTTATTGAATTATCTCCAGCTTTAACTCAAACAAAATCCTAAGGCAGGGAGTATTTCAAGTCGAAGTTAATTTCTCCTAATATAATATTTAAATATATTTAATAATTATTATATATATATATATATATATATATATATATATATATATATATATATATATATTATATATATATATATATATATATATATATATATATATATATATATATATTAGGGTGTTTCTTATGTTTGAAGATTCGATTTTTGCATGGGCCACCCTGCCATTAGGTTCATTATCATAAAAAAGTAATATCCTTTTTTTTTTTTGGAATGATTTTTAGGGGTCGCTACCGACTCTACAGTATTTCGCAAATGTCCCCTAAAAATGCTTATGTTGCGTATGATGTTATGCAACAAAAATGGTTGATGCTTAGCGTACAAACCTCTTTTAACTAGTAATTTTTTTACTTTTAGTGTGCAGAACTGTCTATAATGCTTAATTGTTCCTTTTGCAGGTTAAACTAGTGTAACTACTGTACAATGATGGCTTCATCAACCAGTGCAACAATAGCTACCAGAAAGAAAATGGAGATATGGCTTATTGGACAGATGTCCTCTTCTTTAGATAGTGTTATGCTTCCATCAAAAAGCGAAGTGTAGGCCCTTTTCTTCCATTACAAGCAGATTGCCAAGCAAAGCAATAAGGAAGCATTACATTCCACAGCAAATGATGTTTTTGAAGTTTGGTCAAAGGCCTGAATACCAGTGCAATTAAAGAAGCATGTTGTCCCTAAAATCGAAAACATTTACAAGGAATGGGAAAAGTTGAAGAAAAATAAAGAAAATAAAGAGAATAAAGCTAAGCGTTCAGATTATTTGAAACAAGGAAGACCAATGAAATGAAGGGTCAGAAGAACTATTCAAAATTGCCAATGCCAACACATCGGAAATGATCACCATTCAGGAGGATAAGGACTTCCTATTATGCCAAAGAGAGAAAATTCGGAGAGGCAAAATAAGTCCAGTCGATAAGAAATTGGCAAAGCAAGAAGAAGTATCAAGAAAAAGACAAAAAGAAATGAACCGAAAAAGGGACCAAGAGGAGATGGCAAGAAAATCTCAAGAAGAAACAGTTGTTCTTTCATCATCATCTGAAGGTGAAGATAACCCTAAAGAAGATAGCATAACTCAAGAAGATACCTTGCCTGGTAACCAAGATGACCCTGAACCATCAAATTCAGGTACACCGGCTCCAAAGCGTCCTAATCATGGCAGGAAAAATATACTGAATGAGAAGTTGGTGGCTAATTTAGATGTGGTTAAATTGAGTTATCGAATACAATGTTAATTCAGCTTCCATTCATAGGGAATGAATAAAACACTGAAAGAAGATAGCAGAAGGTTTAAGGAAGGAATTCAAACCAGAAGTTCCTTAATAAAGGAAATACTACTGTGATCAAAAAGTAAGGTGAATTTTTAATTTAAACTTCCCGCCTTATTCGAATCGTCCAATCTTTTTTATTTTTAAGTTGGTAGGAATGTCATTAACATTTGCGCCAAATTACATGTCAAACTCATAATTATTTTTTTTTGTTTACGCTTGTTTCTAAAGTACCAAAAGTGCATTCGGCGATTTTCACGATGTCTAATTTTGTTGAGCAAAGAAGTGCTATTAAATTTTGTTTGCGGAATGATATTTCTGCTGCTGAAACGTATCGAATGTTGCAAAAGGCCTTCGGTGAAGAGACTATGTCTTAAAAAAATGTTTACAAGTGGTACAAAGACGTTCAAAGTCATCAACACGTTCTCGGCCTTCTTTGAACCACAAAGTGGTTCAAAGAAGGCCGAGAACGTGTTGATGACTTGGAACGCTCCGGACGACCATCGACTTCGATTGATGATCGCCACATCAACAAAATCAAAGAATTGGTGCTTGCAAATCGTCGGTTAACCATTCGAGACCTTGTTGACATGGTTGGAATATCATTTGGGTCGGTGCAAGCGATTTTGAAGGATCATTTGGGCCTCAGAAGACTCAAATCACATTTGGTGCCGAAATTTCTCAATTTCTTTGAAAAAGAGCGTCGCGTTAAAACGTGTGAAGCAATGCTTTCTGACTATCAAGACGTCTACAAACCAATTATTACTGGCGATGAGACTTGGGTCTACGCATACGACCCTGAAACAACCGAACAATCGAGTGAATACCGTGAAAAAGGCGAGCCGAGACCGAAGCAACCACGTCAAAGTCGCTCAAAAATCAAGGTCATGTTGACTGTTTTCTTTGATTATTGTGGTGTCGTGCACTACGAATTCCTTCCAACTGGCCAAACTGTCAACAAGGAATATTATTTAAGCGTTATGCAACGTTTGCGTGAAGCTATTCGCAAAAAGAGACCGGAATTATGGGCCAATAACTCTTGGATTTTGCACCACGATAATGCGCCTTCGCACACAGCACTGGTTCTTCGTGAGTTTTTCGCCAAAAACTCTACCCATGTTGCTCCACAACCACCGTATTCGCCCGACTTAGCACTGTGTGACTTCTGGCTGTTCCCAAAGCTCAAGAGATCACTCCGGGGAAATCGTTTTGAGTCTATTGAAGAGATCCAACGTGAATCGGCACGCGCCTTGAAGGCTACCCCTACCGAGGACTTTTCGGCATGCTTCGAAGACTGGAAAAAACGTTGGCAAACGTGCATTGGGGCCGGGGGGGGATTATTTTGAGGGGGACGATACAGATTTGGAAGAATAAATAAAGATTTTTCATTTTATAAAAAAATTCACCTTACTTTTTGATCACAGTAGTAAAGCTTTATGCATTCATTGGGATGGAAAATTACTCGCTGACATCACCGGTAAAGAAACTGTTGATCGACTTCCAATTCTAGTATCTGGAGTAGGAGTGCAGCAGCTTCTTAGTGTCCCAAAACTACCATTAGGAACAGGTGAAAGTGCGGCATCTGCAGTGCATGGCATGTCAGTGGCATGGGGAATTAACGATCAAGTAAAGTGCATGTGCTTTGATACTACTGCAGCCAATACTAGCCAAGTAATGGGGCATTCTTCTAGAGCAGAAGTTTGGGAAAGATATGTTGTGGTTGGCATGTCGTCACCACATTCTGGAAATTATTTTGGAAGCAGTAGTTTTGCTGTGTCTCGGCCTTTCAAGTGGACCTGACATACCACTCTTTAAAAGATTTCAAAAAAGTTGGGTCTCAAAAGTTGATTTTCTAAAGTACCACACAGCACAGTTTGATAAGAACGCTTCAAATGCTCTTACCGATATCACTGATGAAAGAATCATCTTTTGCAAAGATCAACTACAAATCTTTCAACCTCGTGACGACTACAGAGAACTTTTGGAGTTGTCTATTGTTTTTTTGGGAGGAGTGCCTTAGAGGGGCATTTCGTTTAAAGCTCCTGCCGGTCTACACTGTGCTTGCTGGATGGCGAAAGCTATTTATGCATTGAAGATTTGGATGTTTAGAGACCAATTCAGGTTGACAAAAAGAGAGGAGAAGGGAATAAGAGATATTTGCCTTTTCATAGTTCGACCCAGCATCCTGAGATCTCAAAAATTGCTTTGAAGTAGTTACAAGGGCATCTCTGATACCTATTAAAGGAACTTGTTGCTTTAGCTTTTTTTTGATGATGAGGTTCACCTTGAGACAAAGGTCAAGATGGTCCAAGCATTGAACAATGTTTCAGATCAGATACCTATGAAACGGGCTATTGTGGACTGCTCAGTTATCCAAGGAAAAAAACTGGAGGACTTTGTCATATTTATTACACGAAGAATTTTCAGCATCACAGGACTTCCATCACACTTTCTTTAAAACAGTGTGAGCGAATGGGAACATGATGATGAGTTCAAGACTGTATATTCCACTGTTCGAAGCTTATAGGTTGTCAACGACATTGCAGAATGTGACGTAGCACTAATGGACAAATGTAATAGACTACATACAAATAACAAAGAGCAAAAGCAGTTCCTGTTGTTGGTAGTTCAAAAATATAGACAGAAATATCCTGACAGAAAAAAGACAACTCTCATGAGCGATTAATCTTAGTACAGTAACAATTGTCTTAAATAACCCTACAATCAAAGTAAAAAAGCATGTTTATTGCTGTCTTTTAATAAATAAGTAGAAATGCAATGACAGAAAATGGATGTTTTTAATGCATGTAATAAGTAAATAAATGTGTACGAAGTAAATAAGTCATTATCACCAGTCTCCATCAGTTTTATGACTTTTTCCTATGTTAATGACTAAGAGCGCATAGTAAAATATGCCTTAAATTTTGATGACTGGTAGCGCCCAGTAAAAATGTTTATTTCCCCTTGAAATTTTTACACATTTATTTTCTCACCAAAATGAACTATTTCACTGGATGGCCCACTGAAAAACAAAAAAAAAATTTTAACCCCATATAAGAAACACCCTAATATATATATATATATATATATATATATATATATATATATATATATATATATATATATATATATATATATATATATATATATATATATATATATATCATATATATATATATATATATATATATAAATATGTATATATATATATAAATATATAAAATATATACATATATATATATATATATATATATATATATATATATATATATATATATATATATATATATATAGTAACAACATATATATATATATAATATATATATATATATATATATATATATATATATATATATATATATATATATATATATATATATATATATATATATATATATATATAATATATATATATATATAAATATATAAATATATATACAATATATATATATATATATATATATATATATATATATATATATATATATATATATATATATATATATATATATATATATATATATATATATATATATATATATATATATATAGTAACAACATATATATATATATAAATATATATATATATATATATATATATATAAATATATATATATATATATATATATATATATATATATATATATATATATATATATATATATATTTACACAGTGCTGGCAAAAAGTCTTGCAACAAGGCACAATTTTACACAAATCAATGTTTGCAATGTATACACAAATGCAAAAAGTCTTGCAACATCATAATTACTTTTCATAATTACTTCCAAAAACAATAATACTTCCAAAAATATTATATTTTCACCAAAAACAAGTTCAATTATTTTTATTACATTGTAAAGTCATTTTAAATAGATGTACTATTAATATTTGGTAGGATATTAGATCATCCAATTTGAGTATTCGAATACTTGATATTCGAATATATTTGCGTGTTTTTTTACTATTTGATATTCAAATATTTTCTCCAATATTCGAATAATTTCAAAAATGTAAAGGCAGAGTAAGCTTTTAAAAAAGTACTGTTAATTTCTTTTTGCAAACGAAAAATATTCTCTTTTTGCAAACAGAAAAATTTCTCTTTTTGCAAACGGAAAAAATTCTTAGAATATTTATATAACCTTGAAGTGGAAAACTTAAATTGCATTTTTGTATGGTTTTTATTTTGTGTGACATTATTTTTGTTTGCTTTTAGAAAACAGTCATTTACTTAGATTGCTTAAAAATATAAATACGTATTTGTTCCATTAAAAAAAAATCTTAATAATAATCTTAATAATAATAATTTTTAATATTTTGTGAATAAATAAATATAATATACAATTAAATAAATATAATATAATATACAATTTGTGGTTGCATAATTTGAAGTAATAAGTTAAAATTTTTTAGATTTTCTTAGATAATTCATCTCTGGTTTTTTTAGCCATGTCAAAAAAATCCAAGGTATGGGAGTTTTTTAAGAAAGACGAAAAAAATATTGGTGAAGCCAAATGTGGTAGGTGCAACACGAACATAGGATGGAGAAGTTCAACTACTGCTATGATTAATCATTTGAAGCTACGACACATATTGATATCTAAATCGGTATCAAATGACAATGATGGAGAAAATAATATTCCTAAGAAAAAAAAAAATACTGAAATAAGTAATATTTGGCCATTTGTAAAAAAAGAATCTTTAAATGAAATATTGTCAAAAGTCACAGCTTTTGATGGAATGGCTATCATAGCAATGAGTAAATCCCAAGCTATAGCTGGTTACGTGCAACAAAAAGGTTTTAAAATGCCGAAAAGTCCGACAACTATTTCAAAATGCATCAATAGCTTTTATAAAGAAAAATGTGTTGAACTGCGGGAAAAATTTGAAAAATTAAAAACAGCAAATTGTAAATTTGCTATTACTGTGGATGAATGGACAGATTGTACTATTTTACGTTATGTAAACATAACAGCTCATGTGATTGGAATAGACTCAAATACAATTGAATGCTATGTTCTGGGTTTAACGGAAATAATTAAGCAGGCAAATGCAGAAACAATTAAACATTTGGTTGAAGCTAAGTTAGCAGACTTTGGGATTTTCTTAAATAATGATGTTATTGCATCTACTAACGATGCAGCAGCCGTAATGAAAAAATATGGCAATATATTAGGTGTTTTAAATCAACATAATCATGCGCTTCATTTAGCCGTGATGGATTGTTTTTATATACCAAAAAATTCTATTCGCAATGAAGTGTTTGAGGATACCGAAGATTTTGTTGATGAAGATGTAGAAGAAGATTCCACAGAAGATCAGTGCTCTGATTACAATCTGGTGTTTATTGAGGAAGATGAATATGATATGACGTTAGATTTTGATCAAATTATTAACAGGTTAAGAGGTGTGATAAGAATGTTTAAAAAATCGGCTACAAAGCATTCTATTTTGCAACAAAATATAGCTCAAAAAATGGTGAAAAAACTCAAGTTAAAATTAGACATAAAAACACGATGGAATTCTTTGAGTGTAATGATTCGACGATTTTTAATTCTATCAGATTCTACAAATCCTTAGTCAAATTAAATATTGATCCAATTCCAGAAAATGACAATTTTGCGCTACAAAACCTTGTTGATGTTCTGGCACCAGTTGAAACTGCTGTTACTGAATTAAGTAAAAATGATGCAAATCTCATAACTGCTGAAGGAGTTTACAAATTTTTGTTTGAAAAGTTGCAACCAATGCAAACTAATATAGCAAAAAAACTGATACATGCGATCAAAATAAGGATGGATGAAAGAAGAGATCCAGTTTTAATGACATTGATCATTTATCTGCAGAGTGGAAATATACCAAGTTTTAACGCTCATTTTAAATATTCATCAAAAAATGCAGCAATATTATTCGCTGTTAAAATTATGGAACAAATATATCCACAAATGTTTGAAGAAAGGCAAATTAATAATGATTCTACCTCATCTGATGCAGATGATTTAATAGAATTAACATCACCAGTTGCAGTCGGATTGCAAAAAGAATTCCAAAATGCAATAAGTTTTATTACAGAACCAAAAAACTGTCATGTTAGCAATCGCAGCGAAATTGATAAATATATTGAATTGAAGAAAGAATTTCGTCAATTGGATTCTTTTAAAAAACGGTCGACAACGCTGGACGTTTTGTATAATGCTTTAATAACAATACGCCCAACCTCAACAGCTTCTGAAAGAGTATTCTCATCAGCTGGTGTAATTAAAACGAAAAGAAGAACAAGTCTAAATTTCGAAACATTTAATTCTTTTTTATTTTTTAAATATGTTTTTAGAAAAAAAATAATACATATATAAAATAATAAAATCGTTAAAAATAAAATATAAAACACTTTTTTAATTAGATTATTATTATTTATTTTTTTAATATCTCTTTTAACTTTTTGATAAATTATTTGAGTATTCGATTACTCAAATATTTTCAGATTTTTCTATTTGATATTCGAATAGTTGAAAAGCTCGAATAGTTGGATGGTCTATAGGATATCCTTTGTTTTTTAACACAGCACTAATTCGTTTGGGCATGGATTTGGCAAGATTTTCACATAGTCCTGATGTAATTTCTGTACACCATACATGATGAATAGCATTTTTTAAACCATCTAATGAACTGCAGTTCTTAGCAGATACACACTTCTTGATTAACATCCAAAGATTTTCAATTGGGTTGAGATCTGGAGAATTTCCAGGCCAATCAAGCAACTGTATGTTTTTTGATCCAAGCCACTGCTTCAGACTTTGCAGTGTGACATGGTGCTGAATCATGTTGAAAATTGTGCACAGATAAATAATCATGAAATTGATTAGAGATTCATCCAAAACGTTGAGGTACTTTTTTGCATTCATAGTTTCTCCTTTGGGCAAAAAGTATAAATCTCCGAGGCCATGAGCAGAAAAACAACCCCACACCATTACAGAAGGTGAATACTTCACAGTTTTGCATGTGTATTTAGGATTGGTAGGATTAGAACTAGTAGGTCGACGAACAAAAAGCTTAAAATCAGAGAACTGACGAAACATGGACTCATCACTGAACATCACCTGTGTCCACTGCATGAGACATACCACTTTTAAGAAGACGTTGAATGCATGCTTTTTCTTCTTTACTAAGCTGCCGAATCTTAGCCATGATTTTCACTGAATTAACTGTTTAAGCTACAAAATTGTCTTTATAAATATATTTATACCTAAAGATAAAAATATAAAATAATAACACTGAGCCTACTGGCGTGGAAACATTGATTTGTGTAAAATTGCGCCTTATTGCAAGACTTTTTGCCAGCACTGTATATATATGTTTTTACTATATATATATATATATATATATATATATATATATATATATATATATATATATATATATATATATATATATATATATATATATATATATATATATATATATATATATATATATATATATATATATATATATATATATATATATATACATACAGTAACAACATAACATATTTATGTTTGAAATAAGCAATGTAACCAATATCAAACCTCATCTTTTGGCATATTCGAAAATTTTCTTCTCTGCCAATCATGGTAATATAAACATGTACCAAATCGATCAAAAATGTATAAATTATATATTGTCATTTCTATAACCTGAAAAATCAGAAAATAATTTGAACCACATTGAATACCATACAAAATTAACTTTACATAAATATATTTAGCATGAATATTTATAAAAATTCAATTTGAGTTAAAGTTTTATGAATATTTATGTTATATATGAACATCCATTAAACTTCAGTATATTTGTAACTTTTTGTTCATTTGAAATTAAAAATTAAAAAACAAGTTAATTCAATATATCTTCAAAACTAATTTGGAGTATGTAGCTAAATACTGTGGACTGTTGCTAGGGTCAAATTATCATTTTTTACTCTTTGTTGTAATTGTTTTGTTTTTTATTTATTTTTTTTGTTTGTTAGTTTGACATTTTTATTTTTTATTTGTGCTTTTTATTTACTTGAGAATGATTTTGCTTTTTATTGGTGGAAAGTGCCATTGCTAATTCCCTACCTAAAATAAAACTGATCTATAGTCTCTGTTAATATTGTTGGTTAAACATGCAATAACTAAGCATTGGAAAATTTTTAAAGTAGAAATTGCTATTTGCATCCTTTTATTATCTTTGAAACATGGCAAAGCAAAAAATGAGCCATTTAGTTATTCCTCTGTTGTAAATTATAAATAGACTAAAGATATTAAAGCTCACTGTTCATCTTTAGGACTGTGTATTACAAAATCCTTTTCAGTATTCCTTCTAATTTTTGTATCAAAAATATTTTGCAATAGGTTTTCCTTCACTTTTACATTGTTAAGTATGTATTTCTTAGTTCTATTATGTTATTTAGGCACATTTTACCTATTGTTTTGTACTCAAATCAACTGATGAGTTGTAAAAGTATTACAAAAAGTTAAAAAAAAATAACAATGCACACCTTGTCAAAACTTTTAAATGGTCAAACAATGGTAAACTGCATATATCTACAATAAAATGCTTTTATATATTCTATATATTTTTTTCTTACCTGTA